>NC_133360.1:21867585-22200918 GCF_030506205.2 Paramisgurnus dabryanus
CCTATTTTTCAGCCTGTCTGTCTACCTGTCTATTAACAATCTACCTACATATCTACCTGCCTGTCTGTCTATTTGTTAGTCTGTCTGTCTACCTGTCTATCTACCTACCTACATGTTTGTTTGTCTGCCTATCTATTTGTCTATCTGCCCTGTCTGTCTATTTATCTGTCTGTCTATCTACCTGTCTGTATGTCTGTCTATTTACCTGTGTCTGTCTGTCTGAGTGACTGCCTGCCTGTACATGTGTCTGTCTGTCTGTTTACCTGTCTGTCCATTTGTCTGTCTATCTTTTTACTGTCTGTCTACCTATATATCTATCTATCGATCTGTCTATCTACCTGTCTGTCTGTCTATATACCTATCTGCCTGTCTGTCTTTCTATTTTTATCTACCTACCTACATTCTATTTGTCTCTCTGTTTATCTATCCGTCTGTTTTTCTGTTTGTCTGTCTGACTATCTACCCATTTGTCTGTCTGTATCTACGTACCTACCTACCTTCCTATCCAGTGCAGATAAATCCCATTCTTTTTCTCTCTCTTCTCTCTGTTAATATTTTATTCACAATATCTGCAGAAAGAGCTCAAAAGGTGAACAGAAATATGTGAACTCAGTTTTTTGACTGTTATAATGGTAATTCTGTAACTTAATATAGCCAGTGGCATGTACTGTTCATCACTGTGGTTCATTTCTTATGTGAAGGTGTAATTAAAAGCTTCCTCTTTCTCAGCTCACTGGCAACATGAAGTCGTTTGCCTGATGTATCTGTTTAAGACTAAGACTGTGAAATGCACCCGACTCGTGATTCACGAGAAGTGAAGTACTATGCAAATGAACAGATGTTATTAGACACGACCCATTTATTTGAATTGCGTTTCATATGCAGGCTTATTGTAATGTTCACACTCTGTTATGCAGATGTATCCAGTAATTTTTTGTGGCACATTTGTCTTGTTTCTCGTGTGGTCCGTTACTAAATGTTTATTGTTAAACAAGACTTCACACACACAAAGCTTTTGTTTTTTTTTTACACGACTTTGGTTTACTTTCAGCTCCCGCAATAACTCAAGCACTCATTTTTTATCGTCCACTGTTAAATTAAATTTTAATGTTAATGTCATTCCACTTTGTCATTAACTAAACTAAGATTTTTTATCTAAACAGAATAGATATGTGATGTGTTAAATTGTTAATGCTTTCAAAATTCAAGTTTTTTTAAAGACCCCAGGAATCATTTTTTTGTCCTCATTTGTTCGTTGTGAGGTCATGATATTTATGCTTGTTTACTCCTAAACGTTAACAAAATTCACTTTTAGTAGCTTTAAAAATGTCTAGTCTCTTATATTCTGGGAAAAGATCCAAAAAAATTCTTTCTAAAATGAAAATGTTGGTTAGTTGATTAAAAAGGCAGATTTATTTGTTGTCCAACCCTACATTTCAATAGGAAGTACATTTAAATACATAACACTTGACATTTACTTCAGATAAAAAAATGTTCCCTTCTTCTTTAACATTTAAAAAAAAATGTTTTACTTCCCAGATATTAAAGATTCTCTGATGCAGGCTTTGGCCAGTTACGTGTGTTATCCACAGTCCCTGAGAGCCGTCGAGAGGATCCCAGAGGATCAGTAAGTGCTTTTGTTACTATAGCAAACACAAAAGCGTAAATGTTTGTGCTATCATGTTAACCAACTTCACCTAACTCACTGGGCAATATGAAAATAGTAGACCTGAAAAAGAAAATGTAGACAGCTTATGATGATGTCCTCTATAGTGACTTTTGTCTTGTTTTCAGTAAAAATATCAAAAAATTCTTAAATTAAGATGCTTTTTCTTGATGAGCAAAACAAACCAAGAAAATAAGTCTAGTTTTTAGACCAAAAATATCAAATTTAAGTTATTTTGTGCGTAAAACAAGCAAAAAAAGTCTGCCAATGGGGTAAGCACATTTTTCTTGAATTTTTTTTAAATTTAGTGTTTAAGAAATTTTTTTTTAGCTCATTGGCAGATTTTTTTATGCACAAAATCACTTTTTGGTCTAAAAACTAGACTTATTTTCTTGGGTCATTTTGCTCGTCAAGAAAAAGCATCTTGATTTAAGAATTTTTAGATATTTTTACTGAAAACAAGACAAAAATACTAAGAAATTTTTTTCTTTTTTTGCATTGTAGTGTTTTTGTCTTGTTTTCAGTAGAAATGTCTAAAAGTGTATTATTGTGATAAGAAAAATCCCCTTAGAAAAAAATAAATTTTTTAGACAAAAAATGTACAATTCAATTGAATTTTGTGAAATTTGTGCCTAAAACAGCAAAAATATCTGCCAATGGGGTGAGACATTTTTTCTTAAATTACACTGCAAAAAAAGATTTTCAAGAATGTGTTAGTATTTTTGTATTGTTTTCAGTAAAAATATCTAAAAATTCTTAAATTAAGATGCTTTTTCTTGATGAGCAAAACGACCCAAGAAAATAAGTCTAGTTTTAACACCAAAAATATCAAATTTAAGTGATTTTGTGCATAAAACACACAAAAAAAAACAGAATTTAGTGTTCAAGATTTCAAGATTTTTTTGCTTACCCCATTGTCAGATTTTTTTGCTTGTTTTATGCACAAAATCACTTAAATTTTATATTTTTGGTCTAAGAACTAGACTTATTGTCTTGGTTCGTTTTGCTCATCAAGAAAAAGCATCTTAATTTAAGAATTTTTGATATTTTTACTGAAAACAAGACAAAAATACTAAGAAATTTTTTCTTGAAAATAATTTTTTGCCTTGTTAATGTTTAAGAATTTTAGAGTTTTTTTCTTACTCCATTGGCAGATTTATTTACTTGTTTTAAGCACAAAATCACTTAAATGTTGTATTTTTGTCTGAAAAAAAAAAATTCTTAGGTCACATAGCTTATCAAGAAAACGCATCTTAATTTAAGAATTTTTGGATAATTATACTGAAAACAAGACAAAAATACGTACTATAATACGTAAGAAACTCATTTTTTTGCAGTGTAAAAGTGTCATTTGTGCTCGAGTTGCATTACAAATTGTGTTCAGACATTTATTATTAGTATTAAAATTCAGTATCACATAAAATTAAATGTAAATAGCTAGAAGGATGCAATAAAGCAACATTTATAAACATTGTCTAGTATTATAACTTGTAAACATGTCTGATGATGAAAAACCAAAACCTTAGACTAGGACTAATCAGATCAGTCTTTGCAATATTGTTGTATGAAAGCTTTTTTGCTCTGTAATCCATTTTTCTTTGGTTTATATTGGTTTTGTCTCGTACGTTTTTATTATATAAATAACACCATTAATGGACAAAGTTAAATATACTGTGATATCTCTCAGGCGGATGGCTATGATGAGGAACTTACTGGCTCCATATGAACAGAGACCCTGGGCTCAAACCAATTGGATTCTGGTTCGTCTCTGGAGGGTACGTTGCATCATTTTTCATTTTTTTCTCTAACTCTCATAATTTCTCTCAAGCCCCTCTACCCTCCTTTCTCATCTTTCTTTTCATCTTCTCTTTACCCTTCCACCCTCATGATGTCATCAATAGACTCCAGCTCAGAATCGGGGCTTTACATCAAAGCCATTATGCGAAATATCACTGCTGCCGTTTCCTTGTAACATCGTAAAAAGGCTCTGACGAACCAGCGACTCCCATTTTATTGTTTTAACTTTTTTGTTCTCGAAAAAATGGGTGCATTGTTCCGTATATTCCAGAGAAAGCTTCATTCAGTCTATTTGTCTGAGTTTGACTCATTTTTCTACTGTAGTTCTTCAAGTGTTCTGTTTTATTATTTATGAAACAAAACTCCAGGCTGTGAATGGCAAAAGAGGGGATTAAGTTGCTTTAGTAGTGTGTGTTGCCATATCAAAGAGATGCTGCTTTGACATTGCATCTGACATGTACTGTGTAAGATGAGTACAGAAATAAAACCATACCAGGTCTTGTTCAAGTAACATTTGCAAAGGTGATTCTTGTAAATCTTGATTCTGGAAAACTTGGTTATAATTACGTTAACCGTTTTGAATTTGGGTGTGTTTCCTGCATTCTTTACATACACTGAATAATAATTTCTTTGCAAAAAACTTTGCAGTTTATGTGTGACTTAAGATTGTCTTTGTCTTGTCTTTAGGGTTGTGGCTTTGGCTACAGGTACACTCGCTTACCTCACCTGCTGAAGACCAAACCTGAGGATGCCAACTTACCCAGTCTGCAGAGTGAGTCATTCACCTTTATTTAATCAGAAATACTTTTGTCGATAAACTTTCTAGTACCAAACAAAGTTTTTTTTCTTATATCTATGGGTGTCTAACCTTCTGTGCAAACAAAATGTTTTGTTTGATATTCAATTGATTTTTATAAAGATTTTAGTTTTGCCAAAATAATGTAATGTAAGTAGGGCTGTGACGGTGGTTATAGATTGTGTGTGTGTGTGTGTGTGTGCGCATTATGGAGGACCACAAGAGTCATGCAAAATGTAATAAAGAACTTCAATATTTAATAACTACCTGGGGTGCGTTTCCCAAAAGCATCGTTAGCCAACGAACATCGTAAGTTCCATCGGTACTATTGTCACTCAATGATTTGGTGTTTCCCGAAACCATCTTTCAAACGAACATTCGCAAATTGCATTGCTTGTGTCGTTGGAACGACAGCTCTTGACCTGTGGTTAGAAGCATCGTTCCTTGTTATTATAATATGTAGACTTACGTTGATCATGCTATAAAACAAAATAAGAAAAAACATGTAGTACAGTCAATATCCATCATTGTAAATATATTAAAATTTTATTTTACGTCTTTAAATTTGTAAACAGAATGAAAGCGCTGCATTTGAAAACTGCGCATGTGCGCAGCCCTATGAGCTTTAAGACCCTGGGGAATCCCTGGGAGTAGTGACGTAAGAGGGAACTTGCGCGTGAATTAAATATCTTGAAAATAAACGATAGATAACTAAATCACGATAACAAAATCAGTCTTCCGATGCAATATATGTTATTTATAGCAATAATCTGACATTAAATCGATTTGCACAGATTAATTAGTACTTCGCCTCCCACGTGACATCATCAACGATGTTGTTAAACCAACATCGTTCAAACAACGAATGTGCGACAACGTAACTATGCTTTCGGGAACAAGGTAGTTAGTTTTTTCAACGATGCATCGTACTATGGTCGTTCAGCAACGAGTTACGTCGTTATTTGGGAAACGCACCCCTGGACAATAAAAATAGCAATTAATAGATTGGTTTAAAAATTCATGAATTCATCTATAAATAAATAGACAAAGTTACAAAAAAATAATTATGTAAAATTTTATTAGGCAATAAAAAGTGAGATTATAAAAATAACGTAGAAATGAAACATTAATACATTAATAAATAGTTCAAAGTAATATAACAATTTACAAAAACAACATAAAACACTCAATAAGTTCATCATTTTAAATTGCATTTATACATTCTTAATTAAATTCAAAATGTATTTCAAAAAGCGATTTAAAAAGAGAAATAAATAACTGGATTTATAAATTGAACTACATATACAGGTTTAAATTAGGCATTTAAAAGGGCATTTCCAATTAACATTTCTGTTTTCATTTCCCGATGGTTGTCCTTATTCTTTTCGCTATTCGATTTGCTTTTCGTTTTAGCCTCTCTATTTAGCTTTTTTGTGACTCTTTGGGTCCTTGCAAATGGTCAAATGAGAAATGCAAATTAGCTATGGCCAGGTGGATGTAACAAGCTCGCTGATTGGCTCTGATTGTACGTCATGTGCAGATTTATAGATCTCGGATGAGGACCCAAAGAGTCACGGAAAAGCTAAATATCACACTGTATCTCACTGAAGGGGCTTATTTCATGATAATAACCAGCTGTGCCTGTACATTATCCAACTTATTACATGGCTTTTTACCTCACCAAAAAGTTAAAGTATATTAAATATTTATTTGAAATATTTCATTAGCTCATTTTTAATGAATGCAGACCTTCCGAGAGAAAAAAGTATACTTTCGGTTTTAAAGTACAATACTTTCAAATGTCAAGAAAACAATATTTGGTTTAATCATTTGTAAATATAATGTCATATATGTTATTAAAATACATATTAATATTTGTATACATTTGTATTTATATTTATGTTTGTATACAAACTTCATGTAAAGAGTACTTGGGTTCTTGAAAGGCGCTATAAATAAAACATTATTTTTATTAGTACAGTGTTTCCTCTAGGATTTTTTCCAGCTGTGGCGGCAGGGGGCGCCCATGATGATTATAAATGCACATTATTTTTTTAAATGTAGAATATAGGCTACAGTAAACTAACATGTATTTTTATAATTTTCATGCTGTCATTTACTTTTCCTTATATTTATAGCATATTGCTTTTCTATGTTTGATCTAAACTGTATTTTCTTAAAAAAAATACGTTTTATAGATTCGTACGGATCTTTCATTGTAGTTTTAATGTAGTGTGCAAGTTCGTGCTCGTGTTTAGCGTTACAGTTTCCTGTTGCAAAGTCACGCACATTCCTGTTTGATTATCCGCACAGCTGTGATTGACAAAACACCCGACCAGTTATCAGAGTTATTTTTTTTGGACAAATATCTTCTCATTTAATGTGAAGCTTTGTGAGTGTCGATCTGAAGAACGGAAGATTGACAGCTGAGCGCTCAGCAGCGCGCTGCGCTTAATCCATATTCTGAATAACTAATGGCCTGATAACTTGATAATATGAGTACAGTGATTCCAAATGAATGTCCAAAAAACTCGTAATATGTTAAATCGAAAGTTTAATCATGTCTTTTCTCGCAGCCCTGCGCTGCATCGGTGTGCGCAGGTGAACATCATACGCGTGATGACCTTGCACCTTAAATTACCCTACATTTATTGTCATACAGATAAAAGTAAAACAACATTCGAAACTGTAAATGTTGTATTTTTAATTTGTGTAAACTCATAATAAGGAGAAAACCTTGTGCTTATTTAAAATCATTAAAAACATATGACGTGCTTTCTGCTGCTTTGGTTTTACAGCGGTGGTTTATCCACGGTAGAATGTATATAGCGGAAAGTATGTAGTATTATTATTTATGTATTTATTTCTGTGTAATATTAAACTGGACCCTTTTAAAAATAATTTGCTTTATTAGTTTTGAGCAGTTGTCATCTTGGAATAACAAACTTGCAAATGTTGCGACTGGCCAATCAGAATCAAGCATTCCAACGAGTCATGTAATAGGATTGTTTACGTTTATGTTTACCTGTGCTAATATTTTCACAAACATTTTTAGGGCTAGGAACTATTTTAAATGTGACATAGAATGATTGAACGGCGTATTTATCCTTGTTCTGTGATGTGACATGTAGACAAACATTTTTTTTGTTTGGGTCTGTAATGCCTTAGAAGCTTCCTAAAAACCTCTCTCAGATAGCTCTTTTACCCCTCGTTCAGACAGCCAACCACAAGCAGTAGCAGAGCGACGCGATCTCATTCATTTCAATGGAAACCTGGCGACTTCCGGCGACACGAGCGACAGTGAACGTTGGCGACCGTATGGGCGTGTCCAGCGACGCGAGAAAGTTAAGAAAAGTTTAACTTTGTGGAAATGTCGAGCGACTTTCGGGAGCGACTACCAATGAGAACAAAGCAGTGGAGTTCACGTCATCCTTCTCTCGTCAGTTACTGGCGTGGATGGTACTCATTTGTTTATGACAAGCAGATTTAGAAACGCCTCATTGAAAGAGACAGGCGACACACAGCGATAACGTCGCTGGCTGTCTGAACGAGGGGTTAGGCTGGGGGATTTTAAACAAGTGGTTTTGCACCAATTTTGCTCCCCCTACTGGCTTATCTTGCAATCTCATTACTGATTGGCTGACTTTGCTGCCATTTAATTTTATTTTAAAGTGGAGGGGCAGTGAGATGCCTGTGATGTCATAAGCATCAGTTTTTCAGATTGGGCTGTTTTCTGGCTGACATTTCTAAAAGAGGAATTTCTATGAGACTGAGATGTTTAGAATGTCTAGCACTTTTTGTATGTTTGTGAATGTGGTAGACTACCATTATTCAACAAAGACAAGGTAAAAATGATTTTTCATTCTCTGTTCACTTTAAAGTTAAATGGGGAACCATTTTTAGTGCTACAGTATATAGCACCTATAAAGCAACATCTACGGGTGATATAGCACCACTATAGCACCAGATATGTTTCTATATAGCACAATATGGTTCTACACAGGTGCTACACAAGTACTTAAAATGGTTCCCCAATGATTACGAGCCAGTGAACCACTTTTAGTGCTATTTAGCAACGTTTGTTTTTAGATTGTGTACATTAAATTAATACTTTAATTTTATACATAATAATTAATACACTTATTTAGCCATCTACTTGGCCTGTTTTGATTTCCTTATTAAAAATCTTATTAAGTGTGTGCGTGCGTGCATGCGTTTGTGTGGTCCTATACAGTCGACAGGATTTAATTAATGCCTTGTGTATTCCAGTCAGAACAAAGCACTAAATCTTCATCACTCTTTGCTCAATACATGCAGAGACTCATTTATATTTTTCATTATCAAAGCAAACAAATACGTTTGAAGAGTCGTTTATACTTCTAACCAGCTGCTGTAGACACAAAAAATAATGTACCAATCATATTTTTGTTACATTTCCTCCGCAAAACAATGTTAGCATCTTAAGATTTTGTTGTGTTTCTGAATCCCAGCTGTGTTCAGGTTACTAAAAACTAATTTTGCCCATAAATTATCAAAACATACACGGAGTTTAAAATGTTGTTAATTAATTAGTTTTTGCTTCAGTTTTTTATAAATTTGGTAAAAAATTTACAGATTACTAACAACTCGTCAGGGAAGCTTCATTGGCAGTGAAATGTTTTCTCTTAATTGACGAGATAACTCGTCAATGGCGGCGAAAGAGTTAAAAACAACTAATATTATGTGATAAAAAATATGCTGATTTAGCTGGTTTATTTATTCTGCTACTATATATTATTACATAAAAATGCGATTACAGTTCAGAATATATACAACATAAACTGCTTATTAGTTAATGTTTATAATAGTTCTTAATGTGTTTGTGCATACCGTATTTTCCGGACTATAAGTCGCACTTTTTTTCATAGTTTGCCTGGTCCTGCAACTTATAGTCAGGTGCGACTTATAGACTGTTTCATCGGACGCACGTGATACACGTCTGGATCCGAACCTTACTTCTGGTTTTGTTTTTTTAATGGTCTGACTAGTTGCTAAACTGATCTTTTGAACAAATGCCTCGTCGAAAATAAAAAATGTTTTGGTTTCCTAGGTAATCTATGTGTTGTTTTTTGCTTGTTATATAAATAAACTACGTTTAAAGAACTTTGTTGTTATTTATTCTTAGCGGAGTTTACCGGAAGTTACGTGTGGACCGCGACAGCCGCTTGTTTATGTTATTAGTGATGAAATGGTCTATATGTCAAAATTTATTAATTCTGACTAACATGAACCAAAAGAAAACATTACCACCTACAGCCACGAGAGGGCGCTATATGTTGCTGCTGTAGCCTACCCATAAAAAAAATGTTAACTGAAACATTAACTTAAAGACAATGGAGAAAGACTTAACAAAATGCCCCCCAAAAGAATAATAATTTTCTAAATAGATGCAACTTATAGTCCAGTGCGACTTATATATGGTTTTTTTCCTCCTCATGATGCATTTTTTGACTGATGCGACTTATACTCCGGAGCGACTTATAGTCCGGAAAATACGGTACTTTTGTAATGTTTTAAATGAAAAAACTAATAATTGTAAAATAAGCAAATCATTTGAAAAGCTCATGTCTCCAACTAGTGCGTAAGAAGTGATGTAATCATATTTTTGTAAAACAAAAACAACACTGAATACATGTAATAGTTTAATATGTTTATTATAATTTGTTCAAATATCTTATAATGTGCAGAATGAGAAACATGCTATCGGACAGCGTGAAGCTTGATGTGTTGTCAATAAAAACTCAAACAAGTCAATTAAAAATTGCCGTTTAAAAAAAAACTCACACCAAATGGATAGGTGTGACATTTAAACCATATAATGAAATTCACTAATTCTTAGTCTATTCCATGTACAAACACTCGACTGACTTTACCAAGTATGCCTCTGCTTTTATAGTTGTGCATTAAAGATCCCTCACCCCCAAGCAACAACACAAAATGATTGAATATATCTTCATATGATATATCAAGCCACTTCTTAATTTTATCCTCCTACTGGATCATACATGGCAGGTGTAGTAAATTTTTACCTTAACTATTTAAATAAATTTTATGATTATTTCTATAGGTATAGGTAGAAAAATGTAATACCGGTGCATCTTCAGAAATTAAATATTTGTAATTTAAAGGCGGGGTGCATGATTTTTGGAAAATGGAGTCGGGCCGAGTACCAAAACACACTTTTCACCAATCAGCAGTAAGGGGCGTGTCTACTAACCGACATCGTTGCCTGGGTTGCGTATGTGTGGGGCGGATCTATCAAAAGAAGGTCCAGAGTCCTTTGGGGTAGGGGCGTGTTTGTTTAGGTGATTTCAAATGTCAACATTGGCTTTTGCACCCCCCACCTTTAACACATTAAGCAAGTTTCATGTAACATTTTTACATGTCTCAGTGCATTATGGGATTGTATTCTTTGTGAAAGATACATTTAGATATCCTATAAATGTAAAAAAAAAATATTTATAGCCTTTGTATATCTGTATTTCTCAAAATCAACCTTATTGCCAAGTAAGTTCACATAGAAAATGGAGAAATTCTGTTTTGTTGAGTATATGTAAAAGCCTCTGTCATTACCACATAAGCCCTTGTTTCCTAACCTGCCACTTAGCAATAAGCAAAGACGGACATTTAATTAAACATAAAGGTTGTGTCTCGATCAGAGACCTGCACCTCGCCATCTAATGAGTAGCTTTATATAGAGCAGTAATTCTCAAAGTGTGGTCCGGGGACCACTAGTGGTCCGCCAAACCACCCCAGTGGTCCGCCAAAAGATGACCTAAACTAGGCAAGTGTTTATACAATCGTCACTTATTTAAGTAGATTTTTAATGCACTTGCGAAACTGTGATAGTTACTTACTAACGTAAAAATGGATCGGTTGGCTAAACCAAAGAGGAGTCAAAATAAAAGATCAAGCGTCAACTGAATACAGCTGAAATCCACAGATCTATTAGTTTTGTAATGTACTAGTTTTTGTTTCATGTGTAAAATCCCTGTAATTTCAGTGATTTTGGGCATTAAGGCGAAATTTTTTTTCAGTATTTTATTGTTACCATAGTTTAGGGGTGTAACGGTACGCAAAAATCACGGTTCGGTGCGAACCCCGGTTTTGAAGCCACGGTTCGGTTCATTTTCGGTACAGTAAGGGAGAAATGCAAACATTAAACTGCAGGTTGTTTATTACTTTAAACTTTTTTTTACAATTTGTTTACACTTTTTTAAACACTTTATTAAAGTATAAAATATATATAAAATGAAAAAATAATAAATAAAATACTACTGCAAAGTTATTTTTTACATTATTTTATAACAGAAGGTAACTCTTATCTTAACCTTCTCTTAAACTTTTTCTACTAAAACCTTGAACTAACAAATTCAATTCCTGAATACATTTATGAACTATTAGCCTACATTTTTGCCACTAAAAATTTTCTGTTTTGATTTATTTTGGATTGTTTAACTCACAGAATTGAATTGGCTATGTACCATCTCTGTATAAAAATAATATTACTGCTCTATGTGTAACTGCATAGCAAGCAACATGATGATATACTTATTATACACTCATTTTGAGATTAGTGAGCTGCATACATAGCCATCTTTGATCTTTTGCACGTTTCTCCTAATCTTTGCTTGTGTCATCAATGTAAGCTGTGACTTTACTTACGAACCCCTCCGCAGCTGAGTAACAGCTGAGTAAGCCCGGGTTACAGCTCTTCTCTGTCCCGACCAGCTGATCTCATTGTGACAATGATATGATTGACGTGATATGCAGATGAAAAATCTGATCACGCATTCCTTATTCTTGCTGTCACAGAAAGCGCGTCTCATGAATGCGTAGCAACGAAAGACGTGCATCCTCTCACGCACTTTTGAAAGAACAAAGCAGCGCGTTGACACGCGTTTAACATGCGCTTTTAGATACGACACGTAAACGTTTACATCAATAATCAAACGGATATACAACTAAGTAAATAAAAATCTTTCTGCGGGCCGAATTATGTTATATGTTTGACAGAAGACTTGCGCTGAACGCGGAGACTTCCGCCACTTAAAATGTTCGTGCGGAAACGCACGTATTATGTTCCGCACAGGCGCACACAAAATACTTTCGGTGCACGTGCGCACCGTGCCGAAAGCCCTGAACCGAAACGGTCCGGTTCGAATACACGAACCGTTACACCCCTACCATAGTTACAACCATAGACTTCATATACCCACCATCTCAGTTTTAAACTAATGGCTCTTTGTAATGACATTAAGTGGGACCTAGGCTGTTATACTATGTTGAATTGCATTTTTTTTCACATGTGCACTTTGTTGTTCATATTAAGCTGCAACTCATTTCACATTTACTTTTTCAAATGAAATAAAATTCATATAATAATTTCTGAACATAGCATTGCATTTGTGTTTAAAAAAATTAGTTTTTGACTTTAAACAGTTGCATATTAAACTTAAACTTAGCTTATCCTTCCTATTTTGTTGTTTTTTTGGGGAGTGTTAGAGTGGGATTCTGTTAGGTGGTCCTCAGAAAAAAAATTGGAAGATAAAGTGGTCCTTGGGCTGAAAAAGTTTGAGAAACACTGATATAGAGCTTTATTGCCTTTGCTTGCTCTTGCTTTTAACACTGCTCCGAGGCTTTTAGCGTGTTTGCGATTGCCTCGCTTTTCCACATAAGCTATTAAATTACTCTTTGTGTGCGTGTAATGAGAGAGTGCCCTTTCTGTGTTCACCAGACGCGGTCAGATAGCGGCAATAAAAGGGACATGGGGTGACGTCTTCCCATATTAATTCACTATATGGTGTCATCATTCTGTTTAAATGTGATGCACACGGTTATTTTTCTTTTTGCAATGATGTTGGTCTGGTATTTGCAATTTTTCAGGGTTGGGGGGTTGAATGAGAAAGTTCATGGATTTTAATTTATTTCAAGGTATTGCCATTAGCAAACTTTTATGTGCTGCTAAAAGGACAGGGTTTTTGTAATACTGACAGGACCATGTTAGCAAAACCATTTGCACATTTAAAATACATTTTTATCAGTATTATTTATTATTATTACATCAGTATTATTCTCTGGGCCTTGACCCACAACCTTTGCAGTGTTACCCATTGCTTTATGAATGCCTTAGCTGTGCAGTAATGTCCAAGTAATGTCCAAAAGTCAGTATATTATTACGATGCTCACTAATTTGCGGATGTTGAAAGCATCTGTACACCAAATCCAACACACTTCGGATGACTTTATGCTTTTCTCTGATTTGCTACAGAGCCGTGCCCATCACTTCGGCTCCAGAAACACATGGCCGATCTCCTCAGTCGAGACAAAGACATGGCTGCCAGTTTCCTCAACAGTGTCCTCAACCAGCTCAACTGGGCTTTCTCAGAGTTCATCGGCATGTTACAGGAGGTAAGACAAAGGACAAATTTTGCTATTATTACTGTATTCAAAAATATAATTCTTACAGTCAAACAGTTTTTTTTAGATACGTTTACTTAAAAAATAATGACACTTCTGTAGCTGCTGTGCTATGCAGTGCTATCATTGGTCAGACCAAAAGGTAGTCCCACCCCTTATGCTACATACACACCAAATGTGGGGATCACGTTACTCGCTCTAGATTACTCGCGGGATTTAACTTCGTGTCATTTTTCGCTCAAGTTGAATATTTTCAGCGAATAGCGCGTGTTTTCGCGGCAAATGTGCCATCCATATTGCGTCATTCGCATCGCCCCACGGGAGGACGCGTCTGATACCATCTTTGCATTGACTTTGTATGTAATATGTTTAAACAGATTTTTTGTCTGACCTACCACCAAGTCTCTTTGATTTTCCATCCATTAGATACTCTATGAACTAGTGGTCATTGGTTCCCAACCTGGGGTCCAGGGCCACTTAGGGGGACCGTGGGATTTGATATGCATGCTCACACAATGCCATGATAAGGGAACTTAAATATTATCTTATGTAAAATAATTATTTCAGTTTTGTCTGTCACAATTATGTGCCTGTCAACGTCACGGCAAAATCAAAAGAAAATACGAATGTAAAGGGTTTGGGGGCTTAAATTGTCACAATTGTACGTAGGGGGGCTCCAAGGAAAAAAAATGTTGGGAACCACTGACCTAGGTCACTCCTTAAGTGTTAGTTTATTGTGAGCAGTGGTTTTTGCTTTGAAAAGCGGCACTAATAAATGTCACTGCTTTGCGTAACTATGTTATCAGAAACAAAGCAGCACTATGGTTAAGTCCTTATAAGATTACATCCACATAGATCTGTTTCTCTTGTATTGAATGTGTGCGTCCGCGAAGCACAACTGATCAGCATTATGCACTTTATTGATTATTCACGGTCATGATATTGCAGACCTGTCCGCTTGGACACACAATATCATTTGCTACAGTTCCTGCAAAACATTGATTTTCTTTAAAGATTCTGGTAATCGTTTTTCTTAACCTCTATAATGAAGTAATAAACTAAAGGTAAAATGTTTAGGTAGTTTGTTTCTTGTCTTTGATGTGGTAGTAATACAGGAATTTTAATTTGTACTTTTTCTGACATTAACATTTAAAATGAAACGTCATCGTAATAAACCTTGCTTGCTTAGTTCTAAATGGTCTTCTGTCTCATATATTTGGATGCTGAATTCTGATTGGTCTTTCCTGCTTCAATTTTACATCTACAGGGACCTTTATAATGAAAGATGGTCTTGGCGTCCAAAATTGCCTACTTTTATACTATAGACGGTTTCAGCAGTAAAAACATAAACAAGCGGCTGTCATGGTCCGCACGTAGCTTCCGGTAAACTCAGCTAAGAATAAATAACAACAAAGTTCTTTAAACGTAGTTTATTTATATAAAAAAGCAAAAAATTAACACATAGATTACCTAGGAAACCAAAACATTTGTTATTTTCGACGAGGCATTTGTTCAAGAGATCAGTTTAGCAACTAGTCAGACCATTATAAAAACGAAACAGGAAGTAAAGTTCGGATCCAGACGTGTATCGTGTCAGCGCACATGCGTCAGATGAAACCGTCTATATAGTAGGGCTGTGTGATATTAGAAAAAATGCGATAACATGGTATTTGGTCATGGTATTTCTTTTTCTAAAATCAATTTAAATTTGATGAAAATATATAAAGAAAATATTAAATCCAACGAATGTTTTATATTTCTGTAAAAAGGGATGCTCCGATTCAGGATTTTTGCAGCCGATACCGATTACCGATTTGTGATCTTCGTGATCGACCGATTCCGATTTTTTTTTTTAGCTGAATTGTCCGCGATGGATATGTGTATACACTGTTTGATGGGGATGTGAAGACGCGACGCGTTTTTGACCGGAGCGCGTCCTCATAGAAATACGCATATCTATGTAAAAGCAGAGAGAGAAATACAAATCTACACGTCGCACATGAGAAAAGGGTTGTAAAAATGCTTGCACTTCGTAAAAATGTGTCTAGTTGCAGCCGCATTCAGGATCCTTTTGATGACAAGTAAACAGAAAGATCGGTTTATGAAATCGTCAGATTTAGCTTGCACCGATCGAGTAATTTAATGCCGTTATCGGCCGATACCGATCGGCGGCCGATCGATCGGAGCATCCCTAAAAAGAACGCTTCACAACAACTTCTGATAGTAAGCACCCATGTTTTACCATTGCATAAAATTGACATTTTAAAGGTGCAGTGTGTACATTTTAGCGGCATCTAGTGGTGAGGTTGCAAGTTGCAACCAATGGCTCAGTTCACTGATCACCCCTCGCTTTTGAAATGCATAAAGAAGCTACGGTAGTCGGCACCGGACAAACATGTCATCGTCAGAGACAACTTCGTAAAAAAAGTTTGTCCGGTAAGGGATCTGTACAAACATGGCGGCACAAAATGGCGACTTCCATGTAAGTTGACCCTCAGTATGTAGATAAAAACGTCACATTCTAAGGTAATAGAAACATAACGGTTAATTATGAAAGGTCTTTATACACCCCTGACAATATAGTTTTGTATATTGTTTAGCATTTCTGTCAAAAAATTATTCTAAAAAAATTACACACTGCACCTTTAACAATATAAATAAACCAAAATAAAATAAATATCACTGCTGTCATACACGCTAACATATTCCAACTAACATCCGTATGTCAGATACTATTATCGAACAATAATTTTGACCATACGTTACTTTTTGAAGTTTTAAAATTAAATGGTTCATATATTGCAAACCATTGCGATAAGCATATCACGATATGCACATTTGCACTGTTGCGCAAGTTTTGGTATGTTGGTATGGCGCTGCCATAATATTTACTAGGCAAAAATGTGTTTGCAAGGTGAGTTGTACATCCAAATTCATACACAGTATTTGAAAAACAATATGCGATAAGTACACATCTTACCCTGTAATTTTTTGTGCATTCAATGGACGCTTTATTATGAGGCCACATGAGATGAGGAGAGGCCAAATTAAAAAAAGGAGTTTCCGAAAATTATGAACCAGGTGCCCCTAAATCTTGGCATATAATGTATTTCTCATGATTTAATTGTATATGTTATAGGGCTGTGCGATATAAGAAAAAATCTAATTGCGATTTTTTTTTTTTTTTGTCCTGGCAGATCTTACTATTACTGTCTGTTGATTTAACTGCATTCATCGAGGGGTTTACATTTTTTTTATAAAAATAAGGAAACAAAAATAAAGAAATTAAGAATATAATTCACACTGCTTTATTTTATTAAATGTAAAAGGGTCTTTAGCTTGGACTAACAGTATTTTAATAAGTGGGTTCATTATAGCTGCAACTTAAACCGAAAGTTAAAATATTTAAATGGGTTTTTAATATTAATATTTAAAATATTTGACTGAGTTTTACTGGAAAGATTTGTATGCGTGTTTTTTTTAAATTATTCAACTTCATAATTATCAAAATATAATTATCAAAATATTAAATACATTTTGGATTTTTAAAATGAGTAGAAAATGCATGCAAGGTCAAGTCAATGCCGGTTAAATGGATATTTAGTTTGTTTTAAATAAGGAGCCAGGCTTCAAGCATTGTTGTTAGGCTGCGCGCGTACGTCAAAGTTTAAGCGCATTGTCTGTTTTGGGAGACACGCTTGTAAAGACTAGTGATGCGGAGACAGGATAGAGTATTTAAAGGCACACAAGGCAAGTCTGAGTTTTATTTCTCTACTAGCTCCCCCTAGTGTCTGGGAGTAAATGCTTTCTATATCTAAGACTATACGAGACTGAAGGACACCGGGTCGGATACAGCGAACTTGCAAGTGGGGTATTCTTCCTACAGACGGTAGGGGCGGGCGAGAGAGTCTTCATTCGTCATGTAATGAGTCATTTAACCATATACCGACTTATGAAGATGATTTATTAACATAAAAATGCTGCCTTGTGTCCCTTTAACAAGCATTGAGAGACACAGCTGTGCCCATGCATCAACTTTAAACATTTTGTCTGTTGTGGGAGACGTGCGTCAAATTGAAACCCATCTTCAGTTAGTCCAACTCAATTTAAAGTAAATGGTGATACTCAATTAGTTGCCTCAACTCAATTTAGTGTTGTCTGAATAACTCAATGTAGTGTAGTCTGAATAACTCAATTCTTTTTATATTTATTTTATATAAAACGTTTTTATATCACACTAATTAGCATAAGCACATGTTAGCATGCTAATAATAATAACATATGATACTTTGGATGAGCATGTGAGAAGAGACTGATCTCCAAACAGGCATTAACACAGTCAGTGCTCATTGAGAAAAATACGGCACATCCACAACCTAACCACAAACGCCACTCTTCTGCATGATGGTAACCAAACAATTTGAAAAATGCATAAAATAAAAAAATTACTCTCCAAAAGCAGTTGCATGCAAAGCATGCTGGGAAATTCTTTTTCCAGAACCCAAACTCAAACTTATTGTGTTAACGCAATTAAAAATAAATCAATAAATGATAGTACATATTCATTTTGTGTTAGACTAATTAAATATACATACTTGCTGCTCTTAATAAGGTATTTAAAATTAATTGAACACAATTTTAATGAGTCATTTCTAAGAAGGGCTTGAATAATTTTTTTGAGTGTAGCGGATGCAGAATGTCCGTAATGTGTTCATACTGCACCACACTTGGTATATAGAGCGCGCTGTTTGAGCGATAAACCAATATGTACTACATTTAAATTCAGTATGTACTGTCACAGTATGTGATTTCGCACGCAGCTTGTGTCATATGTTTAAAGTTTTTGTGCAGACCCTACTCTAACAACTTACAATTACGCTGAACCAAAGCCTAAAACCTAGGCTGAACTTATTCGCTCTTCCTCTGCCATGTTATTTCCTTAAGGATATGCAAAACAAGTTTTCCTCACGCTCCGTTCACCTCCTTCAAAACGTCGTCCAGCTGCACAGTAACTTGATGAGTTTGGACACCATGGAAACAACCTTAAGGAGAAAGTGAAGCACCATTAGTGGCTTCAGTGCCTCGAGGGAAGATATAAACCTCCCTGATTCATAATGACGTTGAAGTAAACCTCAGATGTCAAAGCACTTTCCCACCAAGCTTCCTTGTCCGCCTGTAAATCAAGGCTTTTCAGGAGAGGTGAGGCAGCGAAATCCTGCTCACAGCAGATTGAACTCGGATTCAAGAGGTTGGCTGGATCTTAGTAGCAGCTTTCATCTGTGATAATCCTTGAATTAGGTGACAGCGTTCTCCGGGGATGTTCGTGATGTGTTGGGTTGCTGCCTCAAGTCTGGCGGCTAGAAGAGTCTGATCTGAATTTTGAAACATCAAGGCCTGTTTTTGTGCACGTAGTAAAGAAACTTTGTACAAATGTAAACTTTTTGAAGATGATGTTAATTGTCTCTGTGTCAGACATGCAACTAGGGTGGTTGCTGGGGCTTTGCTGCAGGCATGCTAGGATGAGCGCAAGTCTTTTTAATCTGTTCCCAATGGCTTTGAAATGGATGAGCTGAAATAGATAGTGAAGGGAAGCAGTGTCGGGCATAGATGGGAACTCCTGTAATAATGTTTAAAGATGAGTCTTATGTATTTGATTGAAAATCCAGTGTTTACATATCTGTAATCTACTGTTGGGTGATGGGTGACTTCTTTGAAGAAGCTAAAATATATGAAATATGATAATGTAGGGTATTTTTGACCCTGCCTGTGAAATTCTTAAAATTTGTAATTTTTTATTATTTAATAATGGATATACAACAAAATTGAGTGCGTAATCACAGTGCAGGAACAATAAATAAAAAATATGTAGAAAATTATATACACTCACCTAAAGGATTATTAGGAACACCATACTAATACTGTGTTTGACCCCCTTTAACCTTCAGAACTGCCTTAATTCTACGTGCCATTGATTTAACAAGGTGCTGAAAGCATTCTTTAGAAATTTTGGCCCATATTGATAGGATAGCATCTTGCAGTTGATGGAGATTTGTGGGATGCACATCCAGGGCACCAAGCTCCCGTTCCACCACATCCCAAAGATGCTCTGTTGGGTTGAGATCTGGTGACTGTGGGGGCCATTTTGGTACAGTGAACTCATTGTCATGTTCAAGAAACCAATTTGAAATGATTTGAGCTTTGTGACCTGGTGCATTATCCTGCTGGAAGTAGCCATCAGAGGATGAATACATGGTGGTCATAAAGGGATAGACATGGTCAGAAACAATGCTCAGGTAGGCTGTGGCATTTAAATGATGCCCAATTGGCATTAAGGGGCCTAAAATGTCCCAAGAAAACATCCCCCACACCATTACACCACCACCACAGTGGTAACAAGGCATGATGGATCCATGTTCTTATTCTGTTTATGCCAAATTTTGACTCTACCATCTGAATGTCTCAAAAGAAATCGAGACTCATCAGACCATGCAACATTTTTCCACTCTTCAACTGTCCAATTTTGCTGAGCTTGTGCAAATTGTAGCCTCTTTTTCCTATTTAGTGGAGATGAGTGGTACCCGGTGGGGTCTTCTGCTGTTGTAGCCCATCGCCTCAAGGTTGTGCGTGTTGTGGCTTCACAAATGCTTTGCTGCATACCTCTGTTGTTATTTCGGTCAAAGTTACTCTTCTATCAGCTTGAATCAGTCGGCCCATTATCCTCTGACCTTTAGCATCAACAAGGCATTTTCGCTCACAGGACTGCTGCATACTGGATGTTTTTCTCTTTTCACACCATTCTTTGTAAACCCTAGAAATGGTTGTGTGTGAAAATCCCAGTAACTGAGCAGATTGTGAAATACTCAGACGGGCCCGTCTGGCACCAACAACCATGCCACGCTCAAAATTGCTTAAATCACCTTTCTTTCCCATTCTGACATTCAGTTTGGAGTTCAGGAGATTGTCTTGACCAGGACCACACCCCTAAATGCATTGAAGCAACTGCCATGTAACTGGTTGATTAGATAATTGCATTAATGAGAAATTAAACAGGTGTTCCTAATAATCCTTTAGGTGAGTGTAGATATTTACACTACATAACGTAAAAAAACATTTTGTGAAAATAAAACCTTGGTCTTGCGTATTTTATTATGTGTCTTGTATTTTTTAACGTCTCAGATCCAGCAAGCGGCAGAGCGACCGGAAAGGAATTTCGTGGACACACGGCAACTAAAAGTGTGCGCGACCTGCTTTGACCTGTCTGTAAGTCTGCTGCGGGTTCTAGAGATGACTGTTACTCTAGTACCGCAGATATTCCTGGACTGGTCCCGCCCCTCTGCTGAACTGCTGCTTCGACGATTGGCTCAGGTGAGTGATTGACAGCTAAAATGTTTTGAAATCCAAAGCAGACCTTTTCTATTATTTTGTTATTTAAAAGTAAATACAATGTTGCTATCAAACCACTTTTTGTTCATCTTGCCATGTTGCTGACATTATCATACCTGAAACATTTTTTATGATCAGTTTTGTGCAAAACTTCAGGTAATAATCTTATCAGAAGCTGTTGCATTATATTTTATTAATCATTTACTTGATGTCCTGAAGTCCTTTATGGATAGGTGTGTTTGTATGCAGAGTGATTCTCACGAAATCAAGACTTAGAAGGTGTCCAGCATCAGATTTTTTTTTAAAGCCCTTGAAGCCATTTTTTGCACATATAAGATTAAGGTCTGAACTTACTATAACCATTATTTTTAGAGGATTTAAAAAAAGAATTATTAAAATTTTTTAGATTATCAAAATTTTCGCAACATGATATTACATTAAATATATGCATTAACAACTAAAAAGTTGTCTAGGTACTATGACAAACAATATTTCAACTTTTATCTGGAGAAAAAAATAAGAACTGCTTATCTGGTAGCCATCTTGAGTTTCACAGTCAATTATCTCCCTTCCAATTTTATTTAAATGTTAGTTCCTTGAGGGCTTAAACAATGATTGAAAATTGTTGCAGAGGTTGGAAAAATGTTTCTTGGACACATTTATATTCCTTATTATTGTCTCTACATTTACCAATGATCACCAAATACCACATGTTTCTTTACTGTAAATGTTTATGGTATACATGCACTGAAGCTTTTTATTTTTTAGATTTTTAAATTATAAATATTTCCATGTCAAATAACCCAAATCCAGTCATGGACACGTTGCGGTAATGAAAAATTTCCCCTTAAAGGGATAGTTCGGCCAAAAATGATATTAAACCCATGATTTACTCACCCCAAGCTGTACGAGTTGCATATGTCCATCGTTTCTCAGACAAACACATTTTTGGATATTTTAGAAAATTTTTTAGATCTTTCAGTTGATTAAATGTAATGTTACGGGGTCCACGACCTTCAAGTCCAAAAAAAGTGCGTCTATCCTTCACAAAATAAATCCAAACGGCTCCAGGACGATAAACAAAGGTCTTCTGAGGGTAATTCTCATGGTGTTGTTGTAGAAATATCCATATTTAAAACTTTATTAACGAAAATAACTACCTTCCGGTAGCGCCGCCATCTTAGACTCCTCTGTATTCAGGAGAGAGTATTAGCGTAGTGCAGAGATGCTCATAAGTCTCTGAGCCCGAGTCCGAGTCAAGTCTGAAGTCTCTGGGCTCGAGTCCAAGTCAAGTCTCAAGTCTCGTTGTAACAAATAAAAATAACAAATAAAGAAATTACAAACATTTATAAAAAAAAGAACAAAGTTGCACATTAAGTAGGGTCTAAAATTAGCATTAGGTACAGAAATTAAATTAAATTAAATGGATAATAACACTGTCTTTATTGTACAAATTAAATATTATTATTAATTTTAGAGCAATAGAAGTGATTTTCTGTTTGTCTTGGGTTGTTTGATTAACTAAATGACACAGACTTAAGTAGGTTAATTGATGTTACTGTCTCTTTAAAGCGTAACTAAACCCCTGGTCAGAGCCTGACTCCACCCACTGCAATATTTGAACAATGCAAGAAAAGTGGGCAGATCCCAACGGAGATAGACGGAATGAACTAAGTGTGTGGTGAGTTCGTAACAAGGGCGTGGTGAGCTTGAACCTGCTTACGTCATGAGTTATTTCTTGGACCCAACATCCAATAGGAAAATTCAACTGCAGTAGCCACCGTTCAACCTGAAGAGGGCAGCACTCAGACGTTTTTACACCATATATTGTAATATTGAAACACTTTATATCCAAATGTCAAAAAACTTACTAAAATCAATGAACAGCACTAATAAAGCATCATTCTTACAGGTCATTAACTAAAAAAAGTTGGTTTAGGGTTTAGTTACTCTTTAAGAACAAATAAGCCCAGACTGGTTTCTTAAGACATAAACAAAAATGTTTTTATTAGAAAAAGAATACTGTGAGATCATTTTGTGTGTATGTGCCCTGTCAAGAAAAGAAAGATTTTATGTTGGCTTAACTTTTGAAACACTTCTCTCTGTATGTGCACTACTGAGGGCACTTAAACGCGTGCTTAAACACAGGCAGAGGGCGAATTCCAAACAGCGCATCAGGAAGAAGATGCAGCAGTCGCTTCACATAAAAACGTTACGTTGTTTTTCATTGCTCTATTCAGCAAATGTATTTTAATGGACTACATATGACACAAAGTAGCGCAACTATGGACCTGACTGGAGCTGGACCGGACACACTTAACCACATGTGCTCAGGGAAATCTGCTCACTTGAGCGGTTAAATTGTTTAACCATTTAAACAATTGCAAGCCTTAGAAACATGCTAATGATAAACTTACCCTATTTAAATTGCATATTAATTCGCGAATCACATCCGAGTCGAACCGCGGATTCATCACAGCACTACCCAAAGCTTCAGATGAATGGCACAGCAGCTGGTGCAGTCGACATGTATGTTCGCGGCTGCGCGCGCGGAGAAGATACGTCACGTGTTACGTCGTGGGCAGGTTGTAGGTAACGGAGGGAGGGGTATGACAGCGAGCTCATCAGACGTTCCCTAAAAATAAACATTGTTCAAGAGTCGCGCGGCTCGAGTCCGAGTCTGAAGTCTTTGAGAACGAGTCTCAAGTCGAGTCTGAAGTCACCGTGTGTGCGACTTAAGTCGCACTAGAGTCCAAGTCTCAAACTCGAGTCCCCATCTCTGGCGTATACTGTACGCACTTTTCTTAGTGACGTATGACAAATTCGGAGGGCGGGGGCACAAAGCAGCAGCAGAGAAACCTCCGTACACTGCATAAAGCTCTGATCTTGAATGCGGACGCGACAAAATTGCGGCGCTACCGGAAGGTAGTTATTTTCATTAACAAAGTTTTAAATATGGATATTACAACAACACTGCGCGGATTACCCTCAGAAGACCTTTGTTTATCATCCTGGAGCCGCTTGGATTTATTTTGTGAAGGATGGGCGCACTTTTTTGGACTTGAAGGTCGTGGACCCCGTGACTTCACATTTAATTAACTGAAAGAGCTAAAACATTTTCTAAAATATCCGAAAATGTGTTTGTCTGAAAAACGATGGACATATGCAACTCGGACAGCTTGGGGGTGAGTAAATCATGGGTTTAATATCATTTTTGGCCGAACTATCCTTTAAATGTGGAAAAAAACCCAAAATTGGTTTGTATGATGTCATTTTAAATAATGTGCAAAATAGTACATGAAGAGATCTTTGTAACTGTATGCTTTTTATTTTGATACTCTTACTTTGCATTTACTTTTTTTATCAAAATGTTTCATGACACCTCATAAGTCTAATACACTACCAGTCAAAAAAAAAAAAAACTTGTGCTTTATTTATATATATTTTTCCACATTACAGAATAATAATAAACTCATCCAAATTATAGCACAACACAAATGTAACTGTGGGAATTATGTTGCTGACTAAAAGCATCAAAAATAAATCAAAACTTTTTTATATTATATCATCTGAAGTGCAGTCACCCTTTGCCTAGAAATTGTGAAACCGTACTCGTTTTCATCAAGAAGCTTTTTGAAGTTTTACCTTTAGAATACATTTTAAACAATATTAAAGGAGTTAATATTTAATCTGGGCTTTTATTTAATGATTTTTTATTCAGTCTTAAGTCAACAATTTTTTTATAATATTTTAAAATACAATTTTTGTTTTTTAATAACTGAAATTAATCAGTTTGACACCGCTATATTTTTGTCTACATACGTAAGTAATTTTAAGCATTTAATCATGCACATTTAGAAAAAATTATTTTTTACTCTTTCGCCACCAGCGTTTTTTTTAAAAAGCTGCCAGCCAGCGCCAGCATTTTTCATTAAGTTAAAGTAATTTGATGTAATTAATCCAACTTTATGCAGTGGATGATCCTTACATGTGCTGCCTTCATTTTAAGTTTATGGTGTTTTTTGACTTCATAGTCAAATCCTTTAGAAAGTAATAGCACATCTTATCTCTTGATTTGAAGTACTGATTCATTTCAGTAGCACAAATGAGATATAAAGAGAAGTTTAATGCAATCCAAGTCATTAAGTTTTGGCTTTGAAAGGGACAGTGACACTGTGTTGACATATTTTTTCGATGCAGTTTCTCAGTTATTGCTCACTAATGCAATGCACTATACTTGTATTATTTAGAAAGTGACCAATATTTTAAGATTATTGCTTCTTCCTCTCTAAACCGTTGCTACATCCTGCTGACTTATCACCTGCTGGCGTATCACAACACTATGGAAACCGAGGCATGTGTGTCATGAAAGTCAGCATAACATAACATGGCATGACATGGAGCTAATGTATTTTCCACCAAGTACTGTAATTACAAATCCATGGGCATCGGAAGCAAAAAGAAATGTGGGTGGGTCCAAAGCATTTACTGATAATAGAATAAAAAAATTGCTTTTATAGCCTAAAAGCTTTGCTTATCTTGTTGTGTGGCGGGAGTACAGTTTGTGAAAGTAGTGAAAACAGGAAATGGAGTTTAAATTATATGGACTCTAAATTAGTTAAGTGAAATGGATTTGAGGAAGCAGCAGCGGGAAAGTCAAGGCTGTAGCTAAAATGTGAAACAAGAGTTTAATTTATTAGGACATTCCTCTAGTGGAATGGATTTGACTGACAGCACTCTGAAAAGTAAACAAATGCGTTAAATTAGAGAAAAGTAAGTGGGTCCAATATCATTACACTGTAAAAAATTATTGTGCTGCCTTAATTTTTTTTGTTTAACCAACTCAGATTTACGAGTCATTTTATCTTAGGCTACTACAATATTATTTATCTTGACAAGAAATTAATTTTATACGTTTTAACAACTCATCTCTTGTCAAGATAAATATTAGTAAGTTAAAATTATTTTAGTGGATTAAGCAAAAAAAAATAAGGCAGCAAATAATTTTTTAAAGTGTAGTCTTAAAGTGGTCTTATAAAGTTTCTGACGCACATGCACAAATCTAATTTGTGGAAACTATCATATTAAATTGCATATCATCATATTTTTATCTGCATCATACTGCATTAAATGACATCATGTTGAACCGAATCAAAATCGGACCAAGGTGAATCATATTGTATCGCATCACTAACTGCTTCATATGTATCTTTAATGTATTGCATCGTAGGCTATATGCATTGAGATGCGTATTGCATCAGCCTCCGTTATGGAGATGCACATCCCTACTCTCAGTATACTGTTGCAATATATTTTTTGAGAATAATATTGGGTTTTGATCTGTATCCATCAAGTTCCATATTAATAGAAAAGTAATCCAATGAGATGCGCAACTTTGTGAAGTATTTAAATGGGAAGTATTTAATTTTGTTACCGCAATATAAAAGTACTCATCGTAACACAAATGTGTCACGGACACTGTTTACATGTTATCATGTTTGCATGCAAAAGAAGATTTCCACAATGTTTTAATGCAAATGACGTTTTCGCATTCTTGGGGCGTTTAATGGTTCTGTGGCCTCAATTAAAAGTGAAGGCTTTTCTAATGAATTTGCTTGCAGTTTTTGCGGGGGATTTGTTCCCAGTGGAACATCTATTCACCTGCGGCTTATAATCAGGGTTTAACAGAAACACCTGTGAACACAGCAGGCGTCCACATGTCCTTGAGGAACCCCCACCCATTTATCCTTCCCTCACATTGAGTTTTTCCCATTCCTTTATAGCAGCGCTCAGCACACAACAACATGCCTATTTAGAGGTGGGCAGTATGACAAAAATCATTTACAGTATGATATGAAATCGCATACTGTGACAGTAGGTACTGAATTACCACTCATCGAATGGTACTGTATCATGGGTCTTCAACAGGGGGTCTGGGGACCCTTGGGGGTCCATGGTGGCATTACTGGGGGTCCTCCTCCAACTACTGTTTGAATGCAAGATAATGTTCTTTTTTGAAAAATAAAGTTAATGCATTAATAGATTAATAATAAAATTAATGAAAAGCATAATGTTCCCATAATAAGATGTATTTAGTTAAATGTTCAGGGTTCCCACAGGTTTGTGAATCTGGGGGGGATTCAACGCCCTGGGAAGTTTTTAAAAAATATAAATAGAAACAGGTCATTGAAAGTGCTTGAATCTATTTTATGCAAAAAGTTTTCTGGAAAAAATACATATAATTCCCTGTGTAGTGTAGTATAATATCATAACATTTCTAGACTTTTAAGCACACGTGCTAAACTGTTTGCTTGTAAATGCTTATATCTTCTGTATGCGAATGTTGATTCATACCAAAATGCTTTTTTGCATAGTTGTGTTTGACACAAAAACGTCTCTGGTTAAATTTGTAACTTTTGTTCCCTTGCCATACTTCCTGTGTCCCTGTAACGCCGTCTTTGGCAATATTTCAGATAGCAATATACTCCCGTGTCTATGTCTTTAAGCCTCACCATTGGTTGAATTTGATATACACATTCAGACGCACTTACCCTTGGAGGCGTCCCCAAAGTGTCACCACAGTGACGCAGCGCAAATTCCCTCAAAAGAGAACTGTAACAATGTATCTTAAAAGGTAACACGATGTAACCTTGCTCTCACTTAAAATGTGTCCCCACATGTAGTCGTTGAATTTGAGGGGATTGGACCTGGAAAGTCCTTGAAAGGTCCTTGAATTTGAAGTTAACTAAGGGGCTGTTTACACTTAGTATTAAGATGTGTTTTCATCGATCAGATCACAAGTGGACGAGAGAGACACATTACGTTTACACCTGGTATTTAAATCCGTCTCTTTTGTCCTCTTTCGACCGTTTCTGTCCTGAATACTGTGAGGGGGTGGTCTGTGAGACGGTGAGCGAGTCTCTCTGCTGTCATTCAAACGCGAGCGGGAGTAATTATGAGTTTATATGGACGCAAACTAATATTATGTCGGAGTCCGCTGCTTGTTTAGCAAGTATACATGCTGCACAGTGTTTTGTACGTTTATATGTTGGAGCTTTCTCTGAATTTTCAGCGCAATTGATGAAATAGGATCGCGCAACTTTCACGCTTTCAAAACGAAACTACGGAGAACACCCGTGTTCACTGTATGTTCACGCCAGAAGTAAAAAAGCCGTAAAACTTATGTTTAATACCTCAGATAAGATAAATAGGCGGAGAGAAGGCGGTCAAGTGTGGCTGTTCGAACACATTCAACCATATTTGCGTTCCGCAACTCCAAAGCGATCCGATCGAAAGTGGTTTCGACTACCTCTGGATGTGGTTGAAAGTGGTCGAAAGCGGACAAGCTCAAAACGTTTTGAACACCGTTTACACCTGGCATTAACGTCGTCCACTTGTGATCCGATCGACGAAAACACATGTTAATGCCAAGTGTAAACAGCCTCTAAGGTGTGGGAACCCTGAATGTTATTTAGTATGTAATTTGATACATGTACTGTGGGTCCCTGCTGCTCTTCTCCATCTATTAAGGGGTCCCTGGCCTGAAAAAGGTTAAAGTCCTCTGTCCTATATAGTATGAATATGGATAGTATGAAAAAATTCAGGCATACTACATCCAACATGTTGGAAGTCATTATAACAAATTAGTCGTTAACTGGAATGATGTAAACAAGTGCAATTAAACACAAGGGACAGCTGTTTAATATATGTATTTGCATTTGTATAAAGCTGCGTTTCTGCTTTCAGACATTTTTTAATAAAACAACGCCTCTCCTTCCTCTTTGTTGTATAGACCCCTTCAAGGTTCGTAAACATTGAATGAATCGGGTACGCGTGCAGCATGGGGTCAAACTTTTCATACCATCTAGGCTTTCTAGTTTTATCTAACAGGGCTGAAAAATTATGACTTACCTGAAATGACGTGAGAACTACAAAACCTCTTTGATCTTTGCATTGTCCAAGTCTGCACGTTTAATTGCTTGCAGCCACAGATGTTGTATTTTTTTTTTTTTTTTTTTTGAGATACTGCAGGAATCCCGAAAAACTAAACGGCAGACCTGCTTTTTGACGATATCGAATAATGCGCAACTTAACCTGCTGTAATGACTTTTCTGACCCCGACATGCGCAGTGGGAACCGTCTGTGATGTGAACTGTGAAGGGGTCTATAACTCCTCTCACGGGGGCTCACGGGATAGTAAAGTTTACATCAAATGAACACTTCGGGATCTTGACGGAAGTAGGTCATCCGGGTACTTTTCGCCTACTGTTTATCGAATGCTATAAATTCGAACATACTACTCGCCTCATGCTTTTCTCCTAACACATTATTATGACTCAACTTGTATACTTAAATGTTCTCATTTCTTTGTATGAATTTAATATTTGGCTTGATGTCTACATCTGGTGGAAATTTTGTGTCAATAGCCCATTTAGAAATCCCCTTAATGATAAAAATGCTGATGTGTCAAGTACTTATTTTCTCCGCTGTATATAGTATGGAAGTAGGACGCAGCAATAGTATTTGTTTTCTTATGGTAGTTATTGGACACTGCACAATAAATTGGGGGAAAACTGACACTGCATTATTTTTATTTTCTGCATTGTGTATTATGATATGAGAAATACTGTCTGATTTCCCCAAATACTTGAATAGCTTTATTTGAAAGGGATTAATGTGTGCCTTGCATTTCTCATATTGCTCTGGGATTGGCAACTTGAGGAAAATAGCTGCTTGACGTTATTGCATACTTCCTGTCAAGTGATCAAAAACCAACTCACAGAAACTTTTTTTATCCATAAGAAGGGTTTTTACAGTACATTTTGGTTTAGCAGCTATTTACAGTATGTTTTGTTTTTCTTGCAGCTACTGAACCAGGTGCTAAATCGAGTTACAGCGGAAAGAAACCTGTTTGACCGAGTGGTCAACTTGCGCCTCCCAGGTAACCCTTGCCTCCTTTTATATTTTTTAAATATAAATATAATTTTATAATAATGCAAATTGTTCATAAAGGTGCGTAGCTTAGTCTGCACTTGAATCCAATCGTATTTCTCAAGTGCTTAGTGCAGCAAACCAGTACTTTGGGTTGTCTTTGATCATTTCCCCTCTGAGCAGAAACGTGGTTTGTTGCAACCTAACAGTCTAATTTTATTCGTCATCCATTTTGGGATCTTGTTTCAAGTCCCAGAACAAAACAAAAAAGAAAACAAAATTAACTATGCATTTTGCTCTTGATATCACCTCTGAAGTTTGAAAAGTCAGCGAATGATATTGGGTGAATAGCTCGAGAGATTAGACAGTGGGTTAGTGGGAAACCATAATCCAATTCTTCTGAAGGATATTGAGAATGTCCTCGATGCAGGAGTGCCAAATCTTAAACCTTGACACAGTACACTATAAAATTTATAATGCATGAGGTTGGGTCACGCTGTTAGGCTGAACTTCATTCCCAGAGGGGCTTACAAAAGAGAAGGGGAGATCAAGTAGGACTCCAGTTGGTAGATAGGTTGTTATTAGACTCATTATGGGAGCATTATGACTCGGGTCACTGTGGTCTTAGATTTGGGATCATAAAATGCTGTTTGGGCTTAAATGGACTTCAATTTTATCACCACTTTGTTTTCTTTCATAATTTTTATATCTCTTTCTTTTCTTTTTTCTTGTCTTACCTTTTTTCATTTCTTTTGACATTTACCTGCAGTCCCATTAGTGCAATTCAAAAACAAATTATGTTTACAAGGAATCCTTCAAAAGTTGGATTTTTTTTACTTTGTTCAGGAGCTAAATTGCTGCTTTGGCTGTATTGACCTGCACTTTAAAAAAGCACTTTATAGATAAGTTAAAAAGTCTTATATTAAGTTTTCTTGTTATATGAATCAAAGGCTGCACTGTAAAAAATTATTTAAGAAAATCTTAGTATTTAAGAAAGATTCTTAGTATTTTTGTCTTGTTTTCAGTAAAAATATCAAAATATTCTTAAATTATGATGCTTTTTCTTGATGAGCAAAATGACCCAATAAAATAGGTTTAGTTTTTAGACCAAAAATATCAAATTTAAGTAAATAAAACAAGCAAAAAAAAATCTGCCAATGGGATAAGGATATATTTCTAGAATTTATCTTGAATTTAGTGTTTAAGAAAAATGTTAAAGATTTTTTGCTTACCCCATTGGCAGATTTATTTGCTTGTTTTATGCACAAAATCACTTGAATTTGAAATTTTTGGTCTAAAAACTAGACATATTTTCTTGAGTCATTTTGCTCATCAAGAAAAAACATCCTAATTTAAGAATTTTTAGATAGTTTTACTGAAAACCAGATAAAAATAATAACACATTTTTTTCTTGAAAATTATTTTTTGCATTGTGCATGAGTACTCTACACTGCAAATAATGATTTTCAAGAAAAAAAATTCTTTTTTTTTTGTCTGGTTTTCAGTAAAAATATCTAAAAATTCTTAAATTAAGTGGTTTTTCTTGATGAGCAAAATGACCCAAGAAAATATGTCTAGTTTTTAGACCAAAAATTTCAAATGTAAGTGATTTTGTGCATAAAAAAAAATCTGCCAATGGGGTAAGCAAAAAATTATTGAAATTTTCTTGAATTTAGTGTTTAAAAAAAATGTTCAAGATTGTTTGCTTACCCCACTGGCAGATTTTTTTTGATTTTATGCACAAAATCACTTAAATTTGATATTTTTGGTCTAAAAACTAGACTTATTTTCTTGGGTCGTTTTGCTCATCAAGAAAAAGCATCTTGATTTAAGAATTTTTATATGTTTTTACTGAAAACAAGACAAAAAATACTCAATTTTTTGTTAAATATAATTTTTTCCAGTGTAGATTTTTGAAACACAACATACATTGTACTATAGACCTTTTGCGTGTTTGCAAACAGAGATGACGTTTTTTTGTGGGCGGAGCCCAACTGGTGGCAGAAAGTGAATGCTTCTCAATAGCTGTGTGAAGTGTTTTAGCATTAAACTGTGATTTTTAAGGATCTGGTGTTCTGTAGAAGTCTGTTTCCCCTATATTTCTCTTAAGTGTAATGTTTCTTATAACGTTTTCACCAAGTTACGTTTATTTTTTAAATAAATTAAAAGTTTTAATGGCTTGGCCACTGATATGCTTGCATGTATGTAATGTATATGTATTGTTCTTTATTGGTAAATCAATTATTTTTACAGTATGAATCTCTGATGTACTTATAAGAGCAATACTATCATGTATTCTGTATAATATCATTTATTAAACATTTAATCATTTCCTGTTTTCAATTTCTTCCTTATATTTTTATCCTACGTGTTTGATCTAAAACTATTATGTTTACATACAAATTAATTTGTATAGGCCTGTTTATATATTATTAACACTTTACATCGTGTGTGTGTGTGCAATGTTTATATATTTATTAGTAAACATCATAATTTAGAACAAACAGGAAGAAGACATAGGCTAAGATATAAGGTAAAAAGAAGTAATAGAAAATGAAAAAAACTTTAATAAATGGTAATATTATTGATATTATGAACTAATTAAAATCTTTAATCTTTCTAAATAAATTATAAACGTAACGTGATGAAAACGCTATAAGAAACACATAGGGATCAGACTTCGACAGAACACCGGATATCTTCTCTAATTATTTTCTATTCAAATTATTAAAAGATTTTCAGATGATTTCATCACTCCAGTCTGTCCGGTTGAGGGCTTTTATTGCAACCATAAACACCTACGTTTATCTTCAAATGGTGTCTTCGACGATGATATACTATAAAAATGAAGGTCATCTATTTTGGCATTCCTATTCTGACACTCAACAGCACAGCAAAACATTTTCTAGTGAGTTATATTGTTCGTTTCACTCGTGTCTCATTCATTTCCACTGTTTTTCTGCCACCACATGCGCGCGTGACGTAACTGTGACGTCGACTCGCAAAAGGTCTATACTTTATTTGATCATAAATAAAACACATAAGAATTAAAAGAGTGAAACTAACCGTATGTCAATAATCTCTTTGTTTTTAATTCAAAGGTTATTATTTTATTTTGTATTAGTTGTGTTCTACAACAAAAATGGGGTAACACTTTAGTATGGGGGACATTGACCATTAACTATGACTTTTGCCTTAATAAACTAATTTACTGCTAAAAACTAAACTATGTTTTTTTTCTGTCTAGGTCTGGAAAGTGTTGACCACTATCCCATCCTCGTTGCTGTTACAGGGATTTTAGTGTGTATTCTGGTTGACTCGGACAAACAAGGGTACGTTCATTGGTTTCTTATTATCTTTTGCTGGATGTAATTTATAGTGTTGTAGTAAAAACATGTAAATTAAAAAAGTCTTCATCATGAATAACATACTGTATATTGCTTAAAGAGGACATTTTACAAGACTTTTTTAAGATGTCAAATAAATCTTTGGTGTCCCCAGAGTGTGTAGAGTTTAGGCTCAAAATACCATATAGATAATTTATTATAACATGTTAAAATTGCCACTTTGTAGGTGTTGTTTTTGGGTGTGTCCTTTTAAATGCAAATGAGCTGATCTCTGCTCTAAATGGCAGTGCTGTGGTTGGATAGTGCAGATTAAGGGGCGGTATAATCCCCTTCTGACATCATAGGGGGAGCCAAATTTCAATGAGCTTTTTTTCACATGCTTACAGAGAATGGTTTACCAAAACTAAGTTACTGGGTTGATCATTTTCACATTTTCTAGGTTTATTGAAGCACTGAGGACCCAACTATAGCACTTAAATGTGGGAATTTTTTTATGATTTTCGTGATATGTCCCCTTTAATTGCATCCTTGCCTACCCTTGCGACAGATCAGCTTGAGTCCAAGTTGTATCAGACTGTTTATCTGGGATTAAGTCGCCTAAATATAAAGTATTTTTGGCTGTTTCTATAAATATACCCATGACTGGTTTTGTGGTCCAGGGTTACAATTATTATTATGCTATTATTATCAGCATGGTTTTACACTGCACCTTTAAAGTAAAGCATGTTCTGTTTTTGTCTACCAGTCCAATGGCTTGTCGTAAATAAATGAGTAAAAATGAGCAAATAAATAAATAAGAAAACTATTTGCGCCCTCCGATACTATTTCATATCGCCGATCTCACAAGCTGACGATAGGATGATCCGAACTATAATAGTTGACACACATTTTTCGTCCCACAGTCTATTTATGTAGTTCCGTGTGGATTTGGGGTCACATCGAGTCTATGACTTTGTCTGGTTTGAATGCCGTTTTATTCTTAAGAGCCCATTTGTTCTGAAATGGGCACATGGCAGAGGTTGACCGTGTTGGCATGGGAGCTGGGTGACTTTGGTGTGATCTCCAAAAGTAATCGACGGTTAATTGTACGTTCTGTTGCCTGGGGAAGTCTGACACCTACGACGTCCCTGTTGCATGTGGGCTAAGAAGAGGGTCAGAGCAACAGGATTTCAGGACAGAAGATGTCCTGTGGGAAGGTGATGGATAATAATGAGCTTGGTTTGAAAGAATTAGACCTCTGAGAGACGAATAAAGGACAAAGTGGGTCTTTGGTTATGTGATTTTTAAAGTTGGATCACTATCTGTTGATATTAGTTGTTATCCAGCTAGCTTTATACTAGGTTGTGACAAGACACAAAATCAATCCATCTATTTCCCAAAACCATATATCCTCATCTAAGCATCTTTGGCCACAGGCTGGATACACCATGGATAGGTGAATTATTTTTGATGAATTAGGTATGCACCGATACAAAATTTGGAAATAACTGGAAATAATCTAATTCTCATTGAGCATGTGTTGTACGTATTTTTGCCGCTTTATTGGCCTTAAATAACACATATGCCTCAAAAATCCCGTCTTTGCAAATATCCTCATATAAACACGACCATTTAGGTCTTAGGAGAAAGTAAACAGCAGAAACATTGCGCATAAACTAGCAGATCAGCGCTGCCTCTATTGTAACATAATAATTTGTTGAGAAATGTACAGTCATTCAATTAACAACATTCACTATGGTTACAGACATCCTGTGCGAATTCTACACGAGTTTGACTCGAGTTACTCGTTCAGGGTTTATATTCATACATAACGTTACTGTATTAGAGCTGTGACTGTAAACTGTTGTGTGAACAGAACAGACCCTGGATTATTTGTTTATGTTTACTGAATAATATGATATTAAAAAGTTGTATTTGTTTACATTAGTAAATGCATTATATAACAAACAAACAATGAAAAATATAGAGTATATAAGCATTAATTAATTCTTGTTTATGTCATTACAGTAATTGACGGTGGTTCATGGTGCATTCACTAATGTTAACAGTTTCAACTTTGATTAAAAATTATTAGTAAATGCTAAAATAAATACATTTACAATTAATAAATAATTAATAAAAGATTCATTAAAGGTGGTGATATTCATGTTTTCTTTTTATACAGTATAGTGAGTTATTTATGTTTCGCCTTAATCTGAAATGCCCTGCAAACTACAGCTACCTATATGCCACATGAGACTTCAATATGGAATTTATGGCAAAAAAAATCTCCCCTTAAAATGCTATTGGTCTCGCCTACATAAAGTGTTAGGTAAAGGAATATGACTTGGCCTGAAAAATATTTCAGTCAGAAGAATTTTTTTCACTTTAATTCTTTTTTGTATGTTATATACAGTATGTCAAAATCTGTGTAAATAATAGAAAGGTCGCTGATTAACACTTGCAATTCAGTGTCGTGATGGTTTTAAAAAATATTCTGAAGGTAGTAAAAAAGGTAGTAAAAAGTAGTAAATTTAACTTAAGGATTTCTGTATAAACCCTGATTACATGTATTGTATACTTGAATTGTGAACTTTTATTCAAGCTTGAATTTCTTTGATGATACAAATATACAGAGGGCATAGAAAGTTAATTTGCATAAATGAATTAACCTTTCATGTTTTCTATTTATATATATTAAAGGAATAGTTTTAAAATTCTGTCATCATTTACTTAACCTCTATCCCATGGGGCTGTAAATCTTTTATTCTGATTGGTTCAGATTGGTTCAGAAGTGTTCCACAGGTATGCATTAAATTTTTTTCTGTCAAATGTCTTAAAATAAACACCAGAGCAATGTCTGCGGTAACCGTGGTATAAGTTGAGTAATTGACTCCTGTACTTTTAATTTTTTTTTAACAATTCAACGGCCCGTCGTCAAGTATTCCTTACTCATGTTGTTCCAAAATTTCTTTGTTCTGTTGAACACAAATGAAACATTTTGAAAAATGTTTGTAACCAAATAGATCTGGGGCACCATTGACTTCCACAGTGTTAAAGGGATGTAAGAAATAGCACGTGCCATAGAAATACGTGTGAGTATCGTGATATTTTATTTGGCAATACTGTACCGATTCTTAAAAAAATTATCAATATCTTAATAGTTTGGTTCCAAAATGCAATAAATCCATTTTGACTAATTTGGGTAAAAATGTGTAATATATCAAGAAAGTGACAAGATGAAAACCACTATTTTCTGTTACAAACTTTCACATAGCATCTTTAGGTTATAATATTATTAAAAATTCAAATCCATAATTTGATTTCCAAAGATTTATTATAAAAACTGAGTATTTTTTCCGGAAATTTTTTTTTTTTAAATTCAAAATGCTATAAAACTATTGAATCAATATATACATGTGCATTTATCTTTGCCATGTTATATTCATTTAGTTGACTAGTGGTATACACTGATAAAAAATGAACATTAATCAAAACATTTACTTTGTCATATTAAGAACACTGTCATTGCTGCCGTCATCCTTGGGACGTCGTCACTGCACTTTTTTGACAGAGATCAGCTGTAAAACATTTTGGTCATGCTCGATTTTCATTGACTTAGAGTAAAATAATGAAATTTTTATATAAGATCCCCTGGGGTCAACGTGTTAACATGACAGAAGCTTGATGCTGTCAGGAGAACAAGCAACAGCTGGCATTTTTCCTTCGCCCGATCGGCTCTTACGTAAATTATTCAAATTTGATGGCTAACGTTTCTTCCCCACCACAGAAAACCACCACAGGTTTATTAATGCCATAAAAAGTATTATTTTGGTTTTGTTTGTTTGTTGATCACGAAGTACAAGATGAGGAAAACTAGGATTATGTGTGTATTGAACGGGTCGCCATTATTGTTTACAATGCGTGGAATGGTGCGCTGTGATTGGTTAAGCGGATTTATAGCATCATGCAGAGAAGGAGGACTGGTGTTTATTGTAGTTTGAAGGAGAAAAGGAGAAAAGATGACAGAATAACATGAAGAATTGACTTTTTAATACTGATTTTGGCGGTAACCATTTTTTTAAAATGGTGTTTATCGCGTTTTGGAACCAAACTCTTCATTTTAAAAATAAAAATCATACAAGATGCATTCTTATTTTCTTTGAACTTAAACAGTAAGAGGAAGTACTTACATAAGAGCACACCGCAACATTTTTGCTAAGTTTGCATCTGGTGGTGTGTTCTCAATGACAGCTTTCATAAATGATAGCTTATATTCCTAAAACAGGAAATAATCCAATATACTGCGAGGGGCCACAGCAACGTAATGTAATGCAACTCCAGTATCAAGGGACATATCGTATCGTGAGATTCTTACCAATGCACAGCCCTACTATGGAAGTCAATGGTAAAAAAAAGTAATAGGTCCGTTTTTCCAACAAAGCTATTTTTAAGCACTTTAGCTTTAGATCAAAAAGTTTATATCACAAAATTTAGTAAAGAGTGTCAAACCTTGTGACTAGTAGTGTATATATTGTATAACTTGTACATTTGTCATATGACCAGAACAACAGTGTATATAATATCCCACTTTTGTTTGAGCCGCTATGGCCATATATACAGTACTGTACATGCGCTGTGATGAATAGCAGCGGTGAAATACGACCGCTTGTGTGTTATTTCTTTCAAATTAATCTTGATAAAGCAGCTAAGAAACTGTGCTCCGCTTACCAATTTATATCCGCGTACTGTCGACAGAAAGCCAACAATAGGATACCAGTTACCCAGAACGCTTCTCTCCGTGAGCCGTGTTGTTCTCTTATCTTTTCAGGATGACCTAGCATCCATCTCCAGTGTACTCACATCAGACATGATCTTTTCATTTGAATGTCATCGGATTTCTTCTGCTTGCGGTTCTGTTTCGTAAGGTCACTGTAACCCAGTAAACACACATTGAGGTGGGCAGGTCAGCTCTGTTTACATGTGAACCCAAAAAGTTTCTCTCCTCAAACGATGACCTTTACAATTTTGATTGAACTGCTACGGTCATCTCAACACCTCCTTTATTTCCTCAAGCATTTGAAAATCTGAATTTTTCTCAAATACTGTAGCTATTGGTCGTATTTGTCTGTATAAGCTTGAAAGCTCACATAATCGGATTTGTTCATACAGTAGTTATCTGCAAAATTGCAATGATTGTTTTGTGAGAATGTTTGATTTACGCAAGAAACCCCCAAAATGGTGATTATTTACTGTTACTTTGTGAAAATATAAAAGGCTCAGAATCGCCAAGAAATACCTTTGCTGTCATCAGACGAAACAAACTGAACCGCTGCTAAATTTGGCGTATAATTTCCCGCACAAAATCTGTGAATGAGGAAATAATTGGTGTGACACCTGGCACCTTCCAGTTTCCTGGATTCCTGTGGATATTTGCACTTTTGTGAGGTGCTTGGGTGGTTGTCATGTCGTTTTTGTTCCCTGTTCTATCAGAATATTCCAAGCTCGGTAAATGTAGGCCGTGCTAATTTACTTCATTTGTATGCATGCCCTGCGTGTTTTGATGTACAAGTCTCCCGCTTGAATGTTTTGGTTCACTAATTTGATTTTGAGCATTGAAAATCAAGCTTGAAATTAAAAGGAACCTTCCGGAAATGAAATGACTTAAATTGTTGGTCCATAAGAAATAAGCAGGTTTATTTACAGTGATGTACAGTATGGTAGCCTGGAAGGTTTACAACTTAATGTGTGCCTTGTGCGGTCCATTAAGCTGCGGTTAAAGTGTGTGCTAAATTCACAAACTAAAGCTAAACCTGAATATTTTGTTGCCTTACGGATTTTCACTCGAGTAATTTTGAGGATAGGTCAGAGGCACCCTTACAAAATTAACCATGGTTTTACTAGAGTTAAAACAAACAAAACCAAAAAATACGGTTACTACAAAACAACCATGGTTTTTATAAGGGCAAACCATCTGCAAGGTTGTATGTTTGGCTGGATGGGGATGGAGAAATCAAAACAGTAAAGTGGAAAAAAAACATTTTACACCTTAAAGGTGGGGTGCACGATCTCTGAAAGCCAATGTCGACATTTGAAATCACTTAACAAACACGCTGCTAACCCAATAGAATGTCGGTTAGTACACATGCCCCTTACTGCTGATTGGCTACAAGTGTATTTTGGTACTCGGCCTGACTCCCTTTTCCGAAGCGTTTTTCAAAAATCGTGCACCCCGCCTTTAAAAAAGCACATTTTCATTACTTCATTGTATTGCATTTCCTAACTCCCTAAATGAAAGTACATAAAGATGCAAAAGTAGTCACCGGGGCAGTACCTTTTCAAAAGGTACACTTTTGTACCTAAAAGGTGTATATTGGTACCTCTAATGCTGCGTTTACACCAGCCGCGGTAGAGGCGGCAAGCGCGAGTGATTTACATGTTAAGTCAATGCAAAGATGCGATTACATGCGGAATATTATCCTGTGGCGTGGTAGGCGCAAATTGAGCGTTGCCGCGGGAAACGCGCGAGTTTAAAAATCTGAACTTCTGTGGATTTCCGCATCACGTTAACCAATCAGGACCATGCTGTAGTAGTGACGTGATTACAGGAAGCGAGCGGAGTGGTGGAGTCTCAGCGGAGTCTCAGCGGAGTCGCAGAAGCCCCTCCCATAACGCGAATTTCCGCGGGAATTTCTCGAATGACTGGAATTTCACGCGCGGCTTTCACGCTCGAATGAAGCGAGTGAACTCAAATGTTCGAGCGTCCAACTACGCGCGAATAGCGTGTTTTTGCCGCCTCTACCGCGGCTGGTGTAAACGCAACATAAGGCAGTGGTTTTCTAACTTTTTGGCGTGTGCTCCCTCTTGTGTACGGTGACCCCCCCCCACCTTGTGCCCTTCGTTCCCCCTAATAAAAATTATAACATAAATCTAATTTTTCTCAGGTTTAATTACGCAGACTTTGTTAACTCTTTCCCCGCCATTGACGAGATATCTCGTCAATTAAGAGAAACCGCTTCCCCGCCAATGACGAGATTTTCCGTCTTTCCGCAATACCGCTATTATCCACCAGGTGGCGCACTTCCGAACTTTTTAAAACCGGAAGTATTGCCCTATGGCAAGCTGCTGCATGTCCGTGTCTGTTTTAAAGATCGCTCTGAATGGGATCTCTATGAAAAGTCCGTCACAAAAATGGAATTATCTCTGCTTTTTGCTCAAAATATGGTATTTTTGCAAAAACCTACCCATATTCAAAAGCTGATTGCAAAAGAACCACTAAAGGTAGGATGAAACGGTTTTTTTTGTTTGAAAGCAGAGGGTCTGTTCTTTCATTTGGTATATTGTATGTTTATATATTTAAAGAAGAACATTTTCTGGAAGACATTAAACTTTGGTGAAAATCATGAAAAACGCTGGCGCTGGCTGGCAACTTTTTTTAAAAACGCTGGCGGTGAAAGAGTTAAATTAATAAAGCAATAAGCCCCAAGAAGCAGTGGGTTACCAGTGCATTTTATAACAGCTAAGGGGTGTTGTAAAACCCCCGCTGTTATAAAATGCACTGTAACCCCACTGCTTCGCGGGGGTTATTGCTTTTATAAAACGGTTACTTCATATGCATAACATTGGCGGGATTTTATAAAATAAAACACAAATAAGCTGTAATTAGTGATATTACAGAGCGCAGTTCCCAACCAACACAGACGCAGCAAAGACACAATGAAAATATGATTTAAGACTGGTGTTTATTTTATAAACCATCATTCATCTAATTTATACATTAACATTGATATTGTGCAACTGTTAAAATGATGATCAAATATGCTTGGAAGCATGCTGAACTCTTTCCCTGTCAGCGTTTTTTTTTTTTTAAGTTGCCAGGCAGTTTTAGTTTAATGCCTTGCAGAAAAATTATCTTCTTTAAATAAACATAAAATATCAAATGAAAGAACAGACCATCCGCTTTCAAACAAAAACAAACCAAAAAACGTTTCATCCTACCTTCATTTGTTCTCTTATCACCTCTCAGATTTTTTTGCTAAAAGCGGAGATAATTCCATTTATGTGAATAACTTTTGTAAGAGATCAGATTCAGAGCCTGATCAAAACACGCTGTTTTTAGTGTTGAGTGAATGCGTCAGTGTTTAAGTTGGGTAAGATCGCCATATGAATTTGAGTTAGATATTCCTCAGGCAGCGTTTTCTCTTTATCGACGAGATGACTCAACAATATTTATTGACATTTATCTGGATATCGCCATTAATTGTGCAATTGTATACAAATAAAAAATATGATTAAAGACTGTGGTGTTTATTTTCATAAATCAGTACGCAGCAACAGTGGCACAGTGATACTTATGTAATGCGGTCCGAACCGTGGGTTTACCGGGGTATTTTATTACAGCTAAGAACGCGTTTCAACCAATCAGAATGAAGAACCAGAACTGCCCGTTTTATAATGTACATTTTTAAAATGTTATAAAACTGGGCCCCCGGCACAATCTCGCGACTCCCAGTTTGAGAACCACTGCTCTAAGGTACACATTAGCACCTTAGATGTACATGCTGGTACCTCAAATGTAAATATTTGTGCTTAAATGGTACAAATTATGACCTTTTTAAAAGGTATCATCTCAGTGACAACTTTTTGCTAATTTTTTTTTTGAGAGGGTAGGATAAACCCCTTTCAAATAGGTTTAAAAAAGTGTTTTGGTTGCCCCTTTATTTGATTTTGATTTGTCTGCCAGACATTTAAATTTGACATCATTTACAACTACCAAAGATGTCTGTTTTGCATGTTGGATGTTGTCAATACAATAATATCAAGTTTGTTGCTGTTTCACAAACCTTCACTATATTATCTCGGCACTGGTGTCTTTACAGTATATTATATTTTCACATCTCCTGTCATCTCCTCATAGACTGCCTGTAATTTTCCACAGGAACTAAAAGCTTTGTGGGATCTCTGCCAAGTTCTTTGGGTCTGATTGGTCGAGCCTTCAATCCACTTTCAGTGTAGAGTGCAGAAACCACATTGATCAGGAAACAAAGATGTCCGAGCATTGTGGTTTCTCTACGTCCGTTAATCTGTCCATTTGGTTATTAGACAAGAAAAAAATAAAAAATGTCACTTAGGCGAGTGAACACTAAAGAGTTCAAAATAGAGGTACATATTGGGAACAAATGTATCTGTACCTAAACGGTACATATTAGGACCTTTTTAAAGGGTGATGCTTCAGTGACAGCTTTTTCCTGACAGTTTATGTTGTATGCATTATGCAGTTAGTCTGGGTACTGTAAAGTTTTTGGTTGACCACATTGTCAACAAAAACCCAGCAATATCAACTTTGCTGAACAGAATGCACATGCCGAACTCTCCGCCATCGGTTTTTGAGTAGTTGTTAGGGTGTTGCTATGCAGACATCAATGATTTTACTGTGTTGTGTGGTGGGAAATGTGTAACCAGCCGCTGTGTGTTGCTTATTGGATTTCTAGATTTCTAGGTGGTTGCTCACCTCCCACCCAGTGTAAGTCTTTATACATTTTATGGTTCATAAGGTACAAATAAGTCTGATCTTTAAGAAAGGTAATAGCACATCTCTTCTCACCAAAGCGCATGATTTGAGATATCATTCATTTTTCTGTGGCAAAAACTGTGCAGGAGCTTGGTCAGCTCTTTTACCTAAATATAAGCAATATATAGTAAAGGAGGATTTCCAGTTCTTATCCACCTGTTGGAGTTAAAGGGACAATAAGTAGGATTTACCCCCATCTAGTGGTGAAATTGTATTTTGCATTCAAACGAACAGTGCTCTCTAGCGCCTCGCCTTTTCAAATGTGTGTTGCAACTACGGTAGCAGTTATGTAATCACTGATCTCCTTTTCTGTTGCTGCTGGTTCACGTGTTCACGCATTGATAGGCTAGTGCTTTTTGTCCCTCTCTGCTATTATAGTTTATCAATACGGCGGAACCACATGGAAGCCTCCTTGAACTTACCCGTTCAATGTAAGGAAAGAAAAGAAATTCTGAGCTTACAAAGAAAAGTCTGATCACTGGCTGAGGTCATTTGACACCAGTGAGGACATATTTACGAATAAAGACATTGATTTTGATTAATAAAACACTTAAAATCCTACTTCCAGTCCCTTTAAAGGTACATGCCGACTTTCTGGGACTTTAGCTTATTCACAGTTTCCCCCAGAGTTAGATAAGTGCATACATACCCTTTTCATCTCCGTGCGTCCCGTGACTCTGTCTGACGAACCCACCGCTAGCCTAGCTTAGCACAAAGACTTGAAGTGAATGGCTCCAGCTAGCATACTGCTCTCAATAAGTGACAAAATAACGCCAACATTTTCCTATTTATATGTTATGATTTGTATAGTCACAGCGTGTACAAATAACAAGGTCATTTGAGACACAGCCATCTTTTAACCGTATACATACTGGGAACTATATTCTCAGAAGGTGAGTAGGCCTAGTAGCAGCGCTTCGCCTTCTGAGAATATAGTTCCATGTATATGGTTATTTGTCAGTTATTGGGAGCAGTATGCTAGCTGGAGCCATTTACTTCCAGTCTTTGTGCTAAGCTAGGCTAGCAGTGGGTGCAGTTACAGCACGCACAGAGATGAAAAAGGTATGGACTTATCTAACTCTGGAGGATACGGTGAATAAGTCCCAAAAAGTCATCATGTTCCTTTAAAGAAAGATAACTGATGATTAGAGATGCAAAGATATATTGGCCAGTAATCGGCACCGAAAAAAAAAAAAACATTTTTAAAAACAGCCGATAATCATGGTCGATTTATCCCGTCAACCAAAAGAAAACAGGCAAATGCAATGAAGTTGAGCTCTGTATATAGAAAATGTAAAGAATCATCATTAGTTTCAATGTTTTATATGAATGGTCATTAGAACATTCAGGAAATGTAATCTTCAGAATTTAGTTAATGCAAGTTAATTTAACCACCAAACTATTGGTATCGGTAGATATCAGTATAATCAGTATAATCTGTATCAGTGAAAAAATGTAATATTGGTGCATCTCTACTGATGACGTCATGGTAAGAAATGCAATTTTTTCATGAATTGCACTTAATGAGCTTCACAATTATGTCCTACTGTATCCTCCAGAGGTCCTTTAAAACTGTGCTTATAAGGTCATAAAACTTCCCACTGCACCTTATTTAAAGGCTAAAGGGTGTTACCATGGTCTCAGCCTTGGTCTTTGAGAAAAATTTTCCCCAGTGGTCCTGTTAAATGTCTTGTGATCGTCTTTTCACACTAGTAAATTCGTTTTACATCAGCTTTTTTACACCCCCAAATAGCTTTATGGCGATTTTCCAAATGTTGAAGTCAGTGAAGGTTCCTACAACCACACATCGAAAAGTCTGTGGCTGTTGGTACCGTGATGATATAAGATGATAATACCATTGTAATATTAATGATTGGTAGTGTATGATAGTATGAATTACCATATTCATATATAATGGTACTTACATGGTGGCCAAGTTGCAACTTAAATTGCATTTATAGTGTAGATTTTATGTTTATGCAGTTTATGCCCAGGATTTAAATCCAAGAAACCTTGCCAAAGTGAACCTCCACACTATGTTCACAAAAGTGTGTCTTGTTGATGATACTAATTAGACAATATAATTCAATATACAGTGATATAAATATATAGTGTCTAAAATGATAGCAAGAGATAAAGAAGCATTAGCATTATTTCATCTTTGTATGGTGATTTGTATCTGTTTTGACAGCCTTGTGTGGAGTGCACACTAGTTAGCGACTCATTCATATGCAGGGCTCGATGAAGCGAAGCAAAAAGTGTTATTTAGCCCATTTCTCCTTTATCCCACTGACAAAAGAAAAGCAGTGTTAGCGCTGACATTACCCTCCATTAGCCGAAGTGTCAGAGATGCCAGGGCTACAAAAAACATTGCTTAACACTGATGAGGAATATTCATTATGTAAAAAAGATTAAATTAATGAATTTGATGCCCTGCTAACACAAGGACTTTAGAGCTGTGTATTTTCAATGCCCATGGTGAGATGTCATTGGGTCATTTATTATCGTGGTCCAAAAATTGGTAGCTCTATTATTTTATTTTTTTATTTTTTTACATTTTTTGAGGGTTTTCCTCTGTTTTTTAATATTGTATAACCGGCAGTTTATGGCCGTCTTTGAGTCATGGCCCACAACAAATTAATAGTTATATGAATACTTCATTATCTCAGTTCAGAATGGCCATATAGAAAGCATACAGGACTAACAGAAGTGAGGAAAACATTTTTGTGTCACTTTTAAGCAGACAACTTAAAGGGATAGTTCACCTAAAAATAAAAATTTTGTCATAATTTTCTGACTCTCATTACAAACCTGTATAAATTTCTTTGTTCTGCTGAACACGAGGGAAGATATTTTGAATTTTTTTGTAACCAAACGTTTTGGACTCCATTCACTTCCATAGTATTCTTTTTTCCTACTATGGAAGTGAATGGGCTCCACGAACGGTTTGGTTACAAACATTTCTCAATATATCTTCATTTGTGTTCATCAGAACAAATACATTTATACACGTTTGTTACAACATGAGAGTAAGGTTGTTTTCACATATGTTGGTGCGCACCGTGGTGCGGCCTCGGAGCGCACCAAAATACATTGTATCATATACATATGTATTTTTTACTTTACTCGAAATGCCGCACCGTACACCATGTGACAACGGTCAGCGCTGTCATTGGTCTCTGACAGCTCTTACCGTCTCATGACCACCCCCACGTTTCCACGACAACCAGCCTGACAGGGAGAGCGCAGCTATCAAGATGTGGAGATAAACGATGCACGTCTTTGCGAAGTTTCTTTGCTTTAACGCGAAATTGCGTAGCTGTTCTGTTAAAGCCTTTTTCACGGAGCCGTTTGCTAAAAGCCCGTAATGTCACTATTTGTGTGTGGAGGACAGCTATGCATTTATAAAATCATCAGCTCAAACGTAAAAGAGACCGCGAATCTCTATGCAACGGACCAGGATTGGCTTGTTTGTTGTTAACCCAAAATATAACACCCGGCTCACGTCACAACGAAAGCCCAGTGGCTCAAACATGTGGAGAACTTCCTTTATTTGGTTCGGCCCGAGGTCCAGCAGTGTTCACACACCACAGGTGGGTCGCCCCAGAGTTCGGCAACAGCCGCTCCGAGACCACCTGTTTAGAGCGGTCTCGGAGCGGCCGTTTAGTGCGCACCCGAGTGCGGCTGTTGTGTTCACACTGACCCAAACGCACCGTACTCGGAGCGACACGTCATTTGGGCCGACCTAAACAGTGTATATGGGAAAACACCCTAAGTAAATCATGACAGAATTTTTATTTTGGTGTGAACTATCCCTTTAAGATGGATAAATCCAATATAGTAACTAGATCATGATTGGCTTTTTCATTTTTTAGTACGGCAAAGTAGAGTAAATTGTTACTTACCCCAAAGATCAGTATGCTATAGGGATGCACCGAATGTTTGGCAACCGAAATTATTTGCTGAAAAAAGCAAAAAACTCATTTTCAAGTGAAAAGGCCAAATAAATTTATAGCAACCAGCGCAGAGTAAGAGAAGCGCAAATGCAGCAAACATGTTGGTAAAGGCATTTAAAAGTGTTCAAGAAAGACGCAAAAACATACAGCACTACAAGTTTCATTAATAATTCAAGACATCCTGAATACCACACTGTTAAAAATAAAGGTACAAAGCTGTCACTGGGGCAGTACCCTCCAACTAAGTACCATTTAGGTACAAATATGTACATATTGGCAGTTCAAAGGTAATGTCTGTTCAGTATTTGGCCTTCGGCTGAGTTTTCAGCCGAGACTTTTAATTCTGGTGCATCCTCCCTAGTATGCTATTACTTACTATTTAGTTAACCACTCTTCCTTATAAGTTATCAGTAGTGACTACAGTGTTAATGCGGCACTATCCATTTGTTCTGCATTAGCTCATTCCTATTAAGTAAGGGTCTTACCTTGTGTTCAGCCTTTGTCTTTGGGATAAATTTTCCCCAGTGGTCCTGTTAAATGTCTCCTGATTATCTTTTCACACAGATGAATTGGTTTTACATCACCACTTTCCACCCCCAAATAGCTTCATGGCGATGGACAGCCGTAGGATGGAAGTCAGTGGAGGTTTTTTTACGACCACACTTTGAAATTCAATTTTTTTTACCTATAAGGTCTGTGGCCATACAATAGTTTGAACGATTGTATGATATCACAGTAGGAATGATCATATTCATATGGTATGGTACTTACATTGCATTTATGGTGTACATTTTATGTTTATGCAGTTGGGACTCAAACCCAAGATCTTCATAAGTTCATATGTTCAGCTTCCACAATACTATTCAATGAAAACCCTGCACAGTGATGTAAATAGAGCACTAACGTTAAATGCAGTACTCGAATAATGTCACTTACCCCACATGAAATCTGATTTTAAGGGTTTTCTTGGAAAAAAATTCTCAAAAAGTCTAAAAGGACACACACTTCCCCTCAAACTGTGTGGCGCTCCACCAGGGTGATATTTTCTCTCTGGTTTACACGCGTGTACGCCTCTCCAATCTCTTGGGTGAGAAAAAATCCATGTGGATAATTTTCTTCCATTGTTGTTGGCTAAAAGGCCTTAGATACATCTCGCAGTGCTGTACTAATTAGATTGTGACATATTGTAATTGGCTTTGGCAGCTTCGGGGGACCAGGTGAAAGGACAGTACGTATCACTCTCACTGCCTTTTCAACACCTCAAAGCAAAACCTGCTGATAACCATCTTACCACCAGTTCAATCATTGCCAATTCATCTCCCTGCTAATCCATCACACTTACAACAAAGGAGAAAAAGCCTTGCGGGATTGGTTTTACTAGACATGAGTTGTATTATTTACATGTTTTGGCGATGTACAGTTGTGGCGCTGTGTTTGACCATACTTAGTTTAGGACATGGTACCATGGTAATATGGCTTTTTTGTTTTGGACCTGTAACATACTGTACAGTAGCAATACTATGCATTTTAAACATGTAATAATACTGTACTGTGGTAGTATTGCAGTGTTTGGGCAAAATACTATAGTAATGCCATTGTTTTTAGGACATGGTACTATACCATGGTTATACCATGGATTGCTTAGTTTGGACACATACCATAGTAATACTATGTATTTTAAACATACAGTAATGCTATACTGTGGCTTTTGGCTATATACCATGAAAGTACTATAGTGTTTGGAGAAAGATACTATAGTAATACCATTGTTTTTAGGACATGGTAGTATACCATGGTAATACCATGGATTGTTTTGTACATATAACATATCAAACTATGAAATTTCAACATGCAACACTACTATACTGTGGCTTTTGAATATGTACCATGGTAATACTATACTGTTTGAGCAAGATAATATAGTCATACCACTGATTTTAGGGCATGGTACTATACTACGGTAATACCATGGATTGTTTTGGACATATACCATAGTAATACTATGTATTTTAAACATACAGTAATGGAAAACTGTGGCTTTTGGATGTTTACCATTGTAGTACTATAGTGTTTGGGAAAGATACTATAGTAATACCATTGTTTTTAGGACATGGTAGTATACCATGGTAATACCATGTTGTTTTGGACATACAACATATCAAACTATGAAATTTCAACATGCAATACTACTATACTGTGGCTTTTGAAAATGTACCATGCTAATACAACCCATCCTCACCCCATTTCGTCAATATTTGACGACACTTGACCATTCGTCATATGTTGACGTGAAGGGTATACCTTTCGCGTCATTTTTTGACGAACTGGGGACTTCAATACTATTACGTCCGTTGCATTCTCTTTCCTATTTTATTACCATTTGCGCGTCGGTTTAGGGTTAGATTTACATAATGACATCCCTACCCAAACCTAACCCAACGCCAGGTGACAACTGTTTCTAACCCCAACGCCAGGTGACAACTGTTTAATTTCGCGTACACTGTTTAATTTCGCGTACACTGTTTAATTTTGCGTAATCTAACCCTAAACCGACGCGCAAATGGTAATAAAATAGGAAAGAGAATGCAACGGACGTAATAGTATTGAAGTCCCCAGTTCGTCAAAAAATGACGCGAAAGGTATACCCTTCACGTCAACATATGACGAATGGTCAAGTGTCGTCAAATATTGACGAAATGGGGTGAGGATGTGTTGGCTAATACTATAGTGTTTGGACAAGAAATTATGGTAATGCCATTGTATACGGTGGTAAAACCATGGATTGTTTTAGATATACCATAGTAATACTATGTATTCTAAACATATAGTAATGTTATACTGTGGCTTTTGGCTATGTACCATGATAGTACCATAGTGTTTGGGCAAGAAATGATGGTGATTCTAACACCATCATACCTTATGACATTGTATTATAACATGGTTATACCATGGATTGTTTTGGACATATAGCATAGCAATACTATGTATTTTAAACATACAGTAATGCTAAACTGTGGCTTTTGGCTATGTATCATGATAGTACCATAGTGTTTGGGCAAGAAATTATGGTAATACCATGTTTTTTTTTTTTTGGTTTTGGGATTTTTTAGTTTTCAGAATATGATACAATGGTAATACCATGGTTTGTTTTGGACATATACCACAGTAATACTATGTATTTTAAACATAAAACAATACTACTGTGGATAGGTACAGTACCATGGTAGAACTGTAGTGTTTTTACAAAATACAATATATGAATGTGTTAAGGACATGGTACTATACTATGGTAATACCATGGTTTGTTTTGGACAATTACGATGCTACTATCTTGGTTTTGGGATACCTGTACCACAGTAATTCCATTTATCATGGTAATGCTATTTATTTTAAGTGTACCATGTTAATTCTACAGTCATATACTATATAGGAATACCATGCATTTTTAGGATATGGTGTGATGCTAATTCTGTAATTTTTAGGGCATTACCATGGTAATACCATGGTTTATTAGGAGATAATATTATGTGAATAGCTTTGTTTTAGACATGTTATGGCGTCCGATGTATCAGATTCATAATAAAACATAAGTACGTGAGGTGTTTGCGGAAGAGATGGGTTTTTAGCCGATTCTTAAAGACGGCTAAAGAATCAGCAGATTTTATCGCATTCGCCAATTCATTTAATTTGAATCAATGTACTACGGTATAGCCAGTTTATTTGGGTATGCATGGGTATGTTTGATAACCAGTTGGACATTGTGGTTGTAGATAGCTTGCATTTAGCTTAATAATAGTAATTTGCATGATATATCACTTTACGAGAAGCATACGTACGTAATATGTTACCTTGAAATAATCACACCTCAGATTCATTACAAATAATACAGTGTTGTACCTAGATTTTAGAACATGAGTTTTGAAACAAAGTCTTAATATTCAATTCTTTCATAAAATCTTAAAAAGTCGTGTCTCAGAAGCCAGCGGTATTTCAAAGCTGCATGCTTTCTTGCTGAGATAATGCAGTCAGCTAGACGGCAACAAGCTCTGATTCATCTCAAAAGCTTTTAATGTTGACGTTTCAGTCTTCTTGAGCCCTGATAACATTTCAGATGCACTTACATTAGGCTTAATTTCAAACAAAACAAGAAATATATTGTAAGAGCTATTTAATGTCACCCCCCTTTTGGGGTGGTCAAATTACTATATACTCTGGCATTCTTTGGTCTAGAAGCAAAATCTCAGTCTCTTTTTAAAGAAGACACTTTACAGTTGTTCATTGAAGTTGTGAATATTACATAAAAAAAATAATTATAGCAGTTTATTTTTTTTTAAATGCAATAAATTATGTATTTTGTATTTAAAAAACATAAAAATAAAAATGTATTACACCTAAAATGCTAAACAAATAAAGTCTCAACTAGTTCTGATCCAAATTTCAAATTAAAATCGCAAAAAATGTGGTGTCTGTCAGACCTTTAGTGGTTTTACCAACAATGGCCACTATGTGTCAACAGTTAGCTGCATAATCTTTGTCACAAATTTATAGATTACTGTCACTGCATTATTATTAATGCAAAAAGGTTTGGAAATATCAAAAACTACATTCTTAGAGCTTTCCAATGATATATAGTTTGTCAAGATTTTTGAAGATTTAAAGTTTTATTTTGATGCATATTAGAATTATGAATATATACAAATTCATATGTATTCCTACATGGTGTGTGACATTTAACAAAATGACTGTCACTATACAATTTCTATCATCAAATGGCCTTAAAATGTAAAAACTTTATTCTTAGAGCTTTCCAACAATAAATTGGCAAGCTTAATTTCAAGTTTATATGATATTAGTGTTATAAATATATAATCATTCATATCTTTTGCTTAGGGTCAGTGATATTTAGCAAAATGACTGTCACTTTTCAATTTCTATATATATAAAAAACTAAATTCTTAGAGCTTTCCAATGATATCTAGTTTCTCAAGATTAGTGTACTGTAGGTTAAGACTAAGAAATTATTGTTTTACTGTAAATATGTAATGCCAAATGCCCCACCTGTGGGAACGTGACTTCCATGTAAGGGGACCCTCGGTGAATGTAGATAAAAACATCTCATTCTAAGGTAATAAAAACATAACGGTTTATTTTGAAAGGTGATAATATAGTTTTATATATAATTTTGCATTTCTGTCAAGAGATCCTTCTAAACATTACACACTGCACCTTTAACAAATGGCAGTAAAACTTGCAAGATCATTTGACACAAACTGTTATTCGTTCTTATTCGTGAGACTGAAATATCGACTATTGTGAAGTAAGCATCAGGCCCCTGTGAATACACAAGTTAACAGATTGATGTGAATAAACAGCTTTAAGGGTTTTACTCAAACTCAAGTGAAATCAATCACAAACTCTTTTCTTCCACTCTGCATGCAAATGTCACACGCAGCTTTTAAATACTTCTTTAAATACTAATAATCATCTTTATTCTGGACTTCTGCTGGTACTTCACTTTTAGCCTGGCAACTTACAACGAACTGTGATGGTACAGAGATTTTGATCAACACTCTTTGTTTATGCTGCAGTTTTAAATAGATGGTGTTTCTTTTAAATTGATCTGTATTGCATTGACAATTCGTCACCATTGATTCTTCTCACTGTGGCACCTTTTTTCCAGTATTGGGTGATTGTGTGAATCGACACATCTGCAGTCTCATCAACCCTTCTTGTGACTATTAGGGCTCCAATACGTGCAGATTCTTCTATATAGATTTATTTTTATCTAAGAATTTTGTCAGGTTTTATACCTAACTCTCTATAAAGGCCTTAACAGTACAGTGACCCCCTTTAATTAGACAAAATGTGAAAAAAAGTGAAAAATAACCTATTTCTGTTTGGCTAGGTTTGGCTTTGAAATTGGGTTTCACTTCACTTTACCTGTGATGGGGTTTCCGTTCCCACTGTGAGTTTTAGTGGATCCCAGTCCACTTGAATATTAAATATTATGTAATATACAATAATATCATCTTCATGCTTTAGGACCCTCGTAACAGGAAATAGAAAAACAATTAGATTTTTGAAACAATGTTTTGTGTAATCATGTGGTAGATTTGAGCAAATCAGGGACATGCACAGAAATGTTGGGGGGCGGGGCTTAAGCTTCTTAAGCTTTGAATGGTACTTTTGCCGTTTCTCGTGGTACTTTGATGTCACAGGCCAATTGGTCTGCACAGCGCCGCATGCAGTCTCATACACACCCATAGAACAAAGGGCACTTTCTTTTGAGGAAGATAAAGGGCAGGTGCTCAAGCTCTGTTTGATGTCTGTGTGTGCATGTGCCTGGAGTCAATTCATTATTTATATTTTAAGTATAATGTCCAAACCTCACGCAATGAAATTTTGATACATGCCAGATTTCAATTTATTCTGTTAAAGGCACACTCCACTTTTTTAAAAAAAGATGCTCATTTTTCAGCTCCCCTAGAGTTAAACATTTGATTTTTACCGTTTTTGAATCCATTCAGCTGATCTCCGGGTCTGGCGGTACCACTTTTAGCATAGCTTAGCACAATCCATTGAATCTGATTAGACCATTAGCATTGCACCAAAAAATAACCAAAGAGTTTCGATATCTTTCCTATTTAAAACTTGACTCTCCTGTAGTTACATCGTGTGCTAAGACTGAAGGAAATTTTAAAGTTGCACAACTTACTTTTTATAGCAGGGGACAATTTTCATGCACTGTGTAATATTATTGCGCTTGCTGCAGCCATGTTACGGCAGCAAAGTCCTTGATTATTACGCCGGAATGAGAGTATAGTGCCTAGCCATATCTGCCTAGAAACTCACAACTTTTAATTTTCTGTTGGTCTTAGTACACGATGTAACTACAGAAGAGTCAACTTTAAAATAGGAAAAATATTGAAACTCTTTGGTTTTTTTTAGCACAATGCTAATGGTCTAATCCGATTCAATGAGTTATGCTAAGCTATGCTAAAACTGATACAGCCAGACCGGAAGATCAGCTGAATGGATTCCAAAATGGTAAAAATCAAAAGTTTAACTCAAAAGTTTAGGGGAGCTGGAAAATGAGCATATTTTCAAAAAACGTGGAGTGTCGCTTTAAAGGGGAGATATAGATTATATAGAAAATCCTAAATAAATTTAGCACCAAGACAACTATAGACGAATCATCAAATTCATAAATATAAATAAGTCATACACATCTGCTATGCAGCAGGAAGTGGGTTGATTTTGTTTAGTGCCTCCATCATTTTTCACATTCCCACGATGCAGTATTACAGATTTATCTCACATTCCCATTCAGAATACAAGTTCACACTTTAGGCAGAAGGAGGGACTCATAATGTCATCTACTCTACATTATTTCATTCCTTATAGCTTTAGACAGGGAATAAACAAAGATACACGTGACATTCACAAACATTTTTTACAACATCATCATTGTTTCATAGGGTTTGTCGGCATATTTGTTTCTTCCCTGCTGATACACAGTGCATAGGCAGAGTTTTCATTTGTGAGTCCAGAGATTTGATGCCTGGAGACATTTACAGGAACCGCGGTGAAGGTCACGGCCCGAGACGTATTTGTAGTTGTATCCTCAGAGATTATTATGGCGATGCTTGAGTGGTCCATATGTCAGAGGCTTGCTGCTGAGTGACTGCTGGTTTGGATTGATACATCTTCTGAGGAAATTAGAAAGAGAGGAAGAAATAGAGAGAGTTGAGCCAAAACAATCTAATCGGGATTTTCTCAATCTTCATCCAACTGTTATATTTGTTATAATACAATGTGTTCGCATGGTTTATGCTAAAAAAACATTATTTTTCACATACCGTACATTTTTGTAGCTCCAGATTTCACTCTCTGAAACACACAGATTTAAAAAGCTCTGTGCCCCTGATTGGCCAGCTAATCTGTACGTTGTGATCGGCCTGATTACCTCTGACGTCACCCGGAAGCGTGACGCTCCTTACCATGTTTGAAAGATTCGGTTGCTAACAGGAGTTAACTTACGGGCTGTGAGTCCGAAGCGGGAGGAACTATGATAATTTCGCTCTTCTCTTGATCACCAATCCCAGGACGTAAACTGTTAACTGTAATCCGTCTGTAAGTTGTAGTCCAAGAAAAGAGATTTACGTTGGAAGCGATAACTCGCGTCATCGTTTACTTTGGGATTTGTACCTTTTGCATATCATTAACATGTACACACCAAAGGAAATTTAAAAACGTGAATCAGACAATAGGTGGTCTTTAAAGGGATAGTTCGGCCAAAAATGATATTAAACCCATGATTTACTCATCCCCAAGCTGTCCGAGTTGCATATGTCCATCGTTTTTCAGACAAACACATTTTCGGATATTTTAGAAAATGTTTTAGATCTTTCTGTTGATTACATGTAATGTTACGGGGTCCACCCATAGTCCATGACCTTCAAGTCCAAAAATGTGCGTCCATCCTACACAAATTAAATCCAAACGGCTCCAGGACGATAAACAAAGGTCTTCTGAGGGTAATACGCGCGGTGTTGTTGTAGAAATATCCATATTTAAAACTTTATTTACAAAAAAAAAATCCTTCCGGTAGCGCCGCCATCTTAGTCGCGTCCGCATTTTTTGGACTTGAAGGTCATGGACTATGGGTGGACTATGGGATGTTGATGAGACACACAGGAAAAAAGTTTCGAACTTAATAGCATTGTACGTAAAAGAGCAACTTGGACGTTTTGCACGATTTTAACCTTTTTTTTGGAAGAAAATCAAGACTCTTTGGAGCACCATAAAGGTGTGTTTACATTTAGGCATTTAGCAGACGCATGTATCCAAAGTAGAGGTGTACACGGAAGACCCGGGACCCGACCCGGGACCCGTACGGGTTCGGGTCTATATTTTAAATGATCAGCCGGGTCCGGGTCGGGTCTCAATCTATTACTTCGGGTCCCAGGTCTGTTTAACATTGTGGGTAATACCCGAGGTCAATCGGACTCGGAGAACACACACTCACATTTAAATAAAATATTTCAAAATCAGCAACAAAAACTTAGATGTTTTTAACAGTTTATATTTGGTTGCTCCAACCAGGCAGCTAACGCGCATGTGCTCTTTTAATGTGTCTCTGGCTACCAGTCAGGAGCTTCTGCAGTGAGACGCAATGACTTTACCTTTGACAATTGGCTCTTTTATTTAGAAGGCAGGACCTATTCCGCCGTACCGCGCATTTTGAACTGACTTCTCTTATTTTTATAATAATATTATAAATTGACCGTCTTGCTGTTATTATAATTCAAATGGGCAAACATTATTAAACAAGTTGACCCGATGTAAAACTGCGTTATTAATCACCATGACTGTAAAGTGGACTTTAAAAGCTGGAATAAGCATTAAACATTTCAATCGTCAAGAGAGGAATAACATGGATGGAACTTTCTTGGAAAAAAGGATTGTGCATCACACAGACAGGTACAAGGAGGGACTAACTTCTATGGGTAAGACAAAAAGTTTAATTTTCGCTACTTGTTTATTGACTTATTAATAACATTTAGCTAAGAATATTTGCCGGTCGGGTCTGTGTCTTCCCGGACGGGTTCGGGTCCAGATTTTAAATAATAGACGGGTCTTCGTCGGATCCGGGTCCAGCTTTTAAATAATAGACGGGTCGGGTCCGGGTCCAGCTTTCAAAACAACAGACAGGTCCGTGTCGGTTCAGTGTAGCACATTTGCGGGTCTGATCGGGTTCAGGTAGGAATTTTTGGACCCGTGTAGACCTCTAATCCAAAGAGACTTACAAAAATTTGGAAACAATAAAGCGATTTAACATATGTTATGATGAGATAATGACTTATATTTTTACTTATATGAATTCTCTCAAACCATAGGTGGCACATTTGAGCTTTATTACTTTGGTGTCTGTCATACCAAGAACATTTTAACACAAAGCATCACAACCCTGTTGCTCTGTCATTCATTTGCATGTGTGTATTTGTGCCCATCTGACTCGCTTTGGCAGGAAGTCCAAACGACGAGTCTTGCTCACTCGTCTGGAACGGCGACAAGATAATCATCCTTTAAATCGTGACGCGCAGTGTGCGATTTCAAAAGCTGAATCGAAACATGGATGTGCAAGTGGAACAATTTTATTCATTATTTTCTTGATAATCCAAATATGATCAAATCTAAGCACATCCCAGATCAGTACAATTTAACTTGAGAAGCATGTTATGATATTTTATCCATTTTAGATCATAAAAAAACATTTAACCATTTCCTAACATCCCCACCTCACCTCAGTTGCACTTTACAGACACATCTACGCTGTAAGAACATTACTTTGTTGTGATGTATGGACACCTGTGGTGATTGAAGTGCTAAAAATGTATTTTCAATTTGCCTATAGCTTTTGATTCAATTTGGATATGGTGATAGTAGATTTATGACTATTACTAGTTCTGTGAGATTTCAAGTATTGTTCATTACTGTTGACCAATATTATGAGCTTCATCATGCTTTAGTTGACATTACTGTTGAGTCAACACATTTAGATGTTTGCTTTGTTCAATGTTAAACATCCATGGGGCTGAATGCGGTGTCCAGCTGTTGCTAAGGGCAGGTGGACATGGGTTTACCCTCTTTTTATTATTAATCATTCATAGTATACAATGCAAAAAGCAGAGAAGGTATCCTTATACATACAGTATACATTATTTTTGTGTGCTATAAGTTCAGTTTTAGTTTCTCTGCTTTATCGTTTTATTGAACATCTTTGAAATATAACTGAGATATAAATTCCTATTCTGTTTTTCCCTTAAGGGTACAGTTTTAAATACTTAAAGAGTTTAAAATAGTGATGCATGCAGACATCATTCTGAAATGTTTCTCAGTTGGCAGCACACATATGCATTTTTCAAAGCAACAAATCAGTTTCGCCTGCCTCTGTAATCTATACATCCGTTAGCATCATACATCTTCGAAAAGGCAACAGTTGTCGGGAAACATCTAAATGTTTGTTTCTCCTTTGATTTATTTTCAATCTGTGTAATAGCTGTACTAATATGGTAATGGCCTTTGAACGTTACTTCAGATTTAATTGGTTGCCTGCCCCTCGTGGCACTTATAGCAGTAAGTCATTGTAAGTTTGCCCTGGACGGCGTCATCAAATACCAGCGGGGCGGCTAAATGTCAGCTCGGAGATCTCATTAACAATGCCTGCTAATTAACTTAAGCGGACTCTGGGTTTACATCTAAACGTCCTGTAAGGTTTAGAGAGTGAAAAGGGATATGCTTACAAACAGATGGGTATTACTAATAGGGGATTGCTTTGGATAATGATATCAACCGGTGGTAATCTACTGTATGTGTGTCTTTGAAAGTGCATTGAAAAAAATATTTGACTTTAGTTTTACTTAACAAATTAAGTTAAACAATTTCTACTTGTTTTTCTGAGTTATGCCAATTTATCAAGTAGATTGAATTGACTTACGGTAATAATTAAGTTGTCTAAACTTCTCATAATTTGTGAATAAGGCCTAAATGTATTTTATTAAAGGAAAACACCACTGTTTTTTAATATTTTACTATGTTCTTACCTCAACTTAGATAAATTAATACATACCTTTTTTTTTTCAATGCATGCACTTAATCTTTGTACAGCACGTCGTGAATGTGTTAGCATTTAGCCTAGCCCCATTCATTCCTTAGGATCCAAACAGGGATGAATTTAGAAGTCACCAAACACTTTCATGTTTTCCCTATTTAAAGACTGTTACATGATTAGTTACACGAGTAAGTATGGTGGTACAAAATAAAACGTGGACGATTTTGTAAGCGGATAAAAAATGAGAACTATATTGTATGGCGGAAGAGCACTTAGTTTGCGGCACTTCGACCTTGGTGCCCAGTAACTTCCGTCAAAATTACTGCGCCCGAGGTCGAAGTGCCGCAAACTAAGTGCTCTTCCGCCATACATTATAGTTCTTATTTTTTATCAGCTTAAAAAATCGCCACGTTTTATTTTGTACCACCATACTTACTTGTGTAACTACAGTACTCATGTAACAGTCTTTAAATAGGGAAAATATGGAAGTGTTTGGTGACTTCTAAATTCATCCCTGTTTGGATCCTAAGGAATGAATGGGGCTAGGCTAAATGCTAACACATTCACAATGAGCTGTACAAAGATTAAGTGCACGCATTGAAAAAAGAAAGGTATGAATTAATTTGTCTAAGTTGAGGTAAGAACATAGTAAAATATAAAAAAACAGTGGTGTTTTCCTTTAAATACTTAATTTAACTGACTATATATTATTAAGTGGAATGTATCTGTTTATAATTTGGCTACATCATTTGCTGGATGTCTGCTGGTCGGTTCGGTTCATGGCCAAGATTTTTTTCCTCTACAGAGAAGTTATTTTGTTGGCATTGTGTCAGTTTCGATAATGTATCTCACGGTGTGTGTGAATGTGTGTGTATAACTTGCATATAAGAAGGTTGACCTGCAAAGATCCCATAACCCATTCCCTTAAACCGTACACTTTCTTGGCCTGGAATAAATCTAAGCCAATGTCCTAATTCTGCGTAACTGATGCATGAAATAATTTTGTCAAAATATCAGAGAAGTACTAGATTATACCAATAATACAAAGACTTATTTTTGATGTATAGGTTTTGAATTGAAGGGTTTCTAAGCTGAAGTCAGAGAAGTTATACATTATTAATGAGGGGTACCAGACTTTTACTGTAAAGAGAGAGAGAGAGGGAGTCTGTCTGCTTTAAATATTTTAGCATACTGTCTGTGATGTTAAAGCATTGAAAAGTTGGACAGTGTTTGGGCAACAATCCATAATGCATTTACAGCTCACTGTTATAAAATGATAAGTTAATTTTAGATTTCAAAAGACCATCATTGACTCAATATTAATCTGTAATATTCTGTTGTACTACATGTAAATAGGGTTTTCATAATGCTTTTCAGTTTCAATAACGTTTTTTTAAAGATTTTTTATTAGTCGGGGACATTCTGCTAATGAAATGACAACAGATCACACCTACACTTTCAAAAATATGCAGCAATTTTGTCATATCAGCATACTGATTTTTTTTTAAGTTAAAGGAAAACACCACTGTTTTTCAAAATTGTACTATGTTCTTACCTCAACTTAGATGAATTTAATACATCCCTATCTTTTGTCAATGTGTGCACTTAATCTTTGAACAGCACGTCGTAAAAGTGTTAGCATTTAGCCTTGCCCTATTCATTCCTTAGGATCCAAACAGGAATGAAGTTAGAAGCCGCCAAACACTTCCATGTTTTCCCTATTTAAAGACTGTTACAGTACATGAGTAGTTACACCAGTAAGCATGGTGGAAAAAAATAAAATGTTGTTTTTAGACTATAAGTCACACTTTTTTCATAGTCTACAGCCGTGAGAGTCCGCTCTATGCTGCTCCTGTATTTATGTAATTCAATGAATTCAGTGATGTGGAATGACTTCGGGACCTTTTTGAACTTGATTTGGCTTGTCGTGTTCATTTATACAATACACTATAAATAAGACAAATGTAGACATTTTGCATGAATAAATTTGTAGTTTTCTTAACTAAAACTTTCTTGTTATAATGAAGCCATTTTCTGAAGTGTTTTAATGGAAACTTTATTCATTTATTTTTTTAATGCGTTCAGGTCCTCGCAAAGTGTTTGGGAATAGAGTCAAACTAATGAATTACACATTCCTCATTTATATCTTCACAGTCTGTTGGGCAACAATGTTGGTTTCTCCTGCTGAGCTCTAATGATAGAAATCTTGCAGAAAGCCAAACTGATGTGATTGTGTTTGCATTATGGGAGACTAAAGCAGAGTGTCTCTTAATTTTTATGCTAGCCCTGCTTAAGGCAATACTGCACTGAATCGTATATTGTCTGTTCACACCTAATCTAATGTGATTAAATGAAACATAAGTATGAAACATACAAAAACTTTTTTACATCGATGCCAAAGTATTGTCATTTTGAACACTGCTTCAAAATACTTGATGCTGATTGGTCAGTGATGAAATTCCGAAGTTTGTTATTCCCGCATAACAGCCACCTGGAACTAATAACGGAGCTTCAAGTTATTTTACACACTGCAAAAAAATTATTTTCAAGAAAAAAATTCTTAGTATTTTTGAATTTTTTATAGTAAAAATATCTAAAATTTCTTAAATTAAGATGCTTTTTTGATGAGCAAAACGACCCAAGAAAATATGTCTAGTTTTTAGACCAAAAATATCAAATGTAAGTGATTTTGTGCATAAAACAAGCAAAAAAATCTGCCAATGGGGTAAGCAAAAAAATCTTGAACATTTTTCTTAAACACTAAATAAAAAATGTTGAACATTTTTCTTAAACACTAAATAAAAAATGTTGAACATTTTCTTAAACACTAAATAAAAAAAAAATCTTGAACATTTTTCTTAAACACTAAATTCAATTCATTTTTAAATAAAATTGCTTACCACATTTGCTTACTTGGGTTGTTTTGATCAACAAGAAAAAAAATCTTAATTTAAAATTTTTTTAGATATTTTTACTGAAAACAAGACAAAAATACTAAGATTTTTTTTCTTAAATCATTTTTTGCTGTGCAGGTGCACTTCACTGCAAAAAATGACTTTCTTACTTAGTATTTTTGTCTTGTTTTCAGTAAAAACATCTAAAAATTCTTAAATTAAGATGCTTTACTTGATGAGCAAAACCACCCACACTGCAAAAAATGATTTTAAAGAAAAAAAAAATCTTAGTATTTTTGTCTTTTTTATAGTAAAAATATCTAAAATTTCTTAAATTAAGATGCTTTTTTTGATGAGCAAAAAGACCCAAGAAAATAAGTCTAGTTTTTAGACCAAAAATATCAAATTTAAGTGCTTTTGTGCATAAAACAAGCAAAAAAATCTGCCAATGGGGTAAGCAAAAAAATCTTGAACATTTTTCTTAACTCTTTCACCGCCAGCGTTTTAAAAAAAAGTTGCCAGCCAGCGCCAGCGTTTTTCATGATTTTCACCAAAGTTTAATGCCTTCCAGAAAATGTTCTTCTTTAAATATATAAACATACAATATACCAAATGAAAGAACAGACCCTCTGCTTTCAAACAAAAAAAACCGTTTCATCCTACCTTTAGTGGTTCTTTTGCAATCAGCATTTGAATATGGGTAGGTTTTTGCAAAAACACCATATTTTGAGCAAAAAGCAGATATAATTCCATTTTTATGACGGACTTTTCATAGAGATCCCATTCAGCGCGATCTTTAAAACAGACACGGACATGCAGCTGCTTGCCATAGGGCAATACTTCCGGTTTTAAAAAGTTGCGGAAGGGCGCCACCTGGTGGATAAAAGCGGTATTGCGGAAAGACGGAAAATCTCGTCATTGGCGGGGAAGCGTTTTCTCTTAATTGACGAGATATCTCGTCAATGGCGGGGAAAGAGTTAAACAATAAATTCAATTAATTTTAAAAAAGAAATTGCTTACCACATTTGTTTACTTGGGTCGTTTTGATCAACAAGAAAAAAAATCTTAATTTAAGATTTTTTTTGATATTTTTACTGAAAACAAGTAAAAACTGTTTTTTTTTTCTTAAATAATTTTTTGCTGTGCAGGTGCACTTCACTGCAAAAAATGACTTTCTTACTTAGTATTTTTGTCTTGTTTTCAGTTAAAATATCAAAAAATTCTTTAATTAAGATGTATTTTCTTGATGAGCAAAATGACCTAGGTAAATAAGTCTTGTTTTTAGACAAAAAATATAAAATTTAAGTGAATTAGTGCTTAAAACAAGCAAAAAAATCCGCCAATGAATAAGAAATTTTTTCTTGAATTAAGTGTTTATGAAAAAAGTAAACTTATTTCAAGGAAATTTTTCTTATTCCATTGGCAGATTTTTTTGCTTGTTTTAAGCATTCATTTACTTAAAGTATTTTTTGTCTAAAAACTAGACTTATTTTCCTAGGTCATTTTGCTCATCAAGAAAATAAATCTTAATTTAAGAATTTTTGATATTTTTACTGAAAACAAGACCAAAATACTAAGAAAGTAAGTCATTTTTTGCAGTGTTTACTTTTTACAAACAAATTAAATAAAGTATGTTTAATTAATAGCATATGAGATTATATTTACAAATGATTAACCAATCAGTGAAATGTATAGTACTTTACAAATGTGTCAAGTAAGTGAGATAATGTCTTCTAAATGTTTAAACAAGGGTAGCCTATAGACAACCGGGTGATCACATAAAAAATGTGAAACCGCTTCGCTATCCGGATCACCCTGTTGGAGTTTATTCTGCAATACAACCTGTTGGCTGTACATGAGCCCTCTTTAAATATTAAGAAAACATCAAGATAGCTTAAAATTGTTCAGAATCAGCCAGATTATATAACTGTATCACAATAAAAACATATAATAATATTTCAAAATCTATAGCCATAGCTTAAGTACAAATCCCTGTTTCTCTCTGTTCCTTTGGCACTTACTGTACTTCACTACCCTGTCCAATATAAGCAAAATGCTTAAAAATAACCTATTTTTGTGCCAAACATTTAGGTTTACTGTGAATAAGCCTAAGGGCTATTGTAGTCTGATATGCCAACAGTGATTAAAATGTAAATAAAACGTGATTTGGCATTTTCTGTATCGTGAAAAGTGGGAGTTAAATACCAGAATATAGTCTGTTGGGAGTTTATTAAACAATGACTTAATACATGATAAACAATATCCAGTGACCCTCACGGCCCAAATGACGCCAACGGAAAGTCACATTTTTATTAAAGATTACAAAAAGATAAATTTTGATTTCATGTTGACATTAAGCTCCATCTGTTTTACAGAAGTGGTTAAGAGAAAATATTTCAGAATCGCACAGCATGTGGCTTAAACAAAAGCCTGTATTGGTCTTCCTACACAGATCGGTATAAAGCACAAGGAAGAAAGATCTTGTAGATCTAAAGCTGAGCAGATATTATGATTATCAGATTTCACTCTGTTTTTATTACATTCACCTGCAATGCAAACACACGTCCTTGTTTACTGTATGTGTGCATTGAAAACAAAATGCTCATGGTTGTAACAAAGACTTTGTCTCTCTCAGGCAAAGAAAAACTGAAAATTTCCATGTGCATTAATGCAAACTTTCACGTATATACGACAGCGCTGACAAAAATATCCGCGAAGATGACTAAATACGCTGAATTACGTGTGCCAAGCCAGTAGATGGCGATGTTACCTTGAAAAGAAACGCTACATGCCTGCGCACATAATTCTTCTACAGAGAAATAAATATTAACCAACCAAGATGGTTAAAGCATTGTGCAGTTTTGTTTAGACGGACGTTGATGTAGGTTTATTAGTGACCCAGGACTATAAAATGCCAAAATTTTGTAAATTATGGTTGGAGAAGCGTTAATAAAATCAGTAGCTTGTTTTTCCCCTCAGTGTTCACAAAGCAGTCCTGAAGGCCACCACTGATGTTTTGATTGTAATCGCACATAGTCACCGTGACATCACCGTTATCAAAGATTCACGTTTGCGTACACTGTAAAAATATGGAAAATTTTTGTCAAATCGACATACAGTATATTTTTATATTACTTTAACTTTAAAATGAAGTTAAACAATTTCAACTTGATTATATAAGTTATGTCAACTTTTCACAAGCCAAAAATTAAAATAGAAGGTTAAATTGACGTGCAAAACCAAATTGTTGTTTTTTATGGTCGATACCGATGTTAACTCTTTCCCTGCCAGCGTTTTTTTTTTTTAAATGTTGCCAGCCAGCGCCAGTATTTTTCATGATTTTCACAAAAGTTTAATGGCTTCCAGAAAATGTTCTTCTTTAAATACATAAACAATATAACAAATGAAAGACGAGAAGTTGTGGTTTAAAAGTGTATATTTGTTATTTTTATTGTCAAAAATGTCAATCGTTTCGCTAGATAAGACCCTTATGCCTCGTTTGGGATCGTTTAGAGTCCTTTGAAACTTCGTTGAAAAAAAACTGTTAAGTGTTGAGTTAAGTGTCCATTAAAGTCCATTAAAATGAGAACGGTAGGTGATTTGAAAATACAGCACGGGCCCTGTCCCAAACAAAAAGTAAAGACTTTTTATTATGAGTAATGTTCTTGTATTTTTTATGTTTGTGTACATCAAGTACTTCACCAAATTGAAGTATATAGGTTACAGGTATATAATATAACTGTAATATAACTGCAAAAACTTGGTATTTTGTCTTGTCTTAAATAAAAATGTTTGTTCTCGATAAGAAAAATGACCTAAGAAAATAAGATAGTTTTTAGAAAAAAATATACAATTTAAGTGAATTTGTGCTTAAAACGAGCAAAATATAACCAATGGGGTGAAAATGTTGCTTGAAGTTAGTGTTTAAGAAAAAATTAATCTAATTTCAAGATTTTTTTCTCACCCCATTGTCAGATATTTTTGCTCGATTTAAGCAGTAATTGCCATAAATTGACTTCTTTTTTGCTCGTCAAGGAAAAAATGATTTTCAAGAAAAAAAATTCTTAGTATTTTTGTCCTGTTTTCAGTAAAAATATCTAAAAATTCTTAAATTAAGGTGCTTTTTCTTGAGCAAAATGACCCAAGAAATTAAGTCTAGTTTTTAGACCAAAAATATCAAATTTTAGTGATTTTGTGCATTAAACAAGCAAAATAATCTACCAATGGGGTAAACAAAGAATTTTTTTTTCTTAAACACTAAATTCAAGAAAAATTCGCCTACCCCCTTGGCAGTTTTTTTAGCTTGTTTTATGCACAAAATTACTTAAATTTGACATTTTTGGTCTCAAAATTAGACTTATTTTATTGGGTCGTTTTGCTCATAAAGAAAAAGCATCTTAATTTAATTTTTTTTAAATATTTTTACTAAAAACAAGACAAAAATAATTTTTTGCAGTGTAATCTGATAGTTGATTAATTAAACGACGACATATAGTTGATTAATTAAACGACGACATGTTTATAACACACGCACACGCAAGTCAGTACATGTTTGATAAGGTCCTCTGACACACAAACCTTGGGTTTTAATTAGTGTGTCGCTCGAATGAGGTTTCCCCAGTTTTTTGTGCGTTTTGACATATTGCCGTGTGACAGTATTGATCCATAATGATAAATAATACACCAATGAGGTGGACCACATGCAGCTCAGAGCCAGCAACTGCACTCCACAGAGTCCCCTTTACACACTAAACAACACATACATGGCTCCACATGCAAAACATGCATTCAGGACTGTGAAAACGATTGAATGTACTCTACACTGCAAAAAATGACTTTCTTACTTAGTATTTTGCTTTCAGTAAAAATATCAAAAAATTCTTAAATTAAGATGCTTTTTCTTGATGAGTAAAATGACCCAAGAAATCTAGTTTTTAGACTTAAAATATCAAATTTAAGTGATTTTGTGCATAAAACATGCCAAAAAAAAAATCTGCCAATGGGGTAAGCAAAAAAACTTGAAAATTTTTCTTAAACACTAAATTCAGGAAACATTTGCTTACCCCATTGGCAATTTTTTTGCTTGTTTTATGTACAAAATCACTTAAATTTAATATTTTAGGTCTAAAAACTAGACTTATTTTCTTGGGTCGTTTTGCTCATCAAGAAAATAGATCTTAATTTTAGAATTGTTAGATATTTTTACTGAAAACAAGACAAAAATACTAAGTAAAAATTTTCTTGAAAGTCATTTTTTGCAGTGTATTAGCTCAATTGTAGTACATAACCTACAGTATAATACGCACCAATAAAGAGAAACTAAAATATTTGTATTGTTCAGAGACAAATTTTGGGAACATTGTTGAAGGGCGAAATCATCTCATTGGCTCAAATTAAAGTTTTTTTTGCGTTGTAGTCCTCCCTGCAACTATGACGACTCTTTGTCAAAATTACTTTGAAAACCAAGCCCCTTCTCTTTTCACACTGCAAAAAATGACTTTCTTACTTAGTATTTTTGTCTTGTTTTCAGTAGAAATATCTAAAAATTCTTAAATCAAGACATATTTTCTTGATGAGAAAAATGACCAGAGAAAATAATACTAGTTTTTAGACAAAAAATATACAATTTAAGTGAATTTGTGCTTAAAACAAGCAAAAATATCTGCCAATGGGGTGAGAAAATTTTACTTGAATTAAGTGTTTAAGAAAAAAGAAATCTTATTTCACAATTTTTTTTCTCACCCTATTGGGAGATAATTTTGCTTGTTTTTAGGACAATTTCACTTAAATTGTATATTATTTGTCTTAAAACTAGACTTATTTACTTGGGTCATTTTGCTCATCAAGAAAAAGCATCTTAATTTAAGAATTTTTTGATATTTCTATTGAAAACAAGACAAAAATACTAAGTAAGAAAGTCATTTTTTTGCAGTGCATTTTTCAGGTGAAACACTCCTAACATTGAAGTTTGCATTTGTGCATTACCCTTTCAAAATGTTCATGCCAACCCGTACTGTATGTCAGAACGTGTCATGATCAATCTCCAAGTCATCTCTGTCAAACATGACAGAATTCGAAAGATGTGCATCATGCAGTCTGACATTAAAGGGCGTTGATTTTGCACAGTCTGGCTTGGCTTTTACACAAGATCTCACCAGGCTCACAGCATGCGAACAGATAGGGAACATTCAGAAAGGACAGGAGAATACGCACAGTGTGCGCACGATTTTTTTAGGTTTATGCAGATATGATTTAATCATGGTACAATGTGATGATGATGATATGATCATGGTGATAATGTTGATGATGGTGGTTTAAGTGACATGAGTGCAGTTTTAATTCGTTAAGCAGATGGAACACAATCATTAGTATGTAGTTATTCTGGTGGAGATGGGCTTCGGCTCAAGGGTAATGTACTATTGTTAAATTCTTCTTGCGATTGCATGTTTTAATTTCTGGGTCACGGCACATCACAGAATCATCCATCTGTTTAATAGGAATCAATGAGCCGGAGAATCCAGTGATGGAGAGATTAGCATTTGAAATAGGAAAGTAGCTGGTTTGCTGGATATAGCTGGTTTAAACTTGTCTCCCAGCCTGCTCGTGCTAATGTTCAACTTTTCAGTCAGTGGTCCACCAGCTTGCCTCAAAACCCCTTTAATAAACTATTTACGTTTTAACCTGACCAGGCTGTGACTTTATTTGTCTGTAATATTTTGTGCACTATATTTGAGCAAAAAATTGCAAAGAAGCCATAATATTTATTTCATGACCACACACATTTGGCATGCTTTACCTTCCCGGAGCTTTTCACATTCAAACCTTTCAAAGTCGGAGTATTTGGGAATATTTGTGCACAGTGTATTTGAAAATAGGAATGCAGAAACATTGGCAGACAGACCAATTACTTAAGCCTCAGTATAACTTAACAATAAGTAGGCAGACATTTACCTCTGGGGTCGAAGCAGAAGGATTTATTAAGAAGCTGATAAAGAAGGAAATTTTGTGAAAGGGGAGGGTGGACAAAGGAGAACATGAAATGCCGAGGAAACAGGAAAAGTACTCCAGTATGTAAACAAAACTTTCACAGATTCGATTCCATTCAAGTTATAACCTCAATAAAGATGAGATTTGAATTCTGTGTCATTTGTTCAAAGCACGACTAAATGTCAGTGTCTTTAAAACAACTTTCACTGGCTCGACACTTACACATGGAATCTGGGAACTTAGAAGACGGGTATGGTCCCAAAATGGTTTGCAACTACCAACAAAACATTAATGAGAAACACGGGTGTACAAAGGACATACATCTAAAAAAAATCAGCAATCGACATTCTAGAAGTCAGTCATATCTGTAAACAACTAGAAATTCAGTATGCACTTGTCATTCTCCTTCATATCCATCATGCTGTTTCTAGATTAATAACAAGGATTTATGTAGTATTTGGTAGGATATAGGCTCTAGACAAGGCATTCGTAGCTAAAAAATCTATCAAGGCGCAAGCAGTGTTAAAGGGGAACCTTTTTACCCTGTTCAGCATGTCAAACCAATTCCTTCCTCTTGTACCGTTGCGGCTCAGTTGAACCTTAAAGCTTATTCATGGATCCATTTTTTGCCTTTTTGTTTCCATAACTTTCTGATTGTATGTGCTTTTCTTTCCTACTCTGTTTGGTTGTCTGCCTTGGGCTTGCGAAGCCTGTCCCTGATCTGTCCTGAGTAGCTGCGCAGTTGCGTACTGCCGCGTCGTAGAAACCATGCTCTCAATCGAGCAGGTCGTCGGGATAACAGTTAACAGCTGCTATGGCACAATTGTGGTGTCTGAGAAGACGGAGGTGACTGAGTCAGCATCGCTCCGCGATACTGTCAGCTTTGGGTGCTCGAGGGCCAGTGCTGCCCGCGGCCTCCCATTTTGTGTCTCCTTGATGGGTTCCAGAAAGACCACATGCTTGCTGTTACTGACCTTGCGGCCGGGGCCCTCCGTGGTGGCGGGTGGCGTGGGCGTCAGGATAGATGATTGGGCGCTGCATTCATTTCCAGGGCTTGGAGTCGCTGGGGTCGGATGCTTGCGACACCAGCAGCGGCACGGTGTCAAGTAGAGGTACATAAGAACCAAAACCAGGCTGACCACGCAGCCCAACAGGGTTGTGAAGCCGGTGTTAAAATGTTCATCTTCCTGATGGGGTTCCACCACGGTTACATTCACTTCTCGAGTCTCATTGCGTGTCTCTTGATGGTTTATAGCCATGCACAAGTACATCCCAGCGTCCTCTTTTTTTGCTCCCAAGATTTTTAAGGTGCCATTTGCATACATTCGCAGTGTGTTGTTATTACCAGGGGGAGCAATGTATTCCTGATTTGGGGACACCCATAAGTAGGTGATATGCTTTCCCTTTAATGATGTTGTACAGTTTAAAAGCAACGTATGCCCGACGTCTGTCTTTAGATTCTCCGTCTCCACTAGTGGTTTTAAAGTGCAGTTCTCAAAGAATCGCACATGTTGCAGAAAGCGCACCGAAGCACGCCGCTCACCGTAAAGCAGGCAGGTATGCTCCTCTCGAAAGTCTGTCACTGAGGTGAAACCCTTCTGCTCCCAATGTTTAAACATACTATACATGGAGCACTCACAAATAAGAGTGTTGTTGTGCAGGAACAACCCTTGTTGTACTGATTCCTGTAGACTTGAAATGTCCTCAACTGGAAGGTTGGGCATACGGTTTGAGCTTAAGTCCAAGGTTATAAGATGGGAATGTTCCTGAACCGAAAAGAAGGGGAAGTCTGTCAGCCTGTTATGGCTCAGGTACGCCTTACGTAGTTTAGTCAAACCGCTCAGGGCTTTGCTTTCTACCCTTACTATACGGTTGTTGTAAAGGAGCAACTCCTTGATTCCTGCCAACTCCTGAAAGTAATGCTGCTCGATAACATTCAGCTGATTGGAGGAAAGGTCCAGATGCCGTATGCTACTTGTATTCCGGAAGGTTCCGGGACTTAGCCTGCTGAGTTGATTGTGAGCCAACCGTAAGGTGTCCAGATTGGGTAGACCAGCAAAGCTGCCATCCTCCAGTCGTTCCAAGTTGTTGTGGTTAAAGTCCAAGGTCGCCACCATCACAGGCAACTCTACTGGAATATGCTCAATGCCGAGGTTTGTGCAGCTCAGGATGTCGGATGCAATCAAACATCCAAAAGGGAGATTGGCCCTGACCAGCTGTAGCAGGAAAGAGCTCAGCATTAGGGGTGCAGCCACACCCTGAGCACACAGCATTGTGCCGTCAAGATGCCTGGGTTGTTAAACAGAGCAGCCAGAGTTTCACAGGTAGAGTTGTCGCCTGGATTGCGTGTTCCTATCATTAAAAATCTGACAGATAGCAAGGAGAGAAAGAAAAGACATCAGATTTTTGCCTCGTAACTTGCTCAGTCAGTCTGTACGCAGTCCTGTTAGGCTAGCCCAAAGCATGCAAGATCATATTACTGTCAATTCAATCCGACAACATTATACAATGAAATTCTATACTTTGAAGTACATCAAAGTTGCTTTTAACTTACCATTGCAAGCAGTTACTCCTACATCTCGCCTCATAACTCTCCTTGTATCGCTGCAACTCTCAACATGTACGGTGCTTGGATTCCAAGTGTTGCCCCAGATTTCAATTCATTCTTAAGTGAAGAGGGTATGAGAGCTGAAGGAGAAAAAAAGCTGCTGTTTGTGTCCCATCCCTAAGGCAGATCCCAACCTTCTGTACAACATCTTTTTATCAGTCAGTGTTGTTTTGCACTTGTGACATTTAGGAGGGGCCAGAAGAGGTTTTTATATCAAGAGCTAGCTTGACGCTGGAGGCTGAAAGATGTTTTTTTGAGAAAGTCAGCATCCTGTCCAGTTCAGTTAGTATAATCTTGCCCTCGGTTGAACAGAAGGCGCACGGTGTGTCACATGAGCTCGGCTGTGCAGAAGTCCTCACAAAACAAGCAATCTGTTGTTTTCTTTAGCCAGAAGATAAGGTTAAGACTCAGTTGTTTGTATCAGTGTTGCAGACCAGACCATACAAAAAAATCCTTAAATGTTGTGTAGATTAAGTCACGCAACACGCTTGCTGGGTTAGAGTAACTTAACTTCTTTCATCCAGGCGGCTTTAAAGCTTTCATTGTCCACGTGTCATCTGAAGAAACTGATAAATTGGTGTTTTGAAGATGTCTTTGATCCTTCTTCCAGATCCGAGTTGCTCATCAATTTTTCTATCTCAGCATCCGACTCTCCTTTGCTCTCTTTATGGGTCTTTCCCCCTTTTCCTCTGTATCTTTGTCGTATAGCGCTTGAGTGTGTGCACTCCCTCTCTCTCTCTCTCTCTCTCTCGTTCTTTCTGTGCTGTATAAACAGACAGGCGTGGAGTTTCGGAGGAGGGGCTCTGCCGACTACTGATTGGTTGATGTCGGAGATTATGAAAGGAAAGTGTTTGCCAGAGCCTCCCCTGATGGTGTTGTTTTTTCCCATCCCCTGTGTTCTTCCAATTATTCATTTCCCTTCACAGGGAGCTCTTTGGCAGGTTGTGTTTGCTCTGTTTAGTTTTTAATATTTCATTGACCCGTGTCCTTTAATGGTGATCTGAATAAGCCCTTAATTGCTTGGATGGAAATACATATTCATGTCAAACTATTAGGAAGTAAAAGCTTCCTGTTATCAGCTCATTAATGTTAGTTATTAGGGTGAAATGTGTAATTTCCATTAGCAGCACAGTCAGGGTCCAGAATTATATCGCATTCATTTTTGAACCTTGGGGATTTAATTTTTAATGTTAACTTATTAAACTTTAAATACAGAACTTTTGTGAGCTCATTTTCTGGTAATCATTTATATGGGTGAAAACAATATTTATATTTTTTTTATATAAAATGTCAAATTAAAGGGATAGTTCACCCAAAAATGTAAAATTCTGTCTCACCCTAATTTTTTATGTTTTTTTACTACTGAAGTATTGTGATAAATAATGATAAAATTATTTTGATAAAGGATGGTAAGCACACAGTTAACGTTTCTGTAAATTCCATAGGATTTGTATTTCCTATGTAAGTCAATGGTTTCTACCAGGGATGAATAACGATTAATTGTGATTAATTTATAGAAGAATAAAAGTTTTTGTTTACATCATATAAGTGTGTGAACTGTTTATAATAACTTTGTACAGATAAATTCACACACATGCATGTATATTTTTAAGAAATGTTTACATGTGTATATACATTTGTATACAATTTATATTATACATAATTATTAATATTTTTTCTTAAAATTATACACGCATGTGTGCATATTTATATATACACAGTTCACACACATATATAATGTAAACAAAAACTTTTATTCTTCTATAGACGGTTTCAGCAGTAACAATATAAACAAGCGGCTGTCGCGGTCCGCACGTAACTTCCGGTAAACTCCGCTAAGAATAAATAACAACAAAGTTCTTTAAACGTAGTTTATTTATATGACAAGCAAAAAAACAACACATAGTTTACCTAGGAAACCAAAACATTTGTTATTTTCGACGAGGCATTTGTTCAAGGGATCAGTTTAGCAACTTGTCAGACCATTAAAAAAACGAAAAAAAAAAACGGAAGTAAGGTTTGGATCCAGACGTGTATCACGTGCGTCCGATTAAACCCTCTATAGATTAATCGCGATTAATCGTTATGCATCTCTAGTTTCCACCAGCTGTGTGCTTATAATCATATATCTAAATGTCTTATTTCCTGTTCATCAGAAAAAATACATACTAAATAGAGGCCTAGAACAACATAAGGATGAGTAAATTAAAACAGAATTTTCATTTTTGGCAGTAAACTATCCCTTTAATTTTCCAGATTTACAATTGCTTACACAAATGAGAAAAGAATGACCAAGAGATTTGTGGTTTGTTATGGTAACTTGAATAAATATTAATGGCGCCTTAATTTGGTCCAAATGGAGAATGTGTTGTTTTCACAGCGGTGGTGTAATGGCAATTGCCATCATAAATGAGTGATGGTTGCTCTTGTAATGTAATAAGAGCTGAAATTTAATTTTGCATTTTAATGTATCTTTCAACTGAAATGTGATTAGTATTGTGTTTTAAACCACATGCTTTTTTTAAATTTAAGGCCTTACTTTTCAGTATAATTTTACTACTGACAAAACAGTGACATTTTACAGTAAGGTTGTATAAGATTTATTTACTGAATTCTCTCCGCATTTATTATACATTCATTAAAACTTTCCGCTTAATCCCGGCCACAGGGCATTTAAAAAATATCGGTTTGTTGGCAGAATCCATTACTGGCATGGCATTTTAAAGGGGTCATTTCACAAGACTTTAAGACGTCAAATAAATCTTTGATGTCTCCAGAGTACGTGAAGTTTTAGCTCAAAATATCATATAGATCATATATAACATGTTAAAATTGTCACTTTGTAGGTGTGAGCAAAAATGTGCTGTTTTTCGGGTGTGTCCTTTAAAATGCAAATGAGCTGATCTCTGCACTAAATGGCAGTGCTGTGGTTGGATAGTGCAGATTAAGGGGTGGTATTATCTCCTTCTGACATCACAAGGGGAGCCAAATTTCAATTACCTATTTTTTCACATGCTTGCAGAGAATGGTTTACCGAAGCTAAGTGTACTGGGTTGTTCTTTTGCACATTTTCTAGGTTAATAGACTCACTCGTGACCTTTTACCTTTATTCAGAAAGGACAGTGAAGAGGGTCTGGACTTTTGCATGTACTTAGAGGGTTTTGCAGTGAAATTATTTTCTTTAATGTTAATGAAATGACTTAAGTGACGTTTCTGAAAATAAGGCATTTCAATTACTGACTAATTGCCATCGAAGTAAAATTACTAAACCTTAACTTAAAAGCCTGAAAAAAATGCTAATTTACAAGAAAACATTTAAGACCCACTTAAAGGGTTTCCCCTCTGAGCTCTTCATTTATTAAACATTGTTCATATTGTTAATGCCAATACAATTGTTTATGTTAGTTCATTGTGCACAGGGCTCAAAATGAACTTTTTTTAGTAGGTAGCACTGGTGCTACCAAATTTAAAAGCTACACTGTAAAACTAAAAGTTAACTCAAATCAAACCATTTAAGGAAACCGGTTGCATTTAACCATTTAAGTTTTAAAACGCATACATTTGTGTACTGTGAACTTAAAGAAAAAATTTAGTCATATGGAGTTATGCACTTATATTTAAGTTCACACTACTTAAACATAAGTACATATTAGCACATGACTCAAGTTCACAGTACTTAACTGTATGTGTTTTAAAACTTAAATGGTTTAAGCCAACCGTTTTCCTTAAATGGTTTGAGTTAAGTTGACTGTTTGGTTTTACAGTGTAGGAGCACCAGCAAAAATGTAGGAGCATCCAGCCCACAACTTTATCATCATCATCCTGAAGATTAAAAGCTTGACTAGTCAAACGTGATCTTAAATGATTTGCCACACACTTGACTTGTGCTTGGCCCATTTTTAAATGAGATGTTAAGCTTTAAATGTGTAGATTCATGGCGCCCTATAAAAACAATTTGTTATTTTAAATGATTTATTTTTAAATATTTTTTTTTATTTTCACACATCCATTTTTTTTCTGTTTTAATTTTTACTTTTTATTTTCTTTAATTGTTTATTAAATTTCACTTATCAAACAGCATGTTTAATGAACTGAATTCATAAAATGTAATAATTTATCTTAAATAAAAAATAATCATATAAAACAAAACAAATTAATTTTCATTTAAACATTGCCTTTTTATCCTTTGTCAAAGTGCTGCATTAAAAAAAACTTTGTTTAATTTAAAAATGTAAGTGTATTTATTTAATCATTATTTTTTTCTTTTAAAAGTAGATTTTACTATAAAATATTAATATATTTTTGTCAACTTAATTATGTTCAACTGACTTTTATTTTGGTGGGTTGTCAGTGTGTCACTTTTCTCAATGAAATCCGTGTCAACTCTGACAGCAGCTCTAAATATGAACTAAAAACAGCACAAAACTGAGTCATCCGTGTAAATTTCATTGGTCTCTGTGAGACGTTTGGTAATTATTCTGAAGCATTTGTGAACGTTTCTTAAAAAATGTAAACAGGTCGGACCACAACAATCATTTGCATTCGCACAAACGCTTCCAAATATATTTTTAAGTTGCGTCAATTTAATTTCAGGAGCGCCAAAATGGTTGCAATTTCCAGCCATGGTGCATTTACTAATTTTACAACTTGGATTTTAAAAATATATTATTTATGTTGAAATGAAGTGCTGTAGAAGTATAAGTTGATCATTGTAAGTTCATGTTAGCTAATGCATCAACTCATGTTAACAAATACAACCCTAACCTGTTACAAAAAAGCCATTTACTGTACAGTATCTGATTGCATCTCTAACATAATTCAATTATTTTCCCTGTGCTTTCAAGCTATTTGTATTGAATTAAACTGAGAAAAAATACACGCCTCACTTCTAAGATTACAATGATGTCATTATCAGGAAAGCATATGTTAAGGAATAAGTGTTTACAAAAATATTTTTTCTTTGATTTAATCATACCAGATTTGACGTGACACTGATGGCCATTGGTCCTTGAGTTAGAATGCACGCTTCATTGAATATTCATTGTGTTTGTGCACACTGCAAACATGACATTATTCATACTTATTCATGCATGTGGGTGTTGTGTATCAGTGTCCTTGAATTAGTGTTGTGTGGCATTGGATAACCTTTGTATTTGATTACATGTTTTCATATGGTTTGTAGCCTCTTGTATGAGTGTGTTAGTAGTTACATCTACAGTATAACCGATTATTGAGAGACGGTTTTAGCAGGTTTCTTCCCTGAGGTACAAATATTTCACTGAGCGTTTAGCAAAGACAGGGTCTTAGTTGTTCACTGTCAACGGTCCCCTCAAATGACAATGTTCCAGAAAATTGGTTTCCTGGCCCTGAGCTTGCTCATTTTTCAAAAACAATCCTCTGAAAGTGAAGGAAGCCGGCAGCGGGACAGGAAGTGGAACCCAAAGGTTAATAGCTTAGTCTCTGTCTTGCTTTTGCAGCCAGACAAGCATCAATTTGAGCCGGAAGTTGCATTGTACCTTTTGATAACTCTGACCCAAGAACCAGTCAAGCGTCAAACCGATTATTTCGCCGTCCTTGCCGACGTCTTCACCACATTTCCTCAGCATGACATATCCATCTGCTTTCAGAAACACCTTTGAAAGCACTTTCGAACTGCATCAAGCGTCATAAAGTTTGAGACGGGCAAAGTTACGGATTGTTGCCTTTGCCAACACCATCTGGAAGATCATCCGCCCTTGTCATTGGATATGGCGATATCATCTGTCGCCTCATGACATGTTTTTTAAAGATAAGAGGTGATTCATGGCTAATGGCAGGTCTGTTGACATGCAGTATAATAGAAGCGGTTTATAGATGCTCAACAAGGTGTTCGAGAAGGACCTTGAGGGTCTTGATGTATTCAAGACATCATGTTGATTCTTAATGGTTGTGTGGAGGACAAACACAGTGATGGATAATATTGTTTGTATTAGTAGAAGAAGATGCTTTACAATGTGATGTGCGATGGGCAAATGTATATCTTTCTTTAAAGGGCCACTCCACTTTTTTGAAAATATGCTCATTTTTCAGCTCCCCTAGAGTTAAACATTTGATTTTTACAGTTTTGTAATCCATTCAGCTGATCTCCGGGTCTGGCGGTACGAATTTAAGCATAGCTTAGCACAATCCATTGAATCTGATTAGACCATTAGCATCGCGCTAAAAATAACCAAAGAGTTTCGATATTTTGCTATTTAAAATTTGACTCTTCTGTAGTTACATTGTGTACCAGCGGAAAATTAAAGTTTTTTTTAATCAAAATTTTCAGGTGCTGTGTAATATGATTAGCGCAATGCTAATGGTCTAATCCGATTCAATTAATTATGCTAAGCTATGCTAAAAATGGTACCGCCAGACCCAGAGATCAGCTGAATGGATTCCAAAACGTTAAAAATCAAATGTTTAACTCAACTTCAAAAAAGTGGAGTGTCTCTTTAAATTTAGGAAAAGATGCCCCTGTAAACAAAGCAAAAAGACCCTTATTATAAATGATTTACTGGAACGTGATATGCCTGAATCTGAACACTAAATATTTTGGGATGATTGGGAATGCCAACCATGTTTAATGCCTCATACCCAATATCAGTGTCTGACCTCAGGCTTTGAAGTGAAATGTTAAATGCATTTCACTTTCGATGATGATGTAATGTTGTAATCTTGTTAATATGATAATGCTGGCATGACTTTATCAGCATGACACATTTAATATCATACAAGCATTAACCATCAAGCTTTTAGGTGGCAAACAGCTTACAGCAGTACATGTGTACATATATAATATTAGCAAATTGTAAGATGGATCACTGTAGTTAATTTCTTATTTCGATAAAAGCTTTCCTAAATAACCTTGGACTTCAGAGAAAGAATATACTGTACACAATGAAATTGACATTTTTCTACTGCTTTGATGAACAATTTTAACACGAAAATGTGTTTGAAGCACCCTGCACAATGACATTGATGGCATACAGTATAATGGCTTACAAGTGGATTCAGCAGCCTTCAGTGTTTTTCATTGCAGCCTGTTCAAAAATCAAACCCTGTTTACCACGACTCAAAAAATTGAACAGAATAATTCTGTTATTGCACATCGAGGCACTCGGTGTGTCAGTCTTTTGATTTCGGACAATTAGATGTGATTATTGTCAAGGCTTAGCACGAATTCAAGTTTCTGAGACGCGTTTTCATTCTGGTGTACAATCTAGTGATGTTTTCTGCAGCCAGCCAATTCATAAACATCAAAGTGAGACGGAACAAAACCATAATTGTCGTATTGTACAAACACTTGAGACAGACTTCGTGCAGTGGAGAAGAGAGACGGAGAAAGATTTCAGATGTTTGCCTCTAAATTGGCTCTTTTTGTTAGTTGCTTTCTCATTCTTGAACATAATAAAGTCTGAACAATACATCCCTGGGCTCAAAGCAGGGATGTAAGGAGTTAAGTCCATACGCAGTTTGATAGTTATCTTAATGCCTGTTTTGTACAGTGCCGTATATGTGGACACTTATGATTAGACCCTTGAATTACAATGAATAGGCCGTCTAAACATTCTCCTACTCGGCAACAGCACGGTAGCTCCCTTGGAGCAAAGCAAGGTCCATAAAGAAATAAGAAGCTGGGTCTTTAGTGTCATGCATTAGGTTGATCCCAACTAAACACCTTTGGGATGTCTTGAAAAGATAACCAGGCATAGGGTCTGACCTCACTTGCTAAAGAATAATCTCTCTGTTAATACTAATGGTTTTAAAATGGCTGTATATTGAGTATTGCTAATATGTGACCCAGAGTGTAAAATCCAGGCTGAAGTCTTATAATCTAATGATGAGATTTAGAACATTAAAGTTTGACTCTGACAGATCTTACTCGGTCAGTATTAGAGATATTAAGGTTATTTGTGACCCTGGACCACAAAACTACCGAGCCCCTAAGGTGACATTGGAGTAAAAAAAATCTATAGTTTAGTTTCATGTGCTCACGTTAAACTTTCATGTGCTCAAGCAAAACCTTCATGTGCAGAATTTTTTTAAAGTTTAGTTTCGCGTGCTCGTGTGAAACTATTGCGTGCTCGCGTGAAACTATCATGCGCGCACGTAAAACTTTCGCTTTTACGTGCGCGTGCGATAGTTTCTGGTGAGCACGCAATAGTTTCACGTGCTCGCGCAATAACTTCACGTGAGCACGTGAAACTAAAAAAATTCTGCACATGAAAGTTTCACGTGAGCACATGAAACTAAATTTTAATTTCCATAAGGTTTTTTTTTATAAAATGTATACATCATCTGAAATAAATAAGCTTTCTATTGATGTATGCTTTGTTAGGATTTACATAAACCAAACTTGGATAGGAAATCCTCAAAGGAACCGGTAGCAAAGCGAAGTTTGTATGCGAGTTTCTGTCCCATTTCGATCAAGATTTTGCTGCATCCACATACAAAAATAAAGTTTTGATATACACTGACAGAAATTTATTTTCAAGAAAAAAAGTCTTAGTATTTTTGTCTTGTTTTCAGGAAAAAAAATCTAAAAATTCTTAAATTAAGATGCTTTATCTAAAAAAGCAAAACAACCCAAGAAAATAAGTCTAGTTTTTAAACCAAAAATATTAAATTTAAGTGATTTTGTGCATAAAACAAGCAAAAAAAATCTGCCAATGGGGTAAGCTAAATTTTTTTTTTTTTTTTTTTTAATTTAGTGTTTAAGAAAAATGTTCAAGATTTTCCGCTTACCCCAATAGCAGATTTTTTTTGCTTGTTTTATGCACAAAATCACTTAAATTTGATATTTTTGGTTTAAAATCTAGACTTATTTTCTTAGGTAATTTGCTCATCAGGAAATACATCTTGATTTAAGAATTTTTAGATATTTCTACTGAACACAAGACAAAAATACTAAGATTTTTTTTCTTAAATCATTTTTTGCAGTGTATTTACAGTATTTTATGAGTTTTCTAATTCGTAAAAAGTGAATCGTACAAAAATATGATTATCATAAAAAAACAATAATGAAACCTCACCCCTAACCCCAACGTCACAGGGGCAAAAGCAAATCGTACAAAAATTGTTAGCGTTGGCTATACAGTGGACCTTACTAGTTGTGTGGTGGGACTTATGTCCATAGATATTGTGATATGGTTGATTATATTATTGCAGGTACATTTGTTATCCCAGTCTATGTATTTATGCTTTTTAAAAATTGGTTATTGGTTATAGATTGTAAAAAAGATGCATGTTGTGCCCATGAAGTCACCCATAGGTTTGTGAAGAGATCTGTGCGTCACAGATAACCGAAAATGGGCAAAGAGGTGGAATGTGGGTAGACCTAAGGTGACTGGTTGTTCAAACCACGCCTGCCTAGCTTAACAGTAGTGACAGCAGCGGCAGTTCACCTGTCACTCAAGTGGCCACGCCCTTAAAATATAAACTTAAAGTAAATTAGTGCCTAAACCAAGCAAAAAAATCTGCCAATGGAATAAGAAAAAATTTCTTGAAATGAGTTTACTTTTAATTCAAGAATTTTTTTATTTAAAACATTTTTGTTCATGCTACTTCTTCTGTGGCACAATTGGAGTTTCTGCACGAGAGCGCCCTCTGGCTTTTGGATGTGGCGGCATTTCACCGTAATTCATTCATTGAGAAAACGCGCATTTGCACGATAAATCGTTACAGCCCTAGTCATCCATCACCTCTTGACGTGATAACGTATTACGTGAGGTTGCGCTGGCGCTTCACAGGACTGGAGGAAGACGAGAAGTTGTGGTTTAAAAGTGCATATTTTTTTATTTTTCTTGCCAAAAATGACAATCGTTTCACTAGATAAGATCCTTATACCTTGTTTGAGACTGTTTAGAGTCCTTTGAAATGCAATTTTAAACAGCATTAAAGTTTTGGGGTACATTAAAGTCCATTAAAATGAGAAAAATCCTGGAATGTTTTCCTCAAAAAACATAATTTCTTCTCGACTGAACAAAGAAAGACATCAACATTTTGGATGACATGGTCGTGAGTAAATTATCTGGATTTTTTTTTAAAGAAAATTGACTAATCCTTAAATTTAAGAATTTTTAGACATTTTTACTGAAAACAAGACAAAAATACTTAGAAAGTCATTTTTTGCAAAGTACTTTAAGCCTTTTTTCCAATTGTAACTGCCTTCAGTTGTGAGATCATTTACTTTCATTTGCGTATTAAAACCTCAGAAACAACTATTGATTCTTGGTAGCAAACGCTCTTGAAAAGAATGAGAAACTTTAGTAAATAACCGACAGTACATGTTGAACAGAATTGATTTTTGTCTCTGCATCTTTTTGTCATCCAGTTCAGTTGCCGTACCATAGTTCGTTTTTGCTAAAAGGCTATAAATACGACAAAAAAATGGTTGGCTTGTCTTACTGCTGTGCGAGTTTTTCTTTCATCATCGCCCTGCAGACTGTACACAGCCGTACCTTTCGCCAAAGGGCCTCTGGTATTCTCTGTTAGTTTGAGCAGATCTGGGCATATTTTTGAAAGATGTAAGGGAATGTGTCACACACACGGCTCACGATTCCCTCACATCCTCACATAAAGGAATATACAGTGATGGAAGCTGTTCCAATAATCCTCCCCCGTGCTCAGCTGTCAGTCCCTCTGTGTTTGGAGAGGTGGGACTCAGAATGGGGCCTGTGAGTCAGTGTCTGTCTGTTGGGGACCACAAACTCCACAAATAACCTATGCGGTTTAGAAACTCATCCTTACCAAGACACCTGCTGTCTTAGTGGGACGCTTTACAACCCATTTTTGTCTGTTTGTTTTTCATTTGAATGATTTACGGTTTTTACACTGCAAAAAAAATTATTTTCAAGAAAAAAAAATATGTAAATTTTTTCAGTAAAAATATCAAAAAATTCTTAAATTAAGATGCTTTTCCTTGATGAGCAAAACGACCCAAGAAAATAAGTTGAGTTTTTTCAACAAAAATATCCAATTTTAGTGATTTTGTGCATAAAACAAGCAAAAAAATCTGCCAATGGGGTAAGCAAATTTTTGTAGATTTTTTCCTTGCATTTTTCTTTAATTTATTGTTAAATGTTCAAGATTTTTTTGCCTGTTTTATGCACAAAATCACTTAAATTTGACATTTTTGGTCAAACTAAACTTATTTTTAAACTTCTTATTCGTTTTGCTCATCAAGAAAAAGCATCTTAATTTAAGATTTTTTGATATTTTTACTAAAAACAAGACAAAAATACTAAGAATTTTTTGCAGTGTAATAGTGTTTCTTGGATTTTAACCAATAGGCTTTATGCCCAGCTGCACTACTTCCTGAACTTCAGCCAGCTCCTTGTTTCCTGTCTGCCATTATTGGACAAACTGATTAATCCAGGTGTGTCTGATTATTGTTGACTACTGAGGTCAGGCACACCTGGATTAATCGGTTTGTTTGTGTTTACTGAGGTCAGGCACACCTGGATTAATCAGTTTGTCCAATAATGGCAGACAGGAAACAAGTAGCTGGCTGAAGTTCAGGAAGTAATGCAGCTGGGCATATAGCCTATTGAGATTTTACAATGCTTGCTTAGGTGTGACCCAAATATTTGTTGTACATAAAATCTGGTGTAGGGGAGAGCGGGGCATGAAGTAACGCTTTTTTGGCTCTATCATAAAAATATATTATGATGCGCTAGCGCATCACACGGCCAGTGCAAGATGAAAAGTTCTGGTTTAAAAGTGCATTTTTTTCTTGCCAAAAATAATCATTTCGCTATATGAGACCCTTATGCCTCGGTTGGGATCTTGTAGAGCCCTTTGAAACGGCAATTTTAAACTGCATAGAAACTGTAAGTGTTGCACTGCAAAAAATGATTTTCAAGAAAAAAAAATGTCGTAGTATTTTTGTCTTGTTTTCAGTAAAAATATCTAAAAATTCTTAAAATTAAGATGCATTTTTTTGATGAGCAAAACGGGTAAGCAAAAAAATCTTGAACATTTTTCTTAAACACTAAATTCAGAAAAAAATCAAGAAAACATAGCTTACCTCATTGGCAGATTTTTTTCTTGTTTTATGCACAAAATCACTTAAATTTGATATTTTTGGTCTAAAAACTAGACTTGCTTGGGTCGTTTTGCTCATCAAGAAAAAGCATCTTAATGTAATTTTTTTTAAAATATTTTTACTGAAAACAGGACAAAAATTACTGAGGGTCCGATAAAGTCTATTAAAATAAGAAAAATCCTGGAATGTTTTCCTCAAAAAAATTTTATTTCTTCTCGACTGAACAAAGAAAGACATATACATTTTGGATGACATGGGGGTGCGTAAATTATCTGGATTTTTCTTTAAGAAAATTTATTAATCCTTTAAATATCATAACTGGCCAATCAGATTCCAATGAGCCGTGTAATACATTTCACATAATTATTTTGGTGCCAAAAGGAAAAGGCATCAGGTGTCTGCACACACCAGAAAAATCCAAGATGTTTTTGTGTTATTTCAGAACACAGCAGGATTGCCAGGTGCAGGTTGTGCGGGCACTGATTTTGTGTATATGTGATTTGTTTACTTGAACCTCTGTTGTTTGACTGTTGTCGTCAGTCCAGCCCTGTCACTGAGGGTGTGTAGCGCTAACTTAGCATGACAGCCAGCCGTCCCTTGTAAACACAGCAGCCAGCTGGACGTGTTTGCGTGCTGTACAAACATATTTGCTCAAGCGTTTGTCTCTCTGCATGTCCTAAATCTTTCTCCTTGCATCTATGTATATCCACTATGAATTTAATTGAATTAAATTTGATAGTGTTGTTAAATACTTTGTGTAGACATCTCTGCTTTGTTTTCAACTGTAGTTCGGCATGTCACGTTGCTTCACAAATTTACAAGGTAGACTTGGGAAGAGCCTGTTAAATGTAAATAATTTTTTTTATCTTAATTATCATTAGTAATAATGTTAAAAATAAGAAAATATATTAGTACCCCATTGGCAGATTTTTTTGCTTGTTTTATGCACCAAATCACTTATATTTGATATTTTTGGTCTAAAAACTAGACTTTTTTTCTTTGCTCATTAAGAAAATGCATCTTAATTTAAGAATTTTTTGATATTTTTACTTAAAACAAGACAAAAATACAAAGATTTTTTTTCTTGAAAATCATTTTTTGCAGTGTACTGATAAAAATGTATACTTGAGTCGCTTCGGATAAAATGCGTAGTTGCAATAACCATTATAAGTTTTCCATAGTAAACACCACTTTACCAACCAATCAGATTGTCCAAATAAGCAGCAGAGGGATGTTTTTATTTTATTTTCATTTATTTTTATACTTCAGTGTGTTTCAAAAGGAAAACTCTTTCCTTTGCTTGCATCATGAGGAAATATACACGAGTGGGTGTACGTGGTCCAGTTGGAAAAACACATGAAAGATTGATCAGTAAGGGTTTAGACGTACACAGCAGGTGTGCCTGGTGGCTGGAAGTGTTGGCTTGGGTTTTAATGTGTGAAAGCTACAACTGACACTTCATGAATCATATTATATGAACGATATAACAAACGGGAGAGAAGCTGTCCGGTTCATGCCAATACGGTATGAGTCCTTAGATGGTCAGCAGAGGCCCTATTAGATGTTTGATGTATAGTTAATGAGTCAGGATGATTATCTGATGTGTTCAAGGTTACAAACAATATTTGTTTTTCTGAAGAAAGGCACATTTATGTTTATTTATATGATGGGATGTTTCATTTTCATGCTGTACTAGACCTGTGTTGGCGCCCATCACATGATTTGTGTTTGACGGGAATGGCTCTGTTCTCTCACAATCTGACAGCTGTGCTCCCTTGGCTTTGTGTTGGTCGCTTGGCTTCTATTTTTATTGTGTCACATTAGGTTTAACCATGAGATTGCAAAAATGCATGAGGGCTTTGGTGTTTTAAGGCTGTTTTAGGCTCAGTGGTTGCCAGGGATTCTAGAATGTTGCTAGGCTAGGTGGTTTCTAATGGCGCTTTTCCATTGCATAGTACCGCACGGTTTGGTTTGGTTTAGTTTGGGTCATGTCAGCTTACTTTTGGGAGCTTTTCCACTGGGTGCAGTACGTAGTACCAAATACTTTTTTTGTACCACCTCGGTTGGGTTTCCAAGCGATCCGAGCGATACCAAACGTTACGCGGAAACACCGTAGATTACTGATTGGTCTGAGAGAATCACCACTACCAGCGTCATCGCTATAATGTAAAAGATTAGCGTTACCTTAGTGCTAGCTTACGATGTCTCAAGTAAACATGTTGTCATCTGTGCTCTGCTAAAAGTTCCCAAACTCCATTTAGGGATGAAAAACATCCACAGGTTGAGAACCAGGAACACCATACAGTTTTTCTAAGGTGTTGCTAGGTGATTTTTTGGGCGTTGCTTATTGCAGTGTTTCTCAACCCTGGTCCTCAAGGACCCCCTTCCAGAATGTTTTAGATGTCTCCTTAATTAACACACCTGATTTAAATTATTAGCTTGTTTGGGAGGCATTCTGGAAGGAGGCTGATGAGTTAGTTCCATAGAACTAACTTGGAGCTTGGTGACGTGAGCAACCTGTCTGACACTTGTAAGTCTTCTAATAGCTGTGCCAAGAGAAATCTGAATCACCCACCGAATCTTACAGAAACGGCGAGCGTGAACAGGAGTACATTTTGTATTAATTTAGTATTCTGATTAATTACTTTGTCATTTTGCATAGTATTTATTTATTTTAAAGTTTAACGCCAGTACGCCATATTCTACATGCGCTTCTCCTCCTGTCCATACGGTAATTTCTCTACTGTGCGACAGAGAGTCGCGTGGTTATGACGCAATCGTTAGCATAGTTTTACTAAAACTGCTTCTACTGGGCCATAACGTAAGATACAAGGTAATGGAGCCTTTTATACATTTTCGTGTTTCTTTAGAAATAATTGATGAACAAATTGAGTCTTTAAACGCCCCAGATGTAAAGTTATTCACTGTCAAAGTGACGCCAAAATGAATGGGAGTCAATGGAATGCTAAGAGCAGGTGGGGGTCCGCTAGCTAATGGCGGTGCCCAGGGCTGCTTCAATAAAATATGAAACCCTGCCCCCCTGGTTAGTTCAGGTGTTTTAAATTGGGAGACATCTAAAACTTTCTGGAAGGGGGTCCTTGAGGACCAGGGTTGAGAAACACTGGCTTATTGATTTCTAAGGCATTGCAATAGATTTTTAAGCCGTTGCTAACTGATTTCTAGGGCATTGCTAGCTGATTTCTAGGGTGTTACTATGTGGTTTTTTAAGGTGTTGCTAGGTGATTTCTAGGGCATTGATAACTGATTTCTAGGGTGTTGCTAGGTGATTTCTAGGGCAATGCTAACTGATTTCTAGGGTGATACTAGGTGATTTCTAGGGTGTTTCTTGGTTATTTCTAGGGTGTTGCTATGTGGTTTCTAAGGTGTTGCTAGGTGATTTCTAGGGCATTCCTAGGTGATTTCTAGGGCGTTGCTTGGTTATTTCTAGGGTGTTGCTATGTGGTTTCTAAGGTGTTGCTAAGTGATTTCTAAGGCATTGTTCGGTGATTACTAGGGCGTTGCTAGGTGATGTCTAGGGCGTTGCTAAATGATTTTTAAGCCGTTGCTAACTGATTTCTAGGGCATTGCTAGCTGATTTCTAGGGTTTTGCTATGTGGTTTCTAAGGTGTTGCTAGGTGATTTGTAGGGCGTTGCTAAATGATTTTTAAGCCGTTGCTAACTGATTTCTAGGGCATTGCTAACTGATTTCTAGGGCGTTGCTAGCTGATTTCTAGGGCTTTGCTATGTAGTTTCTAGGGCACTGCTAGGTGATTTCTAGGGCGTTGCTAACTGATTTCTAGGGCATTGCTAGGTTATTTCTAGGGGTTTGCTATGTGGTTTCTAAGGTGTTGCTAGGTGATTTCTAGGGCGTTGCTTGGTTATTTCTAGGGTGTTGCTATGTGGTTTCTAAGGTGTTGCTAGTTGATTTCTAGGACATTGCTAGCTGATTTCTAGGGTGTTGCTATGTGGCTTCTAAGGTGTTGCTAAGTGATTTCTAGGGCATTGTTCGGTGATTACTAGGGCGTTGCTAGGTGATGTCTAGGGCGTTGCTAAATGATTTTTAAGCCGTTGCTAACTGATTTCTAGGGCATTGCTAGCTGATTTCTAGGGCTTTGCTATGTGGTTTCTAAGGTGTTGCTAGGTGATTTGTAGGGCGTTGCTAAATGATTTTTAAGCCGTTGCTAACTGATTTCTAGGGCATTGCTAACTGATTTCTAGGGCCTTGCTAGCTGATTTCTAGGGCTTTGCTATGTGGTTTCTAGGGCACTGCTAGCTGATTTCTAGGGGTTTGCTATGTGGTTTCTAAGGTGTTGCTAGGTGATTTCTAGGGCGTTGCTTGGTTATTTCTAGGGTGTTGCTATGTGGTTTCTAAGGTGTTGCTAGTTGATTTCTAGGACATTGCTAGCTGATTTCTAGGGTGTTGCTAGGTGATTTCTAGAGTGTTGCTATGTGGTTTCTAAGGTGTTGCTACAGTAGGTGATGTCTAGGGCATTGCTAGCTGATTTCTAGGGTGTTGCTATGTGGTTTCTAAGGTGTTGCCAGGTGATTTCTAGGGCGTTGCTAGCTGATTTCTAGGGTGTTGCTAGGGGATTTCTAGGGAGTTGTCAGGTGATTTCTAAGGCATTGCTAATTGATTTCTAAGTTGTTGCTAATTGATTTTAAGGCGTTGTTAACTGATTTCTAGGGCTTTGCTAACTGATCTATAGGGCATTGCTAGGTGATTTCTAGGTTGTTTTTTATGGGATTTCTAAGGCGTTGCTAGGTGATTTCTAATCTAGGGTGTTGCTAGGTGATAGTTGGTTTTTACCTATTATTGTCTACTAGGTGGAAAAAATCATTATTTGGATTTCTTTGCAATCGCAGGAGTTTATGTAATTTTGAGTCATTTATATCCGCAGTACAAATGTTGCAGGACATGTTATGTATTTTGCTTTAGGAGCTTGTTTAAACCCAAAGTAAAATTAAAAGTAGTGAAGTTTAGCTTTTACTGTTTAGCTTTAGTATTTCACTGACTGAGGATAGAATGATTGGACACTTGAAACTTAAATGTGTTTAAATGATTGTCATTACCTCTAAACATCCTCATGTGATTGTCTTTTAGGATCTCACGGGCTACTGCGGTGCTGCTGTCAGATCCTTGCTTCCAGCTTCGGTCCATCCAGTATCTTCTCGGAGAAGGAGAATCCGGAGCCACGAGCACAGACAGCAAGCACTTTTCTCTGCACACGTGTAAGTGTTATCAATTGCAACACTCTTAAAATAGATCCAAATACAGACCTTGTGCTGTGAAGTGCTGTTATACAGCACCTAATGTTGATTGAAGTTTGGTCTGTAATTGCATTTATTGCTTTACCAATTAGCTTTACCTGAAAAGCCACCAACCTGCAAAATTAAGTTGCAAACACACCTTTTTACTTTTAATGTAGTCCTGGAGACCTTTTTTGTTTAGTTAAGTTGTATTTGGTTAGGTCTATTGCAAGTAAGGTCATCCCGGAGCAGCATTTAGAGTTTAAACATCCTCCCTTGTTCTCAGAATAGCTTTCTGTATCCACTGATGTGAATGTTATTGTGAATCCTAAAATAGCTTCTGCTTATTCATAGCATCAGCTGTTATTTCATCTACTAAGAATACATCTATGCAGTGATTTGGATTAATTATAATTATGTTATTGGATGTATTTTATATCGTCATAATTGACTTCTATTTTTATTATTTGTCGCATACATAGTTATGCATGCATAATACAGTACAACCTAGTAAAATGAAAAACTGGTATACACTGTAGTCAATTTAAAAAATATATATAATATAGATACACTAAAGTTAAGGCAAAACAATAAAGAACCAGAAATGAAATTAAGAGACTAGTAAGCAAAAAAAAAAATTATTTTGCAATTTTCTCATACAAGTTTTGCTAAACGTATTTTAGCTGGTGTAAAAATGAATCGCAGTTCTGTATTACGCGGATTACTGTATTACAAATTTATTTAGATGAGACAACATTATTGTTTTTGTCCTGCCCTCCCCAACCTATAGTTTCTGTAACTTTATTTGTAAGAACACAGCAGTAACCATGTCAAATTTGATTAGAATTTTGTGACTTTGTTTATTAATAATCAGAATGAGAGTATTTCTGTAACATCCGGAAACCCGTCTGTACTGCAGTGCTAATCGATTTCTCTCTAACGATAAAGACCATCCATCTGAATCTACCAGCACTGCTGTACCGTAAGATGCCTTGATTAATTATTAACACTAAGTGGATGCATTTCCATCCTCACTATGGCCACACATCTAAACTGCTCCGCTTAGAGCGAGAGCCTGGCATGATGGGAGGTCTTCAAACATCAGAACATCAGTGAGAATTAGTTTAGTTTTCTGTTTGCAGGGAACTCCTACAGTATCTGATAACCCATAACATCTAAAAAGTTAACTTTAACACAAGTTTTACACCTATAGTTCACAGATAGCATGTTAAAATTATAGGAGTTGAATAACAAAAATTGTTTCGATGCAAAACGCGCTAAGTGCGCCTGACATGTTTTCTTGTAAATTAGCATTTTTTTATGAGACTCTAACTGGATCCTGCCAACAAAGCCGTATTTCTGAATGGCCTGAGTATGGGATTAAGCGGATTTGAAGCTAAAGTATTCAATGAACGTACCGTATAATACGTGCCGAGAGCATTTGGTTAATATCATTATTTTATTTTTGACGCAGGTGGCATTTAACCAGTCCCTCCAGAAAAACGTGATTATGCCATCGCATGATTCAACGCAAAATCAGCCAAAGTCTGCATTTTTATGTGGGGGGACGCATTTTTTCAAATATGCCGCATTTCGCATCATAAATGGCAGATTTCCAAGTGCAAAATATGCGGGCTTGCATGATTTCATAATCCCCAAATTTTTTTGTAGCAAAAATCACATATATCTTAGCAGAAAGTTGAAAAATGTTGCATTTACTTCACACAAGCGCAGCCATGTCCCTGTTGCCATGGGAACGTTATGAAGTGACGTGATTATGTGACGTGAACATCATTGAAAAGCTGCAAACAGTTTTTGCAAGTTCCCGTAATTTTTGCAAGTTCCCGCAATTTCATCGCATAAAATTGCATAAATATCCCGCATATTCCATCGCATTTTTAAGAAAACGTGCCGCAAGACATGTTTTGTTGTAAATGAGCATTTTTTTTATGAGACTTTTAATGGATCCTGCCAACAATGGTGTATTTCTGAATGGCCTGAGGATGGGATTAAGCACATTTGAAGCTAAAGTATTTAATGAACGTACAGTATAATACGTGCCGAGAGCATTTGGTTAATATCATTATTTTATTTTTGACGCAGGTGGCATTTAGCCAGTCCCTCCAGAAAAACGTGATTGTGCGATCGCATGATTCAACGCAAAATCAGCCAAAGTCTGCATATTTATGTGGGGGGACGCATTTTTTCAAATATGCCGCATTTCGCTTCATAAATGGCAGATTTCCGTGTGCAAAATATGCGGGCTTGCATGATTTCATAATCCCCACATTTTTTTGTAGCAGAAAGTTGAAAAATGTGACATTTACTTCACACAAGCGCAGCCATGTCCCCTGTTGCCATGGGAACGTTATGAAGTGACGTGATTATGTGACGTCAACATCATTGAAAAGCTGTAAACAGTTTTTGCAAGTTCCCGTAATTTTTGCAAGTTCCCGCAATTTCATTGCATAAAAATTGCATAAATATCCCGCATAAATATCCCGCATATTCCATGGCATTTTTAAAGAAAATGTACTGCAACAATCCAAAAAATCTTCCAGAAGGACTGTTTAGTGGCTTTTTCTCATAAATTAGCACTGGGTGTGATGATCAACCCAGAAAATACATGATCAGACTTAACATATAAATTAAAAACGATACGTAAACATGTGACATTATACACCAATTGCCGCGTTTATATAATTTATGTGTATACAAAAATGTGGGAGCTTTCAGGTAAGTTTAAACCCAAGCAGTCTTTTACTTTCACATGTATTAAAACCGTTTTTATTGAATAAGAATGTGACACCCAGAATCAAACCCAAAGGTGCGTAAAGGTCCCCACCCCTTGTGAATATAAATTCAACCTAAATGTTTGTAATATGCAATACTGACATCTTTACCTCTCGTGCAAAACCCATTATTTTCACACCGAAGCGCTTTCCACTCAGCCCTGAAGAACGGCATGTTGTGAATCTCCAGGCTTACAAGGAAGAAGTCGGTCTCTCTTGTAGTCATGGAGACCGAGGGTCGCCATGGACACCATGTCCGGTCTTGGTTCCTGTTGGTCTCTCCGAGCCCCCACCGCCATCCATTGTTTTTCCATCAGTAAACTGGGTCATTGGTATGAGAGTCTGAGTGGAGATTCATTGGCAATTGTCCTTGGGTCTTTTTCAACCTGTTGCTGAAAGACCCAGGAGACGCATAACATCATCTGAACCCAGATCAGCATGGCATGATAACCCATTTGAAAAGGGACATTTGTAGCCACAGGACTTTTTTTTAGGAAGCTCAAATTAGATGTATTGGGGTTGCATTAGAGATGGTATTTTCAATATAGTGTCCTAGATTTCTACTCGTACGGTTTTAACATTGTGCACGTTTTCTGTATTGCCCAAATATATACATAGGATATAAGATATGCACAGTATACAACAAACTGTTTTTCACTTTTTCTTTGCTTTCCAAACTTTACACAATTTGAAGTCAAAGGTACAGGGTTTTTAGTGGGATCTAGTGGTGAGATTGTGAATTGCAACCATCTCAATTTCGAAACGCAGTGACAAGTTACGCTAGCTGCCTCAGGACAAACATGTCGTCGTCTGAGACAACATAGGGATGAAACACACTTTATAAAACAGTTTTTCCATTTAGAGGCATACTGTAGAAACATGACCACGACTTCCATGTAAGGAGACCCGCGGTGTATGTAGATAAAAACTTCTTATTCTAAAGTAATAAAAACAATAGAGTTTATTAATTATTATGTAAGGTCTTTATGCACCACTGATAATATAGTTATGTTTGGGAGAGCGGGGCACAACCTAACGCTTTTTGGTTTTGGCTCGATCATTCAAAAAATATTTGAGTTTGATTAAATATATTTTTACATAAGCAACACACACATCTCTGCTACAAATGAACATTTGAAGTTTGTTTCTAGTACTTACCATTCTTGGACAATTACACCAAACGTGACAGAAGTGCAAACGTTACAACTTACCCCATAGGTGGGGTTAATTGTAACAGGCAGGGGGTGAGTTGTAACACTTGCTAAAAAATAAGTTTGCAGGCAAATATTTCAATATTTTTCTCTATATATACTTGAAGTGGATATTGTTTATATATCTGACTATAATTGACAGGTATTTACACTGTATTCATTCATCCAGCCCTTTTCTAACAATAGTTCAATTATAAATGGATACAAATGTCTAAATATGTGAGAAAAAGTCGCACAATTATGACAAAATATTTTTTTATTTGTGACCCAGTCTGTAATTACCATACTACAGTTTCAAAAAATTCTGAGATAATGAGCATCAAAGAGCATCTGATTTTAGCCATTCATTTCATTATGATTTCAATCTTTGATGTGACCTTATTCAATCAATATTAAAGATATGAACAAAAATAAATTTGACACACGATTTTTGATAAGACAAGCACATTTATTTTGCGTGTAGCCTATTTAAAACAACGGCAAAAATTACGCTAATGTTAGCGGTTTTCATATCGTACAGTAAGTGCTGAGGGGTTAGTTTTAACACAGCGTTACAATTAACCTCGCTAAGTCAAAATATTTTCAAGCCCACCAAAAAAGTTTCTAAGAGCTGCAGACATATTTCAAAACAATGCTAAGTTTTAGTCAACAAGACACTGATTAATATGACATAGCATTGGATTTGGTATCTTACACACCCAACTTAGAAACCGAAAAAAACATATGATGAAAAAATTTACTTACATGCCACCAAAACACTCATCAGTTCATCAGTAACTCTCTGGAAAAACGAAATAATTTGTGGGAGATCGTCTTTTGGCAGTGTGAAAAAAAAGGAAAACAAAACGCTCAACCTTGTGCAATAATGTAAACAGTCTGTGTTACAACTAACCCTGCATTAGTTTTTGCCCTGCGCACCCCTACTGTATATTATATTGCACTTCTGTCAAGAAATCCTTCAAAAAGTTACACAATGCACCTTTAAAATGCAAAATAAGAAGATAAATTGACAACACTCCATGGATTTAGGTCAACATTATGCATATTAAAACACATTAGCCCTTTTCACACAGACATTACGGAAAATACATGGAAAATGCTTCCGGGATTTGTCCGGGATCATTCGATTTTTGGTTCATTCACACCGCCAATGATTTGCCGGGATCTGTGTGTGTGTTCACACAGACACAGTAAAGATCCCGGAAAGACGTGGCTTGTTTAACGTAGTTTTTTCTCTGCCGCGTCTGAAGTTTGCTTATTATCCGTTGTTTATCTCTCCAGAAACCACTCGTGTGCATTTTTGTTTATGATAAAAAAGGAGCGTGTGGGCGCGCCATTCTGCACTACAAAAAATAATTTCCAAGAAAACATTTTCTTAGTATTTTTGTCTTGTTTTCAGTAAAAATATCTAAAAATTCTTCAATTAAAATGCTTTTTCTTGATGAGCAAAACGACCCAAGAAAATAAGTCTAGTTTGTAGACCAAAAATATCAAATTTAAGTGATTTTGTGCATAAAACAAGCCAAAAATGGGGGTAAGCAAATTTTTCTTGAATTATGGGCTCTATCTTACACCCGGCGCAATGCAGCGCAATGCGCGACGCAAGTGTCTTTCGCTAGTTTCCACCCTAATTTTCACGTTTAGCGCCGCGTTGTTTAAATAGCAAATGCATTTGCGCCCCCTTTTGCGCCCATGGGCGTTCTGGTCTGAAAACGAGGTGTGTTCAGGCGCATTGTTGGCGCGTTGCTATTTTGAGGCAACTAAAATAGACTACGCCATTGACCAACAAAAACCTGCTCTAAAGTCTAAAGTCAATGGCGCAATAGTGTTTTATGTTATTTAAAGAGCGCATTAGTAAAATGCGCCTATACACGGGAGGACAACGCGGGTTTGCTTATCACAAGGTACATGAATGCGCAGCAGCACAAAAATGTTTTCAAATATGAAAGATTAAAGGATTGAATGTAAAAGATTATTATTGAGTCTCTTGGACATAATTGAGGACTAATTATGAGACGTTAGAAGGCGTAAAGAGCTGCTTCACCTGCAGCCTGGTAAGTAAATAAATGCTTTGCTTTGAACAAATTCGTCTGTTTTTAAATGTTTTTTTTAATGCTACCTCACAGATTTATTGTATATGATTACTCTGTAGCTGTGGATATGGTGAGATGAGAAACATTTTTAAGTAATGCTTAAAAAAAACGCTGTCCAAAGTGCTGAAACGTGAGGAGAACCGTTTGTAAATTCTTTACCTCCTGTTTGTTACAAATAAAGTATTTTTAGAGTACAAACCTTATCTTACCTACTTGTAAATTATTTTTTGATGATATTGGATAGCCATACATTTAAAGCAATTACAAGCCTGCTTTTTACTTCCATGACTAAAAGAAAACGGGTTTTAAAGGTTTTAATAAAAAAATAACAATTTCAATACAAGTGAAAAACAACACAATTATTTAACATTAATCTTAAACTGGGGATCTTCTTCCTCCGCTTAGTTTTTCAGTTTACAAAGTCCGTCATCTAAATAGGGATTAGACATAGCGCCAGCGCAACTTGCTTTTAAAGGGGATGAGAGCTGTGACTCTCATTGGTTTACTGCACGTTACGCCCAAAATACTCCCATTACAATAGGACCTACCCTTTTCGACCATGCGCTCGGCGCAAAACCCATTTTTCCCGTCGTTAAATTAGCAAAAGTGGATTCGGACACGCCCATTTAGACGTTGCGCTGTGCGCTTTAGACAATGCGCTTAGATCGTTAAAATAGGGCCCTTAGTGTTTTAGAAAAATTTTCAAGATTTTTTGCTTACCCCATTGGGAGATTTTTTGCTTGTTTTATGCACAAAATCACTTAAATTTGATATTGTTGGTCTAAGAACTAGACTTATTTTCTTGGGTCGTTTTGCTCATCAAGGAAAAGCATCTTAATTTAAGAATTTTTAGATATTTTTACTGAAAACAAGACAAAAATACTAAGAATTTTTGTGGATGGATAGTGACGAGCTCCCTGATCTCTGCTTTAGCCCAGTTTGCAGAGTCCGGGTATTTTACGGCAATGTTACTAGGTCCTTTTTCTGGGAGCAATCCCAGAACATTTACGGAACATGTTTGCATTCACACGGAAGCTTGTCTGCCAATTTTACAGGTATTTTCTGGGACCAAAGTAATGTGCAAATGAGGTTTATGATCAGCGCAGTATGCAGTCAGCAATGCGCTATTCAATTAAACATAATCTCACTTTTCCCAAAAAAAATCAGAGTAAGATCTCTTTTCTCGTTTCCCTACAAAACTGCAAACACAGGGCAGGTGGTAATTAGCTTGTGGAAATATGTCCAGCGCTTCATTATTTCTCTTCTCTGCCAATATCAGATGTTGTGTTGTTAAATCAAAACTGCTACACACCCTCATGCTAGCAGTGTCACATTTTAGCAGTGCCACTGTTTTTCTTTTATAGATTCATCTTGGTGATGTCCTTGGCCAGGATTCCTCTAGATAGCAAGTCGAAGCCTGCAGGGCGCTTCAAATGTGAAAAAAATTGTAATTTATATATTTTTTTATTTGGTAACATATTGTGTATGAAGCTGAATGCGAGAATTTAAGTAGAAGTTGGCACGGTTGATGCTGCTGGCTTTCTCTCTTAGGCCCTGCTGCCGATATTGTTATTGTGTTGTGTTAACATGCTCCTACTGTACTGTATGTTCCTGAAAAGCAATTACTTTAACATGGAAAATGAGGTGATTTTACAGTAACAAAATACATAATCTACTTTGAAACATATAAATATGAATACTAATATAAGTACAGTAGATATTTCAGAATGAAAAGATGCTGCCCCTGTCAATCACCATTGTTATTATCTTTATAGATCAGGGACTGTACTGCACAGTATCTCATAAACCAACAGCGGACTTCTATCTACACCCACACAGCTACACTAGATATATTTTTTTAATGAACGATTCCTGCAGGCAGTTCAGATTCGGTGTGCCAGGTAGAAAAATATCTTAAAAACAGATTAATGAGAGAAGACGGACCGTAGGTGGTCCAACATTAGCACTTCAAAGGGTATGTCCGTCTTGCAATGTTCAGGCCAACCCTATGGCTTTTAATTTTGCAGGACCTAATGAAAGGTCAGATAGCACAGATCCTCTTTGCTTCTTTAGACCGTTTGGCAACAGGGCGGTCTCATTATCCCAGAGTTTCTGAAGGAGGTTTCACATAGATGCTAATGGACGTAATGACATTAAGCTATGTTCCTATCACACGGTTGCCAATTTAAACGGCACGCGGCATTGATCAAGCCGCTTGGATTTTGACATGGATAAGACGAAGGACTAATTAATGTCTAGATACCCCGCTCTTATCTGAAGCACGTCAGTGTAGGGGGATCTGGAAAAACAGCAATGGAGTTTACAGTATGTGTGTGAGGCTTGACCCTTAATTAAACTTTAAAGGGGTCATAGCGTGAAAATCTGACTTTTTCTATGTTTAAGTGCTATACAGTAATTGGGTCCCCAGTGCTTCTATCAACCTAGAAAGCGTGATAAAGATCAACCCAGTAACCTTGTTTGGGTAATCCATTTGCAAGCACGTGAAAAATTAGGTCGTTCAGATTCCGTTTTGTGAGGTAGGTAGCAAGGCAAATTACAAGAATACCGCCCCCTTAATCTGCACTATCCAACCACAGCACTGCCATTTAGTGCAGAGAAAGAGAGAGAGAATTTTTTTATTGCAACAAACCACCATCATTGCGATCATTGTTTGCTGTCATCAGCTCATTTGCATTTTTAAGGACACACCCAAAATGGCACATTTTTGCGAAATGGGAATTTTAACATGCTAAATAATTTTCAAGAAAAAAAATCTTAGTATTTTTGTCTTGTTTTCAGTAAAAATTTCGAAAAATTCTTAAATTAAGATGCTTTTTCTTGTTGAGCAGAACGACCCAAGAAAATAAGTCTAGTTTTTAGACCAAAAATATAAAATTTAAGGGCCCTATTTTAACGATCTAAGCGCATTGTCTAAAGCGCACAGCGCAAAGTCTAAATGGGCGTGTCCGAACCCACTTTTGCTAATTTAACGATGGGAAAAATGGTTTGCGCGCCAAGCGCATGGTCGAAAAGGGTTGGTCCTTTTTTTTAAAAATGGGAGCGTAACGTGCAATAGCTCGTCTCAGCTCTCATCCCCTTTAAAAGACAGTTGTGCTGGCGCTATGTCTAACCCCTATTTAGTTGATGGACTTTGTAAACTGATAAACTAAGTGAAGAACGAAGATCCCCAGTTTAAGATTAATGTTAAATAATTGTTGTTTTTCACTTTTATTGAAATTATTTTTTTATTAAAACCTTTAAAACCCGTTTTCTTTTAGTCATGGAAGTAAAAAGCAGGCTTGTAATTGCTCTAAATGTATGGATATTCAATATCATCAAAAAAATAATTTACAAGTATGTAAGAAAAGGTTTGTACTGTAAAAATACTTTATTTGTAACAAACAGGAGATAAAGAATTTACAAACGGCTCTCCGCACGTTTCAGCACTTGGACAGCATCTTGAGTTTTTTTTTAAGCATTACTTAAAAATGTTTCTCATCTCACCATATCCACAGGTACAGAGTCATCATATACAATAAATCCGTGAGGTAGCATTAAAAAAATAATTTAAAAACAGACGCATTTGTTTAAAGCAAAGCATTTATTTACTTACCAGGCTGCAGGTGAAGCAGCTCTTTGTGCCTTCTAACGTCTCATCGGTCCTCATTTATGTCCAAGAGACTCAATAATAATCTTTTACATTTCAATCCTTTAATCTTTCAAATTTAAAAGCGTGTTGTGCTGCTGCGCATTCATGTATGTGATGAGCAAACCCGCATTGTCGTCCCGTTTATAGGCGCATATTACTAATGTGCTCTTTAAATAACAAAAAACTTATTGCGCCATTGACTTTAAACTTTAAACCAGGTTTTTGTTGGTCAATGGCGTAGTCTATTTTAGTTGCCTCAAAATAGCAACGCACCAACAATGCGCCTGAACACACCTCGTTTTCAGACCAGAACGCCCATGGGCGCAAAAGGGGGCTCAAATGCATTTGCTATTTAAACAACGTGGTGCTTAACGTGAAAATGATAATTGCACAAGGTGGAAACTAGCAAAAGACACTTGCGTTGCGCATTGCGCAGGTGTAAGATAGAGCATGTAAGTGATTTTGTGCATAAAACTTGGGCTAAGCACATTTTTCTTGAATTTTTCTTCAATTTAGTGTTTAAGAAAAAAAATCTAGATTTTTTGCTTACGCCACTGGCAGATTTTTTTGCTTGTTTTATGCACAAAATCACTTAACAACTTCCACCCTGAATCTATTTTGGGGATTTTCGCCTAGATTTGGCCTACCCAATTTCAAAAGCTTCCCATACCCACATGCAGAGGTTTACATACAAAAGTATGGTATCATTTTACAGGAAACCCTTTGAAATAACATAAAACACTGTTGAAAGTGCTAAACATGGTTGTATGTGATGTCAGGCCTCTAATAAACACAAAAATAAATAGGCGCTTTTTATGTTTTTTTTCTAAAGTTTTTATTTGAAAGTATATAACTCTGGTCCTGGGTATCTCAGGTCCCTGCAGACAGTTTTGTTTGATTCCAGCAATTGTCAGCTTACAGAGGAAAAATGAATTTTTTCTCTATCATAATATATGCAAAAGTTATTTTACTCCAACTGATGGGAGGAATAATACGCTTATGGTGTACAATTTCTGCCAAAAAACATTTGAAGTGCTACCATAACCACATACAGTGGAATAAATGCAATTTCTTTATATCATTTTAAAGAAAACCCTTTGAAGTTACATAAAAAGCTGCTGTTTGTGACAAATATTGTTATTTATGTTGTTTTTCATATGATTAAACACCAAATTTTCTTTTTTATGTTGTAAATACTGTCTTTGATAGTGTATAACTCTGGTTCTGGATGCTCTAGCAGACTGCAGACAGTTCTGGTTGTTAGCAGCAGCAGACAGTAAACACCCAAAAAAAGAATGAACTCTTTAGCATGTCGCATTCAAAAGATATTCTTATTTTACTGAAGGGTGCGGAAATACATTTAGTGAAATAGTGTGAGGCAGTTCACACTCAAGTTTCACATATGTTTACAAAAGACCATTTTTTACCTTATTATTCATTCGATGATTGTTGGATATGTGTTGATATTAGAACAAAAATAATGCTGTAGCCTTATTCCTGAGAATGAGAGCTTTCATTTGATATAAGACTTGCCCATGTTTGTCATTTTTGAAAAATATGAAATATGTGAATATTATATGATATCAAAAAATATTGGGGGGGTGATAGTGTAAATTAAGTGTAAATAACTTTCTTACAGTAAAAGATGTGACAAAGTGATGCATATCTGCAGAAAGTAGAGACTCTAAGCTTTCAAACAGTATCTCATATGTGTTACTGGGGTCCATGACGGAGCATTAAAGATTAAAAGAATCTTTTATATTAAGTCAAAATACGAAATTTTGGACCCGGGACAGGGTCCTCAGGGTTGAAGAGGTTAAATTTTATATTTTTGGTCTAAAACTAGATTTATTTTCTTGGGTCATTTTGCTCATCAAGTAAAAGCATATTAATTTAAGAATTTTTAGATATTTTTACCGAAAACAAGACAAAAATACTAAGACATTTTTTCTTGAAAATAATTTTTTGCAAAGTAATAAATTATCTGTGGGGTATTTTGAGCTAAAACTTCACATAAGCACTCTGGGGACACCAAATAATTATTTTATATCTTAAAAAAAAAATCATAATATGACCCCTTTGAAAAAATCTATTTGTTGTCGTTTACATAGCTTTATATTATTTCAAACTGCACTGTAAAAAATGATATTATATCAACATGTATTTTTATGTGACTTTCACTTTAACAAATTCATTTTTCATTTCAACTTGTTTTTATAAGTTATGTAAACTTATCACAAGTCAAAACTTTAAGTAGTAGGTGTGTGTGATTTTCTTATTCGTTTGATGTTGTTACAAAAGGGCTAATTCAAAATATCCTGAATATTTCCTTTTATCCGAAGTGTTTTTGTGCATGCTAATGTTAATCTTTAAAATCTGAAGCATTGCTCCATTAATAAAGGCCAAACGTTTCATTAACGCTGCCTCGTACAACGCGCCTCATAAATATTCCATGTAAATAACAAGGGGGTATTCAAATTCGCAGGTGTAACGCACAACCCATCTGCTCGTGCTTTTGCGACAGATGCGGCTTATGGGCTTCTATGTAAAATCGTTGAGTAGCTGATTGGTGACATTCAGTTTAAGAGCCCCCCGAGACCGCCAGGCCCTCAACAAGTTGCAGGCATTCTCTACAACAACTCGTCAAGTACACGTCTCAAAAGGGTAATATCGCTACAATCTGGTGCCATTGCTGAACGATTGCGGTGAATTACCAATTCTTGCCAGATAAGAATAATCGGGATTATTGCAGACTCATGCAGTAATACATAAGAGAACTATATCCAGTGTATAGTAATTGAATTATGAGTAGCCTATGCAGTAGTAAAAGCAACAAATTGTTACAAATGTAACAATCTTCAAATACAAAAAATCAATACCATAAACTAAAGGTAAAATTCTGCACAGAACTTGATTTGAATTAAAAATAAACTGTATTTAAAGGGCACATATTATGCCCATTTTTACAAGATGCAATATAAGTCTTAGCTATGACTTAAATGTGTCTGTGAAGTTTCATTTCAGAATACCCCACAGATCATTTGATATCATTTTGGCAGGGACAAAAAAGTGCTGTTTTAATGTCTGTATCTTTAAATGCAAATGAGCTACAGCTCCTCACTTGTCTACCAACATACAGTGAGTGCTTTTTTGTTAAAAATAGATCTGATTCCTGTTAATACAGTCTGAGACAGTGGTATCTTTACTACAATATGCTAAAAAACACATTTAGAAAAGCTTTGGGGGGAAATTAACCAGTCAGGGACCGACTGGTCCAGAACGATTTAAAGTGCGGAAAATATGGTATTGTGTGCCATGTAAAGCTGCAATTCGTGACTTTTGCTTCTATATCGCCATCTCTGTTCGAAACATAAAATTGCAGGTTAATTCATGTGCTTATATTGACATGGAAACATTAGGAAAAAACTGTGTGATGCGACCAGACAGCTCAAGGTAATCATCATTATTCTAGTTTACCACTGTGAATCAGGGTAAGATAAGACATGATTACATTGGTCTACAAGGAGAAAGCTTTGAACAGAATTGGATCAATAATAAAGAAAAATTAAGTCCTTGGTGTTAAATGGATCCAGTTTCCAAGAGACAACTTCAGGTCAAAATTGCATTAAATTAATTAATTTTGTGTGATTATGCTTCATAATTTTTCTGCTAAATGTAATAAAGCAATGAGAATGGTGCCACACCAATCATTATCCATTTATCTTTTCAAATAATTTATAGTTTTTTTCATGTAACATTAAAGCATTTTTAATGCAAAAATGAATTGTTTCTGAGGGAAAATATCACAAGACTGTTTCTTGGAAATGTTAAGCAATGAAACTTTCACAAGCCACCAAATGTAACTGAATGATGTGAAGATCTGGCCAAGACAAAAATACTCTGCAATAAAAAACCAATACATTACAATTATGTTATTTAGCCTCAAAGTGAAGTGAAATTTGTAAACTTTCAAATGGTACCATTTTCATTGTTTTTCCATCCTCTGCTGAAAAGTTATGAGGGATCATGATCATCACACTGTCCTACCTTGTAGGCAAATATAATTATAGATAATTATTCATCTTTATTGTGAAATATCTTAAAAACTTTAGCCAACCAGCAACTCTTTCACCTGTTTTCTAGTTTATCGAATCAAAAAAAGTCACACATTTTATCTCATAGGTTGATAATTTCTCCAATTTTGTAGACCAGTTTCATTTATATACTTGCTTGATAAATTATTTAAATTTATTATTAACAAAAAAGTTACAGGTTGAAACTTGCCGAGCCCCTAAGGTGACATTGGAGTAAAAAAAAAATTGTGACATTGAAGTAAAAACTATTAATGTTTCTTTACATTGTCTATACAAAGAGCTTAAATGTATTGCATTTTCCCATTCTCTTTTGATTTAGAGGATATACTGGCCATGACTATCGGCTGTTTTAAACTATCAGCCGATAGTGAGAAAATTGCTTTTAACGTCCGATACCGATTATCGGCCAATATATGGGTGCATCTCTGGTTGAAACTATTAAAAGGTGACATAGAATGATTGAACGGAGTATTTATCCTTGTTCTGTGATGTGACATGTAGACAAAAACATTTTTGTTTGGGTCTGTAATGCCTTAGAAGCTTCCTAAAAACCTCTCTCAGATAGCTCTATTAGGGTGGAGGATTTTAAACAAGTGGTTTTGCACCTATTTGGCTCCCCCTACTGGCTTAACTTGCAATCTCATTACTGATTGGCTGACTTTGCTGCCACTCAAAAAATGTAGCCAATTATTTTAAAGTGGAGAGGCAGTGAGATGCCTGTGATGTCATAAGCATCAGTTTTTCAGATTGGGCCGTTTTCTGGCTGACATTTTTTAAAAGAGGAATTACTATGAGACTGAGATGTTTAGCATGTTTAGCACTTTTTCTATGTTCGTGAATGCGGGTAGACTACCATTATTCAACAAAGACAAGATAAAAATGGTTTTTCATTCTCTGTCCCCTTTAAATTGAGCATTTTAACCTACACCGTAAAAATTTAAAGTTGGATTAACTTAAAAAATAACTTCAGTAGGTAACACCTGAAATAAATCACTTTAACTGAAAAAGTGAAAAAAGCCTTATTCTTTTAGATATTACTTATACTTATTGAAGTACAAGTTAAATTTTTTTATTAAAGTAAAAAATTAGGTTGATAAAAACTCTTTTCCCACCAGCGTTCTTTACAAAAATGTTTTATGATTTTCACAAAAGTTTAATGCCTTTCAGAAATTTTTTTCTTTAAATATGTGAAACATACAATATATCAAATGAAAGAACCGGCCCCTTTGCTTTTCAAATATGGGTAGGTTTCTTCAAAAATAGCATATTTTGAGCAAAAGGCTGAGATAATTGCATTTTTGTATTGGACTTTTCTTAGAGATTAGATTCAGAGCGATGATCAAAACATTGAGTTTTTACTGTTTCTGAATCAATGGATACTTGGAGCTTATTACTAAAATTCTTCAACTCACGATCGATGAGGAGCAGTTTAACTTCAAATTTGAGTCTTTGGGAACATTTGGAAGGCCATAGCGGAGTCTTTCTCCACTTTGTGTTTTCTCCTGTAATCAGGACGTTGACTGTCATTGCTGTTCATCAGTCCAAATCATTAGATAGAATAGCAGTGATTGGCAATGTCAAGACCAATTTCATCGCTTGCAAACTAGACAAGCATGAAATTGCTGTGGGGAAAGCAGAAGCTGTAGGAATAATGTGCCTCGCAGACCTTTGGTGCTAAAATTATCACACCGATCCCGGTGTCCCAACGCTTTCATGTGTTTGTGAAGGGGGGCATTGGGAGCGTGTTGTGCTATCCACACATTCCCCAAATTGGACCCAAAGGTCTAATGACAGATGTTTGAAATAATGACGTAAATGCAATTATGAAAGCCTTTTTTTGGCACTGATCCTACTTGATTTTGCCAGTCAAAGCTTTTGAGAAGTGGAGTGGCAGTCATAACTACGTTTTCCCCTGGCACTCGCATAGCCGAGTGAAGTGCATAATTTCACTTTATTAGTGATGAATAATTCAAATTGGTATGAAGGACTAATGATTAGCCATGTAAGTATGGTAAGGTTGTCATGCTGGTATTGGCACACAAGAATGAATGAGATGAAAATTACATGCATTTATTTGTGTCTGTACCTTAACTGCTTGCTATTAACAAGTTCTTTGTTACAATAATCTTACAGCAACACTAATATGTCACTGTCTGCCAGCACATCTGGATATGGCAAAGGTTTTATTGGGTGAGGCGTCCCGCAGAGAGCAATACTGGGACCGGTTTCAAATCCACAAGACTAAACAATTTGTTAGGCCTGACTTTTTGTAATGCTTGCAGGTGCATATTTTTGAGGACTTTTTGTGAACAGTTCACAAATTATAATCTGTTAGTACTCCAGTCTGACATTTGTGTGTGTTTGTTTAACAGACACGGACTACATCAGCGCAGAAGAAAAGCAGAAGGTAGAACAGATGCTAGCTTTCCTGACGGAAGAGTCCAAACAAGCGGCAGCCAGCACAGCAGTGAGTACACCTACCATTGTACCCTCATGCGCTATGCCATGAAGTCGTATTTGTTTGAACCGTGGAATATAAGTTGCAATAATACAAACACATGAATGCTTGTTAAATCCCACCAAATGTTCGCATTTCAATTTGTCAGCATAATATCAGCTTAAAGAAAGACGATACACCATATGCTTTTTAAAACCATTAGTCACTGTAGACATTTGCAGTTTGTTTAAGAAAGCTTCATTCATAAACTAAACAGAAGTCATTTTTCTACGATTTACACATTAATATGTTCGTTTTGACAACATGTGACTAATTAATATGAAGTAAAAAGTTGAATGCTTTATTTGAATGATATCTACAGTATGTATCTTAATGTAAATTACTACTTGAGAGTATCTTAAGCGATGCATCATGCCGTGGCTTTTAGGCAGCATTAAAGTGGGTGGCAATAAAAGCCTATTAGTGCCTTTCTGAAGTGGAATCACAACGTTCCCATAGGTTTCTACGGTCTTGAGTTAATGTAATGGCCGACCCATTCAAGTCTGTCCACAGCCAGTTTTGTGAGATATCCGAGTCTACCGCAGCATTAGACAGCAGAAAGCGAACTCCTCCCTGGAGGGCGCAAAGAGAAACACGATCGGCCTTTCCCATCTCCCCTTAACCCAACACTAACCATCAGCACAGAACCGGGAACACCACTTGAAACAGATAAGCCCGTTTTAAATCAAGTTGTGGAGTTTGGTGTCGCAACAGCTAACACAATGCCACTTAAGATAGACATTATCTGTGTTTAAAATTGGGATATGGGAGATGTCCAAATGTGAATTTTGCATAATATATGTGCCCTTTGAATCTTGACTTTGAACACAATTTGTCATCAACCTCGGTGCCAAAACACGTATTGAAAAATATGGGAGGTATTTAATGAGCCAGTGCTTGCCTTCACATTTAATTTGCACAAGAAGGTGCAAATTTTCACATTTCACCTGAGAGAATTGCGTGTTGATGTCAAGAGTTTACGTCTGAAAGCGTCTGCCGTTGTTTATATTTTTGGATCTGTCTGACAATAGTATTTTCATTCCCCACTGCAGCATCTCAGTCTGCTCCACAGAGAACCGGAATTGCTGCCGTAATTACTGTCAGTTTTTCTGTCATTTCACTCCGGATGGTATTAAATAGGATTGCAGCAAATTACAGAAGAAATTACACTGTAATTTGAGACCCAAGTAAAGCGAAAATTTGTTCACGGTTTTTGAGGTATTCAAATAAGTTACAGATAGGCATTTTCAATATGCAATCTGCTATACTTTAGACCTCTCAAAAGATTTCCAGACAACGTTTTCAAAAATCCTTTTACGTAAACAATTACATATTGTACGTATTGACTTCCTCTGTCTTGTGTTGGTTGAACAAACACGATTGGTTGAGACTGTGTTGTCATGTCAGGCTGGTTGGATCGATCAAACAAGCAGAGCAATGTTTTGATAGCAAAAGATACATAGGTTGTCCTATATGCCTCAATTTAGTCAACTACAAGAGTCAACATTTAAAGTAAATCAAAAAAGTTGTCTTAAAATACCTGTTCTTGTCTTAGGACAACTTTGATGTTCTTTTTTGATCCACTTTAACTCTTTCACCGCCAGCATTTTTCATGACTCACAAAAGTTGAATGCCTTCCAGAAAATGCTCCTTTTTAAATATATAAACATACAGTATATGAAATAAAAGAACAGACCCTCTGCTTTCAAACATAAATGTGTAGGTTTCATCAAAAACACCAAATTTTGAGCAAAAAGCTGAGATAATTCAATTTTTGTGAAGGACTTTTGATAGAGATCAGATGCAGAGCGATCTTAAAACATACACGGACATACAGCTGTTTGCCCTAGGGCAATACTTCCGGTTTTTATAAGTTGCGGAAGAGCGGTGGATAATAGCGGTATTGCAGATTGACGAGATAACTCGTCAATGGCGGGGAAAGATTTAAATGTTGACTCTTTGAGAAGTCATTTTTAGTGTTGTTGACATTATTCAGTACACTTATTCAATCCCATGAAGCACTGCAATACACAATCAAAAAATTGTCAATGTAGCTGTCCCTTTCTCAAGCACACCTTTGCACGTAAAGGTACATATTCGTAATACAATAATCATACTTCATATTAGTACTAGACGTATATATTAATATCTGAAAGATACATATTGGTACCAAACGTATACCTATCTGTACCTAAATTGTACATATTAGGATCTTTTTAAAGGGTACTGTCCAGCGCTTTCTCGTATGTATTTTTAAGTGGCTAATTTGTATTAATTTGTTCGAACACTTCCATACATTTTTGTACAATTTGCTTTTGCCCCTTTTGCCCAGAAACTGAAGAACAACAATGGTAGGGCAAATAGGGCAGCTACCAGGGGAGACTGTGTTATACAGTACAGGCGAAGTAAGTTTGGCCAAACAATCTTCTCAGTACGGGCCTCAAATTATTGGAATTGTCTCCCTACTGAACTTAGAAAGAGTACCAGCTATTCTTCATTTAAATTTAACCTTAAGAAATTGATTAAAAACTCTCAAAACTGCAATCATTGATAGTTAATCTGATTTTAGGTACTGCCCATTTTTGTATTGTACTTATTATTTATCTACTTAGTGTTTATTTTGTTTTGTGGTTTTTATGTATTTTTGTACTATGATACTGTGTTGACCTGCCAAGGGACTGCAGATGAAAAATAGCTCTTTAGCTAACTCTGGCACATTTACATTTTGAGTGTAATCAAAAAATGTTGATTGATGTGCATTGTCCCTTTCAAATAAATAAAGGAGAATATAGCCATAGAAGCTGAAATGATGTTAAAAAACAAAACAAATAAATAAACACCACAATAACGATAAACCTGCACCGCAGATTGACTGTATTGGTGAAGTAAAGTAAGGGAATATTGAGGGTATAAGGGCAAATTTGGAAACAAATAGCTTGTAGTTGTTGCATATTCAGCTGGGATAGAAGGATAGAAGTATTTTAAAATTAAATACAGATTCACTCAAAAGTGTCAAAAGAAAAAATGACACTTGAAATGCCTAAACATGGCAGTCATTTGTCAGGGTGGTTATGTGTAAATGAAGTAAGCCAAAGTCATTATTCTACTCAGATTGCATTTGCTCCCAATCACAAACCCCAGAATCCACTCTGGAGTTTGACGTTGTTTTTAAACCCTGTAAGCATCTTCGAAATTAAACTGGAGCTCACAATGTCACTTCTGAGATATCTGGTCACAGCTGTACATTCAATCCTATTTACAACTACAAATAACAGAGTTGCGCATGATTAAAGATCAAAACAGATCTTTAGCTTTGATTTTATATGTTTATCACATTACAGTTTACATATCACTGATTCTTGAAACTTTGGCAAAAACATGTCCCAATAAGAAAAGTGTTAATTCTGTTGGAAATTAATAACATTTTCATGAAGGAAAAGAATCAATGTTATAATCAGGGGGTCTTTCCACATATGTAAGGTTCTTTTATAGGTTTATATTTATTTTTTATTAATTTAATGATTATATGCTGGCCCATTGCCTACAAAATCAGCTGTCCTTGGTTAAGAGCTAATCATTTCAACTTGATTATAAAAGCCAAAAGTAATAATTGAATTGAATAATATATTTACCACTTGAAAGAGTACATTGTAATATGTATTAAAAACTGCAAACAGTGAGTTTTGAACAATATTTACTATTATTTAGTGATTGCGCAAAATGAGTCCCACATATTCGTCACCACCGTCAGATATTTATAAAAAGCAATAAAATCAGAAAACTACAGGGTCAACTGCATTCCTGAGGACCCCATTATCAAACCTTCAGCTGTACTGCATGCTTCAAGATCACTCAAGCTCCTGTATGTTTCCTATTTTCTCTTAAACTTGTTCATATTTATGGACACTGCTACTGTGACAACCATAACATGTCAACACCATCATCTTTAAAAAAAAAATATTAGATTAGATTATGAAATAAATGTATCATTTTTAAGAAGAGGTCTGAAGTAGCTAGCAACAGAGGAGAAACAAGATGGCTAATGTGAACAACTCATCTATTTTTTTTAATCTATATTAGGTTTTTGTCACCACCGTCAGATGTCACCACCGTCAGGTTTTCTGTCTTTTCTGTCAGGTTTTATGTATTTTAGGAAGTTATGATTTGATATTTGTTCAGAGTAGGGATGCTAAACAATTAATCGCGATTAATCGTTAGCAGAATAAAAGTTTTTGTTTACATCATATATGTGTGTGAACTGTGTATAATAAATTTGTATAAATAAATGTACACACATGCATGTATATGTTTTAGAAATGTTTACATGTGTATATACATTTGTATATTTATGTATAATTTATATTATATATAAATATAAATACTTAATATATAAAAAAAAAATTCTTAAAATTATACATGAAAGTGTTCATATTTATATATATACATATTTATTATACACAGTTTACACACATATGCGATGTAAACAAAAACTTTAATCACGATTAATTGTTTAGCATCCCTAGTTCAGAGTGCTCAAGATTGTTATTTTTTGGACCAAATATTTACATAAAGTTTAAAGGAACAGTATGTAAGAAATTTATATCAATTAATCATTAAATGGCCCTAAAATGTCACTAGACATTAAGAAATCATTTTCATTTCAAATTTTTATATCACTCACAACAGCGGTCCGGCCAGGATATTCTCATTTAAAAAGTGGAGTTGCAGCCCTCAACTGATGTTTATGTTGTCGTTTGGTATATTGGCCACCAGCTGTGTGATTGCAGTACCAGTTTTAGCCACACGTTTTGTGATTGCAATACCAGTTTTGGCCACAATCCTACATACTGTTCCTTTAAGCAAGAAGCCATTGACTTGTGTGGTATACATTTTGGAATAATGAGGCCAATGTCACCACCGTCAGATTATTGTCACCACCGTCAGACGGAGTTTTATTTATTTTAAATGAATATGCTTACAATATGTTTCTTCAGTGCTGTTGAGTTATTACATTAATAGTCTCTATTAATACAAAAATATGTTTATTAAATAAAAAAATCATAACTTTTTCTATTTAGGCTTAAAGTAAATGTTGTATGAGTTATAACTGGAAAACGCCTATTTTATAAAAAAAAATACGAACAGGGGAGGTTGCACCAGAAATTGCTGAACAGCCAAGACCTTGGTCTATTATGATATACCTTCAGATTTTGTAATTTAACTAACTTTTTTTCTTCAAAATTTAAATCTGTTTTATCCAAATTCCCAAGAATCACTGATATGCAAATAAATTATATTTTTGTTTTTAACTTATTTTTATTATTACTGACTACTGATCCTGTCAACATTTGCACTACTGTAGGCCCAACAGAGATTATATTGTAGTTTTAACCATTTATTTTTATACAGTATGTGCCAAAAACAGTAGTATTGTTTTTATAGCGGCCGTTTTTCCTATGTTTTTTTTTTTTACTTTGAGCTTTATAATGTTGCAGGCATTTTTATGCTCTAACAGCAACCTTTCACACCAACTAAAGTTTGAAAAATGGGATTACGAAAAACGGCTGCTTTTCAGTACAATAGTTCTTGTATGATTCAAAGTAAAAATCTGTTGACAGTGCGTCACAAAAGACAAATTAGTTGACAAAATTTGTGTGACAAAACATGTACATGTAAACAGATGTAAATGTAATAATGCAACATTTGTCTCATAATCAGTTTTATAAAGTGGCCCCGGGTGTCCCCTTTTATTTGTTTACATGGAAAACTGCAATCAAACAGAAATATTATTGTGGTTTTCCCCCGTTGGGCCTTAGTGATGTAGTTAATACATTGTTATTGCTACAGTATTTGTATATGGTGTCATCATTTATTTGTTGCTGTTTATTGCTGCTGTAATCCACCACCTAATATATATTCAACCCTTGATTAAAAGATAATAGATTATGTCTTTACTGAAGTAATTGAGACAATAATAACTGCATGGATGTTTAGCTTTCTGTGACCTTGTGTTGTTATTTCCACATGTAATCGCTCTGATTAATTGAAGTGTTTGGATGTAGAAGCAAACGTATTATTTTAACTTGCATAAGTTTATGATAATGACAGAGATGAAACAATAATTTGAAGTTGCTCATGCATCTTTTAGTTTTTTTCTAAAAAACAGTACAATAAAGTGCATTAATAACACAGAATATTATTTACAGCAGAATATTATGGCTATTATTATTTGTATGTTTGATCAGGATTTAAATGGATTGCGAAACAAGGAATAAACTGCTGTAGTGCAGGGTTGTGGGAAACATTACATGTTTACACAGTACAAATTACATTTTGCAGTTATTACATTTTGATGAAAAATAAACAATGAAGCTGCAGATCAGATTTCAGTTGCTGTCAACGTTAACCTTTGTTTTTGCATTAGTGTGTGTGACCCTGGACCACAAAACCAGTCTAAAGTAGTCTGTGTACAGTGTACAGTATTTGTAGCAAAAGCTGAAAAATACATAGGGGGTCCAAACAAAGTATTGATTTTTCAATTGATTTTTATGACCATTAGGATATTATGTAAAGGTCATATTCCATGAAGATATTTAGTACATTTTCCACCGTAATACATCAAAATTTATTTTGGTGAGTGGATGCAGTTGCTAATGACTTCATTTGAACTTTAAAGGGAATTTTCTCAATATTTTGATTTTTTTGCACCCTCGGATTCCAGATTTCCAATACTAGCACACCATACATCAATGGAAAGCTTATTTATGCAGATATATATAAATCAAAATGTTTCACATAATTGACCCTTATGACCGGTTTTATGATTGTAAGCACACAGTTGATGGTACCCATTAAATTCCATTGAATTTTTTATTCCTACTATGGAAATCCACACTGTGAAAAATACTAAAAATTTTTGTTAAATCAACTCAGATTTACAAGTCATGTCAACAGAAATGGGTGTCACAACTTATAAAATATAGTTGAGAAAAGTTATAAAACTTAATTTTATAAGTTATAACAACTCACCTGTAGTTATAACAACTCATCTCTAGTCAAGATAAATAATAGTAAGTTGAAATGACTTGTAAATCCGAGTTGATTCAACAAAAAATTTTAAGGCAGCAAAGTATTTTTTACAGTGCATGGACACTATCTGCTGTGTGTTTAACATAATTTATCAAAATATGTTCTTTTGTGTTCATCAGAAAAAAATTAATTCATACAGGTTTAGAACAACATGAGGATGAGAAAATGACAGAAAGTTCAATTTTGGGTGAGCCGAAACAGGAGGCAAAATCTGAGTTCTTGTGTGTACCTGTGTTTGTTTTCACACTGGCTGACATTTGTTTACGCTCCTTTGCCAAGTGCACTTCGCTTCTGACATCAGGGGTAACAAAGCATGCTGCCTGTCTTTTGTTGGCCATCGATGCAATTTGTGTGTGTGCGTGTACCAATAGTCGGGCTTTCTGAAATGGTGTCTGATTACCAGTAAATTTTCCAGCACGAGAAGCTTGTGGATCTGTGAGCCGACCTCTCATCAGCACATCAGTGATTCTTAACAGACCCTCTCCATCTGTTCTTTTTGTTTGTCAAAATCTGCTGCTTCACATCTAAATTTGGTTGCGTCTTGTGTTTGGTTTTGAGATGTGGGCGTTATTTATTAATTTGGCATCATAGCGTGTATTAACTGAGCACCTCTGGTGAGTAGAAATGCCCTCGATGCATTTGTCATTGATGTCTTGTTTTCTAACAGGTGTTTTCACTGGTTGAAGGGCACTAAAGTCACATTTTTATGTGTTGTACAAGTGAAGGGAAAGCGGCGTTTATACTGTATTTGTGCTCTGACCAGAGGTCACTTTTTCAGACTTAACTTCAAGTGCTTTGAAGTTCCCAGATGTACTTTTCCCCGAACTGTGTCCTAGATTTCAGTCGCTGTGAAGATATAGGATTATAAAATCTGTTTTTATCAAAAAAAATTATACAAAACTTGTGATCAGCCTTGAGGATTAATTAGACACGCTTTTAATTTAACTTTTGGGTGGCATAGTAATTCAGCTATTTCCAAAATACTATAGATTTTGTTTACTAATTTGAAGCCATGTATAACACATTGCTTGCATTGATTCAAATAATCAAGTAAAGTAAAATAATTTTAATGATTTTGTGTTTTATAAGTGGTATTTAACTCTTTCCGCATCAGCGCTTTTAAAATGTTGCAAGCCAGAACCAGCATTTTTTTCACAAAAGTTTAATGCCTTCCAGAAAAAGTTCTTCTTTAAATGTATAAACATAAAATGTATCAAATAAAAAACCTTTGCATTCAAAAATAAATGTTGTTTATCACCTTTCAAATATGGATAGGTTTCTTCAAAAACAGCTAAATAATTGCATTTTTGTAAAGTACTTTTGTTAGAGATTTGATTCAGAAAGATGATCCAAACATAGAGTTTTTACTGCTTTTGGATCAGTGGATGCTTCAGTGTTTTATAAGTTGGTTAAGAGCGCCACCTAGTGGATTATGGAGGACCACAAGAGTCATGCAAAATGTAATAAAGAACTTCAATATTTAATAACTACCTGGACAATAAAAATAGCAATTAATAGATTTGTTTAAAAATTCATTAATTAATCTATAAATAAATAGACAAAGTTATAAAAAAATCATTATGTAAGATTTTATTAGGCAATAAAAAGTGAGATTATAAAAATAACGTAGAAATGAAATATTAATCCATTAATAAATAGTTCAAATTAATATAACAATTTATAAAAACAACATAAAATACTCAATAAGTTCATCATTTTAAATTGCATTTATAAATTCTTAATTAAATAATGAAATTTTTAAAATGTATTTCAAAAAGCGATTTAAAAAGAGAAATAAATAACTGGATTTATAAATTGAATTACAAATACAGGTTTAAATTAGGCATTTAAAAGGGCATTTCCGTTTAACTTTTCTGTTTTCATTTTCCCAATGATTCTCCTTATTCTTTTCGCTATTGGATTTGCTTTTCGTTTTAGCCTCTCTATTTAGCTTTTCCGTGACTCTTTGGGTCCTTGCAAATGGTCAAATGAGAAATGCAAATTAGCTATGGCCAGGAGGATGTAACAAGCTCGCTGATTGGCTCTGATTGTACGTCATGCGCAGATTTATAGATCTCAGATGAGGACCCAAAGAGTCACGGAAAAGCTAAATAGAGAGGCTAAAACGAAAAGCAAATCCAATAGCGAAAAGAATAAGGAGAACCAACGGGGAAATGAAAACAGAAAAGTCAAACGGAAATGCCCTTTTAAATGCCTAATTTAAACCTGTATTTGTAGTTCAATTTATAAATCCAGTTATTTATTTCTCTTTTTAAATCGCTTTTTGAAATACAATTTGAAATTCCATTATTTAATTAAGAATTTATAAATGCAATTTAAAATGATGAACTTATTGAGTATTTTATGTTGTTTTTATAAATTGTTATATTAATTTTAATTATTTATTAATGGATTAATATTTCATTTCTATGTTATTTTTATAATCTCATTTTTTATTGCCTAATAAAATGTTACATAATGATTTTTTTTGTAACTTTGTCTATTTATTTATAGATTAATTAATGAATTTTTAAACAAATCTATTAATTGCTATTTTTATTGTCCAGGTAGTTATTAAAAATTGAAGTTCTTTATTACATTTTGCATGACTCTTGTGGTCCTCCATAGTGGATAACTCGACAGTAGGGGGGAAAGAGTTAATGTGAATGTATTAGTGTAGGTTAAAGGCTGCCTTATAGTTAATTTTTATGTGTACGTGAGGGTTCGCGTACAGTGCATTCCAGGAGAATGTAGTATACAGCCCAGGAGATGCATGGCATTTTGTCGCAATGCGCATGCATCACACGTTTCTTTACACGTTGCCCAGCGTACGGTGTATGAAACTGCCATGAATCACTGTGCGACATGAATTGTTTAAACTCGGGTACGACAGACATGTAGACTGTACGATGATGACCAGGGCCGGAGTGGGGCCACTTTTCAGCCCGGGAGTTTCAGGCCCAAGACCGGCCCACTTTTTCCATAGTGTTATTCCAAATTAGCACTTTTTTCAAATTGGATAAATAAACCAACAGTTCAGCTCTTACTATAGTTTTTATTAATATCATGGTTCAACAAATAAGGTAAAAGTTAAATAATATTTCACTTAAGATAAGAAGTTAACAAAAATATTCCTCTACAGTCTAAAAAAAGGCTTGGTTACTTTTTACCCATAATGGGTAAATATTGGACAGAACACATGCTGGGTTAAAAATTACCCAATGTTGGGTTGTTGTTATGCAACCATGGATTATAATAACCCAACATTTGGGTTAAAACAACCCAGCCCTGGGTCAATTTTAACCCAGCAGCGTGTTCTGTCCAATATATAAAATATATAAATAACCCAGCCCTTTTTAGAGTGTATTCCATAAGGAAAGGTTGATAAATTATTAGCATTGCTAATGCTATGAGGCCGACGATTAATGCAAATAGAAATATAAAAGTCCTAATTAAAAAAGAAAACAATTTGACAAAAATATTGAATACAATATTGGGTAAATGGCATAACAAGTGATTTATAAGCTTTTTTAGGCTGGTCATTTTTGACTGGGAAAACAAAAGGTGTTATAGGGTTCTGAACATAACCTGAGGGTTAAATAACTTTAATTCATATTGTTTATTCATGGCCTCCTCGTTTTCAGCGGGGGACTGGTTTATATGCTGCTCAGAAGCTGCTTGCATAATATTTGCAAAGTCTATGAATCGCCATGTATACACAAAAGTAATATTTTAACAAAAAAAAATGTTTGGCTTGTAAATAGTTTGACAACGGTATTAGCTGAATAATTACTTTGCTAATGCTAATCATTACTAGGCTTATTTCTCTTTAAGTTACCTGTTGTCACTTTTGTTTGTCCTCTTGAAAATAAATCTGTAAGTTTGGCACATTTGGCAGCATCCTCCTCCAATGGATTTTTTCTTCAACCTGTTTTTTACGCCCTCCTCCTCTCAGACGCGTAATGTTACGGTAGGGCCGGCCCAGCCTACCGGAGAAAAGTTTTCTTGGACGTGCTATGGACCGAACCAACTCTATGGGAGGGGAAAACTCCCTTACATGGTACAACCCATGCAGAGGCTGAGCGCTCTGTGTCAATGCGAAACGCGCGAAGTGTCATTTAAGAGAAGATAAACTCACTAACGTGACAAATGTAAAAAAAAAAAAAAACTCGACCGGCCCAAAAGTGAAGCGGCCCACCGGGAATTCTCCCGGTTCTCCCGATTACCCACCCCGGGCCTGATGATGACACAGAAGCTTCGGCGGCTGCGTCACACGTTAGCGCAACGTCACCAGCATGCGCCTCGTGGTAAACAAAAACCAGTACGCAGGTCGTAACAGCACACAAACTGTGCGGTGATCATGTTGAATTTCTGACACTGTCAGAAAACTATCGTAGGTTATCTTTAGAAGCAAGACCGGGAAAACGGCCGTCTTTGAACCTCTCTCACTTTACGACATAGGACCACCGATGAAGAGCCACGATCACACAGCCAATAATCGTGCAGTGTATCCCAGGCTTTAAAGGAACACGTCGGATTTTGGGGATTTTAGCTTATTCACCGTATCCTCCCGGGGTTAGAGAAGTCTATACATACCCCTTTTCATCTCTGTGCATGTCGAAACTCTCTCTGACACACCCACCACTAGCTAGCTTAGCACAAAAACTGGAAGTAAATGGCTCCAGCTAGCACACTGCTCCTAATAAGTGACAAAATAACACCAACATTTTCCTATTTATATGTTGTGATTTGTGTAGTCACGAGTAGCAGTGCTTCGCCTTCTAATATAGTTCCCAGTATGTATACGGTTAAAAGATGGCTGTGTCTCATATGACCTTGTTATTTGTACACGCTGTGACTATACAAACCACAACATATAAATAGGAAAATGAATGAGTTATTTGTCACTTATTGGGAGCAGTATGCTAGCTGGAGCCATTTACTTCCAGTCTTTGTGCTAAGCTAGGTTAGCTGTGAGTGATACGGTGAATAAGCTAAAGTCCCAAAAAGATGGTGTGTTCCTTTAAGCAGGGGTGGCGACACGCAATGAACAGCAGTGGGTTCTAGTTTAGAAACATTTTATTTTAAATGTCAGGACACACAAAACTGGTAATGTTGATCCCGTGGTTGGAGAAATGTAAGAAAGCATGATTTAAAAGCATAACTATAATTAATGACAAATTCATTGAGGGCATCTCTATTCACCAGATGTGCTCAGTTAATACATGCTATGATGCCAAATTATTAAATACACCTAACATCTCAAAACCAAACACAACATGCAACCAAATTTAGTTTTACAGAATTTATTCCTCTTTATTTATGTTAATGTTAGGACAAATACAGTTGTTCATTGTTTGTTTGTTGTAGTTCATTATGCATTATGAAGTGTTATTTAGTTACATTGAGCCTGTAGCATAGAGTACCTTTGAGAAAACTTCAGTTTGAAAATAGCTCCCCGTCACCGGCTAACCGAGCAGCAGAGTTTGAGCAGAATATTATAATTTTCTAAAATTATTGCTGCTGGCTCACAGTCGGGCGCTGGGAAATCCACTTTAACACACTTGTGACGAATCTCATTCAGTTGTGTTCACAGTCGGTATAATCCATTCCTGAATGTTCAAGGGATTTTAGCTTGGAAATTCCAGCGAGAAACAATCATTTTCACTTCAGGATAAATAGTAGGTCTGATAACTCAGGATAGAGTTTAGTTGACAGCACCTTCATGTAATATTATTCTGGAAAGCTCAGAGCAATTACCTATTTTTTAAGGCACTTTAGCTTTGACATGAGCTGTAATTTTCACTCCCACATCAAAAGTGCTGCCTACCCTTCAATCTTCCAGTCACCTTAAAGGATTGACATCTGATTGATTCAAGAGTCTTGAAGAGTGGGATATATTTTTGAAAGCTGAACAGGTCTTTGCAGGGATGCTATAGAAGAACCAAGTTTGGTTCCCTTAAAGAACCTTTGAAGTTAAAGGTTGCCTACTCGGGGTCCAAAGAAATGCACCCGACCCGAAATGACCCGAATCACGTTTTACCCAAATTCGACATGCATAAAAATTTTTTTTAAAGAAAGCCTCAACCTGAGACAAAAATGACCCGAGTCTGACCCAGTTGCATTTTTTTTGTGCCCGACTGGACCTGAATGAGTGATTCTCACGAAATCCAGATTTAGAAGGTGTCAGCATCAGAATTTTTAAAAAGCACTTGAAGCCAATTTTTTGCACATATAAAATTAAGGTCTGAACTTACTATAACCATTATTTTTAGAGGATTAAAAAATATTTCCTATAGAATTATTTAAATTTTTTAATTTGTCATTACCAAAAATAGCATTACCGCAACATGATATTACATTAAATATCTGCATTTACAAACTCATGTTTCGGTAATGAGAACTAAAAAGTTGTCTAGGTACTATGAACAAAATTTTAACTTTTATTTGGAGAGAAAAAATAAGAACTGCTTACCTGGTAGCCATCTTGTGTGTCACAGTCAATTATGTCCCTTCCAACAATGTTTTTTTTTTATTCTAGTTCCTTGAGGGCTTAAACAATGATGAGAAAATTGGTCTTGGACACATTTATATTCCTTTTTATTGTCTCTAAATTTACCAATGATCACCAAATACCACATGTTTCTTTACTGTAAATGTTTATAGGATAACATGCACTGAAGCCTTTAATTTTTTATTTTTTTTATTATAAATATTTCCATGTCAAAGAACCCAAATGCAGTCATGGACACGAAAATTTTCCCCTTAAATGTGGAAAAAACAACAAAATTGGTTTGTACACTCTTAAAACGAATGTGTTAAATTAACACATCTTGTGTCTAGTTAAGGACAACACACCTAGTGTGTTGTCCTTAATTTAACACATCTCTGTGTTATTTTTAGAACAACACACTTTGTGTTGTTTTAACACATCTTGTGTTGTCCCTTTTATTTATATGAACTCTAAATCAGCACGAAATGACACATAATGTGTTAAAATTAACACATAATGTGTTAAATAGTTTAACACAAAGCAATGTGTTAAAATTAACACACCATGGATGTGTTAATTTTAACACATTGCTTTGTGTTAAACTATTTAACACATTATGTGTTGTTTTTAACACATTATGTGTTATTTCGTGCTGATTTAGAGTTCATATAAATAAAAGGGACAACACAAGATGTGTTAAAACAACACAAAGTGTGTTGTTCTAAAAATAACACAGAGATGTGTTAAATTAAGGACAACACACTAGGTGTGTTGTCCTTAACTAGACACAAGATGTGTTAATTTAACACATTCGTTTTAAGAGTGTATGATGTCATTTGAAATCATGTGCAAAATAGTACATGAAGGGATGTTTGTAACTGTATGCTTCTTATTTTCATACTCTTACTTTACATTTACTTTTTTAATCAAAATGTTTCATGACACCTCATTAGTATAATTTCGCAAGAATCACCCGAATGTACATTCAAAGAACAGGTCTGGTATAAGAAAAAGACTCGATGCACACATGCAAAGTTCAGGTTTTCTCGGGTCGTTCGGCAAATTACCTGAGACCCAATGTATAATATAATATTATACCCGACCCATGTCCGAGGCACACGTGAAACTTTTAGACCTGAACCCTCTCTGGTCAGACCTTGGGTTTTCGGATCTAAGTGCACCCTTGAAGACCTCTAGCCTACACTGTTCAAAGAATGGTTGAAAATAGTCCCTAATATGTACCATTTAGGTACAGATACAGTATGTATGCATTTGGTACACATATAAACCTTTGAGGTATTAATATGAACTCTTTGGGTGTATTTTTCGAAAGGGTACCGCCCCAGTGACAGCTACCGTAAGGACCATTTTTCTTGTTGTAAGAATAAATTAACAAATATTAGAAAGGCCAAACTATTTACTAATGGGGGGAAAATGGACATTTATCAGTATATTCTCAAAAAAGTAATTTCTCAATATTATATCAGTTAAAACTATTCATCATCAAATATCTCTGTCGACACTTCAAATCTATTTTTAAAGGCCTGTTGATTGAAAAACAGTGTTGTGTCTAGCCCAAAAAGATGTTTTGTTTTACTCCTGTCCTCACTTAAACCGGTTTCTGTATCTCATGATATGAAGAAAGAGTCTGTTTGGATATGAATAATTCAGTTGTTTTTGTCTGGAAATGTCTCATCATTTTCATTTATCATCTCTATTACAACCCTAAATATTAAAGACACCATTATCCCGAAATATAATGAGAGGTGATGATATAAAGCACCTGTAAACAAAACTATACATGAATGTGAATTACCATTCTGTTTGTCTCAGGGTTAAAATGAGCCCGTGTGGTGTGAATTCCGATTTCCTATTAATTTTTATGGATAAATCTGTGGTTTTATATAGATTATGTACGTTTTCTTATGTTTAGAAACTTCAATGCGGTTTTTGGTTGGTCAGTCTCTAGTAATATACAGCCACGGAAATAATGAAGAGACTACTCCAGTAATGACCTTAATCATCATTTCTAGATGTATGTGACCATTTAAGTCCAGTGTCTGTTGAATTTTAACAAAAGGAAACCTCGGGAGTTAAAAATTCACCCAACAGCAAATGTTAAAGTCCCAAAAATGTCAAGGTCTCCTAAAAAATCATGGAAAAACATTAGTATTTTGTTGTTGAGAAATTAATTCAAACTTTTTTTGCATTATTCAAGATTGAAAAATTGTAAAAAAAAAAAACAAATAATAATTTTCATTCAGAGTTTGGCAGAAAAGTTGTCAGAATGAAACAAAAATTATAATTTTACTAAAACAAATACCTATAAATACCTATAGTCTCTCTCTCCCTCTCTGTCTCTCTCTCTCGGATTCAGCCACTTTCCAGTAATTCCTTAAATATAACCCCATCACATCAATAGAGGCCCATCACAGTAAAGGTCAGTTGTCAGCAGTTTCGGACGACACGCTTGCCTGCATTCTCTCCCACCGTGGGACCCCTGCAGTCAGACCATTGGGTGGCTAGAAATGCTGCAACCACTAACTTAGTGCTGAGATGCGAAATATAAATATTGCTGATGCAGTCTTGTTTCCGCATCTACAGTACGATTAGTTGGAACGAAACAGCACAGTTTTGCTTTGTCCTAATGTAATGGAAACGGTTAGGTTCAGAGAGCATTTCAACTGAAGCGGTGATTAAGATTTTTACTTCCTTTGCATATTCAGAAAACTGTTGTTTGTCAGTTTACTATGGCTTGGTTTTATTTAAACACTTTTAGCATAGCTTAGCACAATCCATTAAATCTGATTAGACCATTTAGCACTAAAAAATAACCAAAGAGTTTCAATATTTTTTCTATTTTAAACTTGACTCTTATGTAGTTACATCGTGTACTTGGACTGACGGAAAATTAAAAGTTGCGATTTTCTAGGCAGATATGGCTAGGAACTAAACTCTCATTCTGGTGTAATAATCAAGGACTTTGCTGCTGTAACATGGCTGCAGCAGGAGCAATGATATTACGCAGCAACCGAAAATAGTCCCCTTAGTATCTTTTAATAGCAGGGGACTTTTTTCGGGCACTGCGTAACATCATTGCATCATCAAATATTGAAACTCTTTTTTGAGCGCTATGCTAAATGGTCTAATCAGATTAAATGGATTATGCAAAGCTATCCTAAAACTGGTAGCGCCAGACCCAAAAATCGGCTGAATGGATTGCAAAACTGTAAAACTCAAATTTTTAACTCTGAAAAAAGTGAAGTGTTCCTTTAAAGCTCACATAACACACGCTATAAGTTTTACTAACCACCTGGGACTCAGTTGGGAACGCCCCATTTCAATGAAATCCCTCAAAAGAAATCGAGACTCATCAGACCAGGCAACATTTTTCCAGTCTTCAACTGTCCAATTTTGGTGATTCTAGCAAATTCTAGCCTTTTTTCTTTTTGTAGTGGAGATGAGTGGTACCCGGTGGGGTTTTCTGCTGTTGTAGCCCATCCGCCTCAAGGTTGTGCGTGTTGTGGCTTCACAAATGCTTTGCTGCATACCTCGGTTGTAACGAGTGGTTATTTCAGTCAAAGTTGCTCTTCTATCAGCTTGAATCAGTCGGCCTATTCTCCTCTGACCTTTAGCATCAACAAGGCATTTTCGCCCACAGGACTGCCGCATACTGGATGTTTTTCACACCATTCTTTGTAAACCCTAGAAATGGTGGTGCGTGAAAATCCCAGTAACTGAGCAGATTGTGAAATATTCAGACCGGCTCGTCTGGCACCAACAACCATGCCACACTCAAAATTGCTTAAATCACCTTTCTTTCCCATTCTGACATTCAGTTTGGAGTTCAGGAGACCAGGACCACACCACTAAATGCATTGAAGTAACTGCCATGTGATTGGTTGATTAGATAATTGAATTAATTAGAAATTGAACAGGTGTTCCTAGTAATCCTTTAGGTGAGCGTATATGGTTTTATGAACGAATCAAGAATGTTTTGTTATCTTTTGAGAAAACCTGACAAAAATGAAGAAAACACTTTGCGGGGACCCCCATGGTTACCAGCAGGTTTTGCCATGTAAGGCCTTAAAGCAGCATACCGTAGGCAGTCATTCAGAGAGAGCTGTGTGGTACTGTACAGTATTTTGTGCCTCTTCAGCACATTTGCTCTGACTAAAGATGAATATATGACCTAGGGCATTAAATGGATGGAGCCAGCTCACTTCTGTGCCTCATAACTCTAAATTCCATTTCACTGTAGAGCTCTGTGGGCAGACACAATCTAAAGGGACATTTTTTTGACATGATGATTAGAATATAGCATCTCGAAACAATGCAATGTTTGCCACAAGTTACACCAAACAACATGGCAAAGAATGAAAGATTCTTTAAAGTCTCTCAGTGTCTGCAATGTATGGAGAAAGAGGAGGTTTACCAAGAGAAAGCTCCATTAGCATCTTCATTTATCTTTTGAAGTACTTTAAAGGTACTTAACCTGGGTGTGATCTTTGCTTCATGGGCATTCAGTTCCAAAAACTTTTCAAGCCAATCACCTGAACCATTATAGCATTATTGCTAGGTCATGGGCAGGGCCAGACAGAATCTGCTGACTTTTTTGTTTTTCTGTGATTTTTTTTTGTGGAAAAATCTGTGGAATGATATAATTTAATCTGTAAATATTACAAAATTGCATCTAAAATAATTACTTTTTAAGGCTTAGCCTGAAAATGAATACTGTACATCAAACCAATGAGTCCTCTGAATTAAACTGGACCAACATGAACCAGATAATGTGCATGTCAAATTAGAAGTATAGTTTGTATATAAAATTGCATATATTATTGTTTATAGTGTTATATATTATAGCAGAATAAAAAAGCTTGCGTTAAAGGGACACTCCACTTTTTTTGAAAATTTGCTCATTTTCCAACTCCCATAGAGTTAAACATTTGATTTTTACCATTTTGGAATCCATTCAGACGATCTCCGGGTCTGGCGGTACCGCTTTTAGCATAGCTTAGCATAATCCATTGAATCTGATTAGAGCATTAGCATCGCACAAAAAAATAACCTGTTTAAAACCTGACTCTTCTGTAGTTACATCGTGTACGAAAATTAAAAGTTGCAATTTTTCTAGGCAGATTTGGCACTATACTCTCATTCTGGCGTAATAATCATCGACTGTGCTGCTGTTACATGGCTGCAGGAGGCGCAATTATATTACGCAGCGAATGAAAATAGTCCCCTGCTATTGAAATTACCAAGGGGACTATTTTCGGCCAGTGCGTAATATCACTACGCCTGCTGCAGCCATGTTACATCAGCAAAGTCCTTGATTATTACGCCGGAATGAGAGTATAGTACCTAGCCAAAATGAACTTTTTTGGACAAACAGGTGATCCTGCAGTACTATCAAAACTTTGAGACATTAAATTACAATTTTCTTTAAAAACAAAGGTTTGGAAAATATGATTTTTTTTCTGTACTGTATAATTACAATCAGATATATGACACATTGTCCTTGTGCTTAGTCTGCCTCAACAAGAACCTTGACTAAAAATTTGCCTGCAATCTATAAGGCTTCAAATAGCATCTTATGATAGATTAAGTGTTTACCTGGACTGGCAGCCTGTCAACCTTTAAAGAAGAAGTTTCGTTGCTGGACTCGATTGGCACTTAAACATCCTCTCAGTCCACCTTCCCTGGGGCAGTTGTACCGGCCAAGAAAACCTTGGAGAATTTATACCATGCAAGAAGCATGTTTTGGGGTTGTAATAAATTCATATGGGACATTAAGTTTGTTTGGATGTTCTAATATTATGTCCAAGTCTGAAGTATATAGGTTATAAGATGCATAGTTAAAGTACTTAAAATCCAATTAAAGTAGCTTATATTTTCTTTACGTCCATTCCTGGTCTTACTGTACATACAGTAGGAAAGCGTGCTTTGCATAGAAAAAAAACAACTTTCCTTTTAATCCTTTATTAAAATGTAATGGGTTTTAACCATTGGATGCCAACTGCATTCAGGTTTGGTTATACTGCATCCTAGAGGCTGTTTACACTTGGCATTACCATGCGTTTTCATCGATCGGATCACAAGTGGACAACGTTAATGCCAGGTGTAAACAGTGTTCAAAAATTTTCGAGCTCGTCCACTTTCGACCACATTCAGAGGTTGTCGAAACCCCTTTCGATCGGATTGCTTTTGTAGTGTAAACGCACATGTGGTTGAATGTGTCCGAACAGCCACACGCGACCGCCTTCCCTCCGCCCATTTATCTAATCTTTGGTACTTAACACAAGTTTTGCGTCTTTTCTGGCTTCTGGTGTGAACACACAGTAAACCGCTATTTTTAGCCTTTCATTGATAAAACTAAAGTGGCTGATCTCCGTAGTTTCGTTTTGAAAGCGTGAGAAAGTTACGCGATGTTATTTCATCAATTGCGCTGAAAATTCAGAGAAAGCTCTTACATATACATGTACAAAACACTGTGCAGCATGTTTACTTGCTAAACAAGCAGTGGACTCCGACATAATATTAGTTTGCATCCATATAAACTCATAATTACTCGCGTTTGAATGACAGCAGAGAGACTCGCCCACCGTCTCACAGGCCACCCCCTTACAGTATTCAGGACAGAAGCGGTCGAAAGTGGACAAAAGTGACTGATCTAAATACCATGTGTAAACGTGATGTGTCTCTCTCGTCCACTTGTGAGCCAATCGATGAAAACACATCTTAATACCAAGTGTAAACAGCCCCCTATTTCCCAAGAAACAATCAAGGCCTATATTTCATTTCTGTTTCTTTGTCATACATCACGTTGCGGAGGTAAATATACATCACATTGTTGACATAACCAGCACTAACTTCCACTAACATGCTGACACACGCCTTACTCGCACAATCACATGCTTGACATTGACTGATTTCTTAGTAAGTTTGTGCTGACGGACCGGGATTCTAATTCTGCTGAATAATGAAATGAATGAAGAGCCGAACGTTCTTGTCAGGCCACCGTGAACCGAAGTAAACCTGAACAGTCAAGGTCACGGGCCGCTTCTGGAAATTACCTTGAGATAGTGGATATCTTCCTATTACTCAGACACAGGATCTGAAAGGTAATAAGTTGAGGACTTGGGAGGCAGCAAATGGGATTTAAAAAAAGGCTTCGATTTCCTTCATTTCAGCGCAGAGGCCAAACAGAAACCCAATCGTTAGTGCTGGAACAAAGTTCCATTTTGAGAATAAGGACGTTGGGGACGACCAGATACAAATGCAAGGGGCTCCGTTCACGTCATGCATGCATGCATGCAAAACTGATAAAAACCAGATAGCCCTGCTAACTGCGTAGCTGAGGTTAGATCAATGACCTGCTCTCAAAAATCACTTACGCCAGTGCAAAGCTCTGCTTTCCACCGCACTGTGTTTTCAATCAGTTTGGCAGGGGTTGACAGTTATACAATTGAGATTTAAAGGATGCCAATAACTCATCCTATGTGATGGCCTTCTATGCATTTTGAGTTATACTCTAGCCAAATATCTAACAAACGCATCCTAGTGATGAAAGCGTGCCCAGGACCACTTTTGGGGTCTTTTCCCCTGGGGGTTTTTAGTACCACCTCGGTTGGGGTTCCAAGCAAGCTGAGCTGATACTAAAACGTGACGTGAAAACACTGTAGATCACTGATTGGTCTGAGAGAATCATGATGAGCTTTATGATTAGCTTTACCTTGCGCTGTCTCGAGCAAACCTGTTGTCATCTGTGCTTTGTAAGTTCCTAAACTCCCTTTTAGCGATGAAAAACATCCACATGTTGAAAATCAGGAACGCCATACCATTGTTTTCCAGACTTGCAGTTTGTGGTGGCACATTCACGACGCGAAACTGCGCAAGTATGGCATGTGTGAAATTTTTTTTTTCTGATGGTCAATTTTTCTTTTGTGGCGGACTGAGAAATAAATGAATGTATGGGAATGTATAGCATTCCAAAGAGGCTCTCACTTGTATGATGTTAGTGCAAAAATATAATCCCTCCCACTCTGAAGTGTTACTAAACTCGATGGAAAAGCTAACCGAGCCAAAGTGAAGTGAGCTGACGCGACCTGACCCATGGGGTACTATGCAATGGAAAAGCACTAGTAGTGTGTAGAGGACTGGGCTGAAAGTGTGACCTAATGCTGGCTGGTGAGGATGAAATTTTAATGAAATCAGTACAGAGAACTCAATTAACACTTGCAGCCATCTCATCTTTACTGCCATCTGAGGAAAGCCTGTGAATGAAAGGCTTGCGATTACAGGAGTCTCGTGTGACTTAAAAACGTTCAGGCCTCCCTCGGTGTCATGTGACTGCTTTTGGAATTCTGCCTATTGAAAGTGAATCCGGAGAGGAATTTTTTTTATCAAATGTGTTGTTTTTCTCATTTTTATCCTCTTATTTTGTGCCACCATACTTTTTTTTTTTTTTTTTTTTTTTTTTTTTATTGAGCATATACAAGATATACAATTTTCAATCAACAATATGAGAAAAGCTCAGGTATTTTTTTATATATAAATAAACAGAAACAAAACCGACAGGTAAAAAAAAAAAAAAAAAAAAAAAAAAAAAAATAGAGATATAAACGACAAGACAAAACACGCGGAAGATAAAAACAGTTTTGTAATATAAAGTGCAATGAAAATTTATACAAAATAAATGAAAGAAATTATACAGATATTGATTGTAAAAAATCTATGAAGGGTTGCCAAATACTATAGAAGCCTGAGAGATTATCCTTCAACAGATATCTGATTCTTTCTAAATGTAAAGTATTGGACAAGTCTCGAAGCCACATTTTATCAGTGGGTATCGCTGGTCCTTTCCATGACATCAAAAGTAACTTTTTTGCAATAATAAGAGAATAGGAAATGAACCGTTGTTGAGTTGGAGTCAATTTTCTAAATACCTGTGATGTGCCAAGGATAATCAACAATGGGTCCAATGATAATGTAATCTTAAGAATTCTTGACAGTACGTTGAATACATCAGACCAATAACTAGTGACTTTCGGACAAGAAAAAAAAGCATGAAAAAGTGTTGCATTGAAGGACTGACATTTATCACAGTTTGCTGAGGTGTTCGGAAAAATGCTGTGAATCTTTGCTTTTGAAAAATAAAGCCTATGTATAGTTTTAAACTGTATAAGACAATGTCTCGTGTTATTAGAACAGAAGTGTATGTATTCTAGAGATTCTTCCCAGATGTCATCAGGAATATGAATACCCATATCTTTCTCCCAACTGTCTTTATATTTGTTGGACGAAGGGGAAGACATTGTTTGTAATTTATTATATATAATAGAAATAAATTTATCTTTATATGGAGATATAGTAAAACATTCGTCTAGCATAGATTGTGGTTGTGTCTCAAAACCTGGCATGAATTTTCGAATATAGTCTTTAACCTGTAGGTATCTAAAGAAATTATTGTTATGTAGTTTGAACTTTTTTTGAAGTTGTGCAAAAGAAGCAAATTTATTTTCAATATACATGTCGCGAATATAACATAATCCTAAGTGCCTCCAGTCTGAAAAGGTAAAATCTAAGTTAGAAGGAGTAAAGGATGGATTTTTAGCAATTGGTAAAGAAAGGGGTAGCGTTTTGTGGGTAAAGTGCAATTTGATTTGTTTCCATATACGAGACAAATTATGTATGATTGGGTTTTGAACGCCCTTTGCTTTGTCAGGTAGTGTTGGTGAGAGTATTAAGGCTGTAGGTAAATATGGATCACAGTCTTCCATTTCAATAATTAACCAAGTGGGGAGTGTATTAGAAGTGATGTTGAAGGAGTTTATTTTTTTAAAAGCACACGCCCAATAATACATCATAAAATTTGGAAGGGATAGGCCTCCATTCGTTTTAGATTTGGTTAGATGTTTTTTATTAATTCTTGGCGTTTTGTAATCCCACAAAAATGGGTTTATAATTGAATCAATTTTTTTGAAGAATGATTTTGTTAAAAAAACAGGGATATTATGAAACAGGTATAATATTTGTGGTAAAAAGATCATCTTTATGGCGTTTATCCTCCCAAGTAGTGATATTGGCAAGGTTTTCCAAAATTTTATTTTATTTTTGAGTTTTTCTAATAAAGGTAAAAAGTTAGACTGCATGAGGGAAGAGAGTTGCTTTGTAATCTCTATACCCAAGTATGTGAATTTATCAGTAGTAACCTTAAAGGGAAACCTTGCCAACGTTATTTGAGGGATATCATGAATTGGCATTAATATACTCTTGGTCCAATTTATTCGATATCCTGAAAATTTCCCAAACATTTCAATTTTTTCAAGAATATGTGGTATGGAGAGGAGAGGTTTGGTCACATATAACAAAATATCGTCTGCATATAGCGATATTTTATTTGTAGTAGTCTTAGTCTGATAGCCATATATTTGGGGATCTGAACGGATACTTTGTGCAAGTGGTTCAATAGCAAGAGCAAAAATTAGTGCTGACAGGGGGCATCCTTGTCGTGTTCCTCTGAACAAAGTAAATGACGAAGATAGGTTGCGATTAGTATGAATTTGTGCTTTTGGATTTGTATACAAAAGTCTTATCCATTTTATAAACCTCTCACCTAAATTAAATCGTTTTAGTACTTCGAACAGATATTCCCACTCTATCTGGTCAAACGCCTTTTCGGCGTCGAGAGTCAATATGGCTAGGTCGTTGTGGGTTTTCCTGTCAGTGTATAAAATATCAAACAGACGGCGTAAATTAGACGTTGAGGATCTATTTAATATAAAACCAGTTTGATCATTATGAATTATTGTATTCATTAAGGGAGTTAATCTATTGGCGAGTATTTTTGCGTATATTTTATAATCTAAGTTTAATAGAGAAATTGGGCGATATGAGCCTACATTTAATTCATCTTTACCTTTTTTATGAATAACAGTAATTGTAGCCTGAGTTAATGTTGGTGGCAAGACGCCATCTAATTGAGCTTGGTTGTACATTCTATGGAGAAATGGTATAAGAATATCACTAAATTTTTTATAAAGTTCAATCGGTATGCCGTCAGGTCCAGGCGATTTTCCGCTTTTAAGAGAGGCTACTGCTTTTTGTATTTCTGTGGCGTGAATATCTATATTAAGCCTTTCCGAGTTTTCAGGTGAGATTCTTAATAGGTTGCATTCGTCTAGGAATTTATTCATAATGTTGGGATCATAATTACATTTTGAAGTATACAAATCAGAATAAAACTCTAAAAAACGTGTATTTATCTCCTTTGGTTTAAATAATATATGCCCCCTGTCATCTCCAATCCTATGAATAGCACGGTCGGCTTCAAATTTTTTAAGTTGACGAGCTAATAATTTGTGAGGTTTCTCTCCGAATTCAAAATATTTTTGTTTAGTAAATAAGAAAGCTGATGTAATTTTCCTGGAGAGAAGTTGGTTCAATTGATATTTCAAATTAGTTATTTCTCTATGCAAGTCGGGAGTGGGGTTTAAAGCATTCTGTCGATCCAATTGTTGTATCTGTTCTTCAATATGTTTACATTTAATTGTTTCTTTTTTCTTTTTGGTCGCTTCATATGAAATCACACATCCTCTCAAATAGGCCTTAAACGCTTCCCATAAAGTACATGATGTGACTTCTGGGGTATCATTCGTTTCAAAATATAGTTTTATTTGAGCTTCAATAAATTCACAAAACTCCCTATTTGTCAGTAATTGAGGGTTTAATCTCCAAGATATAGTGGGTGGGTCCATACCTTCCAAATGTAAATTGAATGTTAGTGGGCTGTGGTCTGAAATTGATATAGTATGATATTTCACATTCGTTGTGAATGGAACTAGTTTAGCGTCAACTAAAAAATAATCAATTCTACTATACGAGTTGTGAACTGCCGAAAAAAAGGAATAATCTCTACCAGATGGATTGGTAAAGCGCCATAGATCTATTAGGTTCATACTTTTAAGAAATGAATTTATAAGAACACTTGAATTATTTTTGGGAATTTTGCGAGATGCTGACCGATCAAGAAATGGGTCTAAAGGCGTGTTAAAATCTCCTCCTATTATTAACATAGTTTGCGATAAATTGGGAAGTAAACTGAAGATTTTCTTAAAAAATGCAGGGTTATCTATATTGGGAGCATATACATTGACGAGAGTTAAAGCTGTGTTGTGTATCTCTCCTGAGACAATGATATAGCGACCGTCTTTATCGGCTATAGTAGAATTATGAATAAAGGGTATCCCTTTCTTTATTATAATAGCAGCGCCTCTTGCTTTTGTGGAAAAGGACGTATGATATATCTCTTTTACCCATTTGGCTTTCAATCTGTTATGACAGTTGTCTTTTAAATGTGTCTCTTGCAAAAAGGTTATATCTGAATGTAGTGACTTTAGGTGATTCAAAACTTTACCTCTTTTCACCGGATTGTTTGCGCCTCGTATATTCCAGCTTGTAAATGTCAGTCCCTTTTTAAAGTTCAATGCATTCGTCATATGTAATAAAAAGGGAAATTGGCATATGAATAAAATAATGGATCAAATATCTATATGAAATATAAAGAATGAGACTTGCTTCTATTGCTGCACAAAAATTGTAATTCCGCATATTCACGGGCATAAACACAATACACAACAAACAAGTAAACAACATAAACTTAAATACCTTAAGCTAACCTAATGTAGCTGCAGGAAAATGGTTAACGGGAAGAGACAAAAACAAAACTTCCCTATATGAGTAACCTAACTAACAAAGAATGTTACTCCTTTTGGGGTAAGGCCCTCAAGCCTAACTATAATGTCATAGCCATGTATAATATAGAACAAATTATTTATAGGTAAATTTAAGAGTAAAAAAGATAATAATAATAATAATAATAATAATAATAATAATAATAAAGAAAAAGGTTAAACCTATATAATAATCATATATTGTAAAAGGTTTGTAAACTTAACAATGTATTCTTATACTTTAATCTTAATGGGTACCTCCAGAGCAAAACTTAAGCGACTGTGGAGCAGCACTACATCAATGGAAAAGCATATTAACATAAGTAGAGATTTGTAGCATGTTGACAATAAAAATCTAATATTTATCTCTCCACTTACAGTTCTTGTCGCGTTATCTTACCATAGTCTGTAAGGCTCTCTGTCAGTAATGGTACCTAATATATTATCAGTTTTTTTTAACAACTTCCAATTGGTCCCAATGGTGTTGTGATGAGGCGTTCAGCATACTCCTCGGCTTTCTGCGGATCTGTAAAGGATGACTGGGTGCCGTTATGGGTCACTAGGAGTCTTGCTGGATAGAGTAAGCCATATCTAACGCCGGGTAGGTTGCGCAATATTTGCCTGGCTCTGTTAAATTGCGCTCTTTGTTTTGCCACTGATGGAGGATAGTCGGGGAAGATGCTTATGGGTTTACCATGATACTGGAGATTTCTCTTAGCGGCAGCTTTACGGAGAATGTCTTCCAGGACGTGGTAGTAGTGGAGACGTATTACAAATGGGCGTGGTGGGTCAGAGGGGTTCGGACGTTGGCGGATGGTCCTGTGGACTCTATCAATAAGCGGGGCTTCATCCAGCGAGAGTACGTCCCTCAGCAAGTTGGCAATAAAATCCCTCGGTTTTGTCGTTTCCAACCCCTCTCGTACGCCTGTAATTCTGATATTGTTTCTACGAGATCTTCCTTCTAAATCTTCATTCTTTTGTTTAAGGCTGACAACTTCGGCATTGAGTTTAGTCACCTGTTGTTCAAGTTGAGTAATGCTATCGGAGTGTGTAGTAGCGGCTTCTTCTATGTCCGTAACTTTAGCTTGTAGCGTCTGGGATTTTGCTTCAAGATTAGCAAATATACTTACTCGTATAACTATTTAACTATTAAGTCTTTAAAGAGGGAAAACATGGAAGTGTTTGGTGGCTTTTAAATTCATCCCTGTTTGGATTCTACAGGGTTCCCACACCTTAGTTAACTTTAAATTAAAGGACCTTTCAAGGACTTTCCAGGTCCAATACCCTCAAATTCAAGTACTAAATGTAGGGACACATTTCAAGTGAGAGCATGGTTACATCGTGTTACCTTTAAAGATACATTTTTACAGTTCCCTTTCGAGGGAACTCGCGCTGCGTCACTGCGGTGACACTTTGGGGACATCTCCAGAGGTAAGTGCGTCTGAATGTGTAAATCAAATTCAACCAATGGTGAGGCTTAACGACAAAGACAGGGTGACTAGGGAGCCAGGAAGTATATCGCCTTCTAAAATACGGCCAAAGACGTATGGCAAGGGAGACGCAGGGTCTTGTTCCCTTCTCAGGAAACAACAGTTAAGTACATAACCAGAGATGTTTTCATGTATCGTTGCACACAACTATGCAAAAAAGCATTTTGGTATGAATCAACATTCGCATTCAGAAGACATAAGCATTTAAAGCGAACAGTTTAGCACGTGTGCTTAAAAGTCTAGAATTGTATGATATCATTCTACACTAAACAGGAAATAATATGGATTTTTTCCAGAAAACTTCTTGCATTAAATAGATTCAAGCTCTTTTAATGACCTGTATCTATGTATGTATATTTTCAAAAACATCCCAGGGCCTTGAATTTCCCCCCCAGATTCACAAACTTTCAAGGATTTCAAGGACCCGTGGGAACCTTGATTATTAGAAAAATAATGCACGCCAGAGTTGGTGACGGCCCGGAGTCAATTATTCCGCTTATACTACGGTTACCACACCTCAAGACATAAATCACATGATATATTCAAAAGGAATTCGTCCGATTTTTGTACTTAAATCGCTATTGTGAGTAGGACTATTTCTTCCGTGTCTCATTCAACGGATCTTTTGCTTGTTCCAAAACGAGAGAGAGAGAGAGAGAGAGAGAGAGAGAGAGAGAGAGAGAGAGAGAGAGAGAGAGAGAGAGAGAGAGAGATTGTGTGAACAAGGCTATCTCCTTGGCTCTCTAAACAGCGCTGCTATTGCCTCGGAAAATCGTCTGTCATGTTGTTTTTGTTAGTCCGTTATTATAGTTAACTATGCGAAGTGATGTGGAACTAATGCGGTCAAGAGAGCTGCCTGGAACTACATTCGCTGTGCGTTTCTCAGAAAATAATAGCACACCTCAGAACGTTCATCAGCCAATCAGATTCAAGCATTTAACGGACCCGTAGTCTAAAAAAATTCATGCACGGTGCATGTCGACACGTGCCTACAAACATTTTGCCACTTTTCTATCCTTCATTTGTAAATGACCTGTAAATGATGCAAATTATTGCTGCCCTGACGATCTGGTAAAGTAATCATTTGTATGAGAAATCATCTGTACTGCATGTGTGTCTGTGCTTGAGTAAGGTTTGAAAGCTGCATCCGTGTGCGCGCTAGATGGACACATTTGTGTCCGTCTCCGCATACGCACCTATTAGTGACCAGACCTTCAGTGATCGTACTCTCACCATAAAACATGAACTATCAGTTTGCACAAACAGAGAAAGAAGACACAAAAGCACAACTTTTAAAAATGTGTCCTGCTTTAGAAATGGTCACTGTGGTAGATTAAAAAGGAAACAATTCGCCCCTTTGGATATTAATCCTCTGGGCTGATCACGTACTGTTTGATAATGTAATGTTGAGTAAAAATTTGATAATGTATGAATCCTGGTTATGTTTTTGCTCTGTTGCTGCTGTTTGCTCATTCAAATTAAATCAAATGTTTTTACCGGGTCACAGACAAACGTCAACTGTATTTTTACTCAATGACAATTAAAATCTTATCAGTTAAAGGTTAATGTTCAGTTAACAAGCTGTGGTTGTCGATCTGGAAAATAAACTGAAATGAACATCGCTAATCTGCACTGGTGAAAGTACGCATATACAAGTAAAGTCTTTTACTGTAAATTTGTTGTTTATTTGAGTAAAAAACCGAAAATGTTTGAAAAAAATTTTTTCTCTCATTTCAATGAGACCCCGACAATACACATGCATACTTAGCACTCCCATTTGTGTCCCGGTTTGCCCTACTACTTTGACACCCATTTCAATTTGCTATGATTTAAGATGCACTAATCTTACTACATAAGATGGATGTTATGCAAATTTTATTCAACCTTTATTCCAGATTCATGAGCATGTTTTGATAGTTACAAATTTCATGTTTTGGTGAATTGTTATGACACTGGTACTTTTTTAAGCAGATGACATGGTAATTCATGGTTTGTATTAACTTGCGCATGTAGGAGGGCGGTCAGTCTTACTTTATCTCAGTGTAATGAAACCATTTCTTCTTTTACTGTTATATGGAATTTAATCAAAATCTTTCTCTTCCACAGCCAACCAGTGAGGAGGATCTCTGCCCTATCTGCTATGCACACTCGATATCAGCCATCTTCAAGCCGTGCTCTCACAAATCCTGCAAGTGAGTTCTACAAATTACTCCTGTCAAATGTGCAATTTTTTCATCAATTCTTCCATTTAGGAGATTAACACCATGCCGTTAAATGCCATTATTATAAATACTGCTCACGGAGATGATCTTTGCTTAATTGGGATGGCTCCACAAATCATTTTGTGGACATCTCAACACATAATGCATGTACTTCTAATGCATTATGTGTTGAGATGTCCACTAAAATCTAATGGCATACTTATAAAAGAAATGTGTTGAAGTGTTGGTTTAGGGTTTACATGATACTGCAGTTTTATATTTTAATACATTTTAAAGGAAAAGTTGACCAAGAATGGAAATGTCTTATTATTTACTCAAATCATATTTTTTCTTTGTTCTTCTATACCAAAATTAGGATTTTGGAATCCATTCAGCAGATCTCCGGGTCTGGCGGTACCACTTTTAGCATAGCTTAGCACAATCCATTGAATCTGATTAGACCATTAGCATTGCGTTCAAAAATAACCAAAGAGTTTCGATATTTTTCCTATTTAAAACGTAACTCTTCTGTAGTTACATCGTGTACTAAGACCAACATAAAAAATTAAAAGTTGTGATTTTCTAGGCAGATATGGCTAGGAACTATACTCTCATTCTGGCGTAATAATCAAGGACTTTGTTGCCGTAACATGGCTGCAGAAGGCGAAATGATATTATGTAGTGCCTGAAAATAGTCCCCTGCTATTGAAAGATACTAAGGGGACTACTTTCGGCTGCTGCGTAATATCATTGTGCCTCCTGCAGCCATGTTACGGCAGCAAAGTCCTTGATTATTACGCCAGAATGAGAGTATAGTTCCTAGACATATCTGTCTAGAAAATCGCAACTTTTAATCATTTTCCATCAGTCTTAGTACACAATGTAACTACAGAAGAGTCAAGTTTTAAATAGGAAAAATATCGAAACTCTTTGGTTATTTTTTAGGCGCGATGCTAATGGTCTAATCGGATTCAATGGATTATGCTAAGCTACGCTAAAACTGGTAGCGCCAGACCCATAGATCGGCTGAATGGACTCCAAAATGATAAAAATCAAATGGAACTCTAGGGGAGCTGGAAAATGAGCATATTTTCAAAAAAAAGTGGAGTGTCCCTTTAAGCAGTCATACCAATGTGTTTCAATAAATAGTTGAGATAGCTAAAAACTACTTGCAAGTTTTTCATGTTATGCAAGTCGTCTTGACTCAGCAGTCTTGAGAGCAAATGATTGGATGTCCCTGACGGTCTGATCGTTCTCATTTTCCATCCTCTGTGGCTTTTCTCTTTGATTTCAGGGCCTGTATCAATCAACACTTGATGAATAACAAGGACTGCTTCTTTTGCAAGGCCACCATCACTGGAGTAGATGATTACACTATACCAGGCCTCTCTTAGCATGCGCTTCACACACACCTACACCTTTGGGTACTCAACATGAACATGACTTTTTCCCCAAAGACTCTCTAAAAACACACGTGCGCAGACTGGGCATCCACCACACCCTTGAAAAGTCACTTCCATGTTCAGTCTCTTCTCCATCTGTTCGATTTGGCAGTGAACCCCTCTAGTGAATTTTGTCCTCTGGCAAATAGACAGAGGCCTTGCAAGATGGCAATCGTTCCCAGGTGTCACTGTGATGAACGGTTGAGGTCACGTTTGGAGTTGCTGTCTTATAGGAAAGCAGTCCGATGCTGAATCGGAACGATCTGAGGACATCAAGGACGCTTGGATACCGGAAATGACAAATTCTGCATCAGATGGATGACTTGGTGTTCCTCTCATACCTCCGTCACAATCTCACTTCATCTGTTGTCGTCGTTTTTTCTCCTCTTGGCCTGTCTCTTTATTTTATTACTACTTTTCTCAATCTCTTTTTGTGTCGTCTCATCACAAACACTTGATATAACAGCACATCGTAACAATCAGGAAAGCGGATATAAACTTGGTACTAGTGTACGCCTTTAAATCATTATCTGCATTTGGTAATGTTTTTATATTCTATACTGACAGCCATATTTGACGCACTGTAGAGCATAACCTACATGTTTGTGGACATCAAAATATTACATACATTAGTAACACTATATGAAATAACATTTTATTGAGGATTTATTACGCATCACACAGGATAAGAATTTATTGTGTGTGTACAGTTCGATTTACGCCTTAGAGAAATGCTTTTAATTTTACCTGTAAAGAAAGTTTGAACTGGTCAAGTTACACTTTCCCCTGCAACAACTTTTACGTTTGGTTCATTTTTATAATAGCGTAAACTTTTGATGGTCTTATTTCACATAATGTTCCTTGATTCTGTGAGATTAGGAGTGCATGGATGGACTGCTGTTTTTATTACATCAACAGACATCAAAATGTAAGTGCTTTGCTTTTGTGTACATGGGGTTTGATTACCCAGAATCCTTTGCTAATGGATTTTATTGCGACTGCACTCAGAATCCATTGCTTAGCCACAGTTCCCTTCAAAAGATATTCAGACATTGACAACTGCAATTTCCTAGACCACATGAAAGTATAGTGATTTGAAAAGCCATAAATTATTAGAGCAGGGGCATGCACTGTACCATAAAGTCGGTTTAGTTGGCCAGTCGGTTAGTTTTTGCCAGTCCTGGGTTTTAGCTAAGCTTTAAAGGTCCCATTTTCCTGTGGTTTTGAAGCTTTGATTGTGTTTACCTTGCGCAATATAACATGTGTTCATGTTTCGTGTGTAAAAAAATTATTTCTTTTCACACACTGTACCCTGAAGTCAGTTTAGTTGGTGAGTCGGTTAGTTTGTGCCAGTTCTGGGTTTTAGCAAGTCCTGGGTATTAGCTAGGCTTTAAAGGTCCCATTTTTCCTGTGTTTTTGAAGCTTTGATTGTGTTTATGTTGCGCAATATAACATGTTCATGTTTTGTGTGTAAAAAAAACGCAGTATTTCACACACACTGTACCATGAAGTCGGTTACGTTTGCCAGTCGGTTAGTTTGTGCCAGTTTTCCTTTGTTTTTGAAGCTTTGATTGTGTTTACCTTGCGCAATATAACATGTGCTCATGTTTCATGTGTAAAAAAAATGCTTTTTTTCACACACTGTACCCTGAAGTCAGTTTAGTTGGTGAGTCGGTTAGTTTGTGCCAGTTCTGGGTATTAGCTAGGCTTTAAAGGTCCCATTTTTCTGTGTTCTCGAAGCTTTGATTGTGTTTATGTTGCGCAATATAACATGTGTTTATGTTTCGTGTGTAAAAACACAGTATTTTTCACACACTGTACAATGAAGTTGGTTTAGTTGGCCAGTCGGTTAGTTTTTGCCAGTCCTGGGTTTAAGCTAGGCTGTAAAGGTCACATTTTCCTGTGTTTTCGAAGCTTTAATTGTGTTTACGTTGCGCAATATAACATGTGCTCATGTTTCGTGTGTAAAAAACGCAGTATTTTCACACACTCTACCATGAAGATGGTTAAGTTGGCCAGTCGGTTAGTTTTTGCCAGTCCTGGGTTTTAGTTAGGCTTTAAAGGTCCGATTTTCCTGTGTTTTCGAAGCGTTGATTGTGTTTAAGTTGCGCAATATAACATGTGTTTATTTTTCGTGTGTAAAAAAACGAAATATTTTTCATACACTGTACCATAAAGTCGGTTCAGTTGGCCAGTCGGTTAGTTTTTGCCAGTACTGGGTATTAGCTAGGCTTTAAAAGTCAAATTTTTCCTTCGTTTTCGAAGCTTTTATTGTGTTTACGTTGCGCAATATAACGTGTTTATGTTTCGTGTGTAAAAAAAACACGCAGTACTTTTAACACACTGTACCATGAAGTCAGTTTAGTTGGCCAGCCGGTTAGTTTTTGCCAGTACTGGGTATTAGCTAGGCTTTAAAAGTCAAATTTTTCCTGCGTTTTCGAAGCTTTGGTTGTGTTTACGTTGCGCAATATAACGTGTTCATGTTTCGTGTGTGTAAATAAACAGTATTTTTCACACACTGTAACATGAAGTCGGTTTAGTTTTAGACCATAAAACATTTTTTGTTACACACAGCAAACATCTCCTCACTATCTGCTTGCTGCCTGTCCGCTGATCAAACTGTAAAAAACGCGATCTCTGTAGACAGCCCAGGATCCACAAACCCCAATAAACACATAGTGGCCAAACCTAGCACCACAAAACATAACAAAGTGTTTCAGCCAATAAACGACAAGAAGGATCTGGGGGTGGGGGTTGGGCGCGTTCATGAAAGCATGGAAGGGAGGGGGAGGAGTTAGCTACTCTCCGTCTGTTTGAAAACAGTTCAAACATCAACAGAAAGTGACGTCTCACAGATTTGCTTAGAGCGCCTTTAAAGGTCCCATTTTTCCTGTTTTTGAATAGTGTTAATTTTGTCACCTATTTTTTATTTAGTCTTAGTCTTGTGCCAAGTGTCCTTGTTAGTTTTAGTCTTAGTCAACTAAAAGTCTCGTCATTTTAGTCTAGTTTTAGTCAAAAGAAAACTCAAAATATCTTAGTCAAGTTTTAGTTAAAACATTTTTGTCTTTTTAAAAAGAAATATTTCTGAGATTATTTGAACCGAAATGGTTATCAGAAATAGTGTTTCACACAAATCAAATATTGGTTAAATGTCATAATCACCTGACAAAATACACTTGTTGAATGATTTTTGTTGAATCAGGGCTCCAGACAAACATTTTTTGAGAGGTGGCACTGGCGCCACCAAGTTGTACAGCTGGTGGCGCTGGGCCTCAATTTGGTGGCACCAGTCATAAATAAACACTAAAACACTAAACGATAAACACTAAGGGGCAGTTTCCCGGACAGGGATTATCTTAAACCAGGACTAGGCCTTAGTTTAATTAGGAAATATAACTAGTTTTAACAAATGGCGCTTTTCCATTGCATAGTACCCCACGGTTTAGTTTAGTTTGGGTCGGGTCAGTTTACTTTTGGGAGCTTTTCCATTGGGTGCAGTACGTAGTACCAGATACTTTTTTTCGTACCACCTCGGTTGGGGTTCCAAGCGACCGGAGCTGATACCAAACGTGACACGAAAACACTGTAGGTCACTGATTGGTCTGAGAGAATCGTCACGTCATCGTTATAATGTAAATATTAGCTTTAGCTTACTGCTAGCTTGCGCTGTCTCAAGCAAACATGTTGTTATCTGTGTTCTGCTATAAGTTTCTAAACACCCTTTTAGCGATGAAAAACATCCGCAGGTTGAGAATCCGGGACACCATAACAGTTTTTTCCAGACTTGCAGTTTGTGGCGGCACATTCGCGACGTGCACGTCCGCATTATATATGCTTAATGGAACTTAAAAGAGGCTCCGCGGAGCGCCGTCGACTGACGCCACGGGTCGGTTGTTTGAACAGAAACTGTCATGTGAGACAGAGGTAGTTATAAACGCGATGTGCAAACCTATTTGTGGTGGCCAATTTTAATTTTGTGGCAGACTGAGAAATAAATGAATGTATGGGAATGTACAACAACGCTCTCACGTGTATGATGTCACAGCAGTAGGCAGCGTAAATATAGCGACACGCCTATAATCCCTCCCACTCCGAAGTGATACTAAACTCGATGGAAAAGCTAACCACGCCAAAGTGAGGTGAGCTGACCCGACCCAAACTAAACTAAACCGTGGGGTACTATGCAATGGAAAAGCGCCAAAAGAGGCCTTACTTAGAACATTACTTGTGTGAATTTTAAGGCAAAGCAAAGGCACTGATGTATTTTGAGATATGTCAGTGCAAGTTGTTTTCAATTTGGACAGCTCTTGTAGGTTTTTTAGTCTAGGACTAGTCTAATCCCTGTCCGGGAAACCGACCCTAAAACTAAAACACTCAAAAATAAACACTAAAACACTCAAAAATAAACACTAAAACTAAAACACTCAAAAATAAACAATAAAACACTCAAAAATAAACACTAAAACTAAAACACTCAAAAATAAACACTAAAACTAAAACAATCAAAAATAAACACTAAAACTAAAACACTCAAAAATAAACACTAAACCTAAGTCCAAACATGTTTAATGCATTAATAAATTCATTACAAATACAGATAATTTTCTTCTTTATATATACATAAAATGTTTTTATTTATTTTACTTTACTCTCAACTAGGGGTGTGACGGTTATAGTTGAACACCGTCATTAGAACTCTATAACCGCCAAAACGGTGTTATTAAAATATTTTAAAACATTTTTTATCATAAAGAATTTTTAAATACTAATTAAAAACAACTGTTAACAGTCTGTGTTACACGCCCCCTCACGTTCTCACGCAGTGAAAAATACAGAGCGGGGCAGACACTGACAACGCGCTGACATACAGGACAGACCAGGTTACTTTTCGGTTACTTTTGAGATTTAACATATTAAACAAAGTCTCACCTTTCAAATCATCTCTTCCTTCTAGTTAATTTATAGCATCAAATAAACATGAATGACCATAAGAAGGAATGTTGTTTTAACCGCGGAAAGGCGTCAGTACACTCCGCTTTTCAAGTTCAAATCCTCCCATGCTAATCTACTAACTCTCTTGAACGCACATTCACTGCTAGTTGTTTTGCTGTTAATTTTAAAGAAACGTAGAGCAAGTAGCTAATCAGTGTCTAGTTCATTCAAACGCCGGGTGAGCACTGTGCAGCGCGTCTGCGGAGAGCGTTTGCTGCGCGTGGCCATTGTGCTTTTACACCGGCTGCGTTTAATAACAATCTTTTACTTTCTTTTACCTGCGTTTCTGAGCAAAACCTCTTCAATACGCTTTTAATCCACATTGTTTTCGTGCTGTTCTGGTCCGTGTAATGACAGATATAGACACAATTACAAACATAAAAAGCCCAATTCACAAATCTGTTTCTCTGAAGATTATTAAGATAGATAGATGATAGATAGAGGATTAATTTATGCTGGGCAGAGAGTGACAGCGCAGTCTTCTGGCAACAGTGTGTTTTTTTTATATTTCATTGCTTTCTGTTAAATTGTTCAAAATTATTACTGTTTAAAACACACGGCATCACATTCATGATTTTATGGTCAAATGACACTTAAACGAGCAAAACGCCCCCCACCGACGGTTATGTCATCACCAATTCTGAAACCGGCACACCCCTACTCTCAACATATATTTGCCTTACTGTACACCATTAAACCTACAATCAACTTTTTCTTACTTTGTTGTAAAAGCTTTAGGGTATTTAAGACAGACTTGAGTAAAGAAATCACATTCTTGTGCTGTAATCACTACAAAATGTCTCCATGCACTCTGAAGATATCATGGTCAGGACTTGTAAACTCTAATCTGAGGTACTGAGCACAATGTTTTACATCTTTTCTAACTTCTAGCGTGAACACACAGTGTACAGTGCTATCTTTAGGCTTTCATTGATAAAACTAAAGCAGCTGATCTCCGGATCTTTAATTAGTTTCATTTTGCGAGCATGTGGAAGTTGCGTGAGCTTATTTCATGTTAGAAAAGAAAGCTCTCACATACACATACACAATAAACTGTGCAGCATGTTTACTTATAACATAAGTAGTGGACTCTCACATAATATTAGTTCGCGGGAATTTAAACCCGTCATTTCTCCCGCTTGGGTTAAAACGAAAGCAGAGGGACTCGCCCGCAGTGTCCACAGACCGGCCGCATCTTCACAAAGTAATCAGAACCGAAGCGGTCGAAAGTGGACAAAAGAGACGGATTTAGAGTGGTGATATGCACCTGAGATACGATAAAAAGGCGAGAGTGACTAGCGGAGAGTGACTGGATGCGCCGTAGACGTAATCGCCTGCGCATTATATTAATATACTTATATTTAAATTTGAGCAACAGCCCAAACCCATTCAGTTTATTTTCAAGGCGTAACGTAACGGCTGAATATTCTATCTCTAGTAGAGATGATTGTAGACAAAAATGAAGACAGATTTTATCTTAGTATTTATTTTATGCAAAACATTTTAGTCTCATCTTTTTTCGTCAACAATAATGCATGTTAATTTAGTTTTAGTCACCGTTTTTGGACATCTGTGCAGTCTCGTCATAGTCTTTGGTCTTAGTCATGGTTGTTAACGAACATATTTAGTCTTGTCTCTTCTGACGAAATTAACACTATTTTTGAAGCTTTGATTGTGTTTACATTGTGCAATATAACATGTGCTCATGTTTCGTGTGTAAAAAGTAAACAGTATTTTTCACACACTGAACCATGAAGTTGGTTAGTTTTTGCCAGTCCTTGGTATTAGCTAGGCTTTAAAGATCCCATTTTTCCTGTGTTTTCGAAGTAGGGCTGTCACAATGGTTAAATAATCATCTCATCGCAATTGTTTGACCTCATCGTGATGATTTCAGATCACCGCAATGATTGCACATCTCTTAAAAAAACACAAGGGGGAGCTGCAGAGCCTGTATAAACGAGACAGTACCAGATGGCTCCCTTAACTGACAGTGTGATGCGATACATTGCAAAGCCATTCAATACAGTGGAAAAAACAGAAATTAAACAAATGCTGCAAAACTTTGATAAGCAGTATGAACTGCCAGGTAAAACATACATTTCCAAAACAGCATTTAAAAATTTAGGGAAGTGAAGGATGCTATTTTTAAGGATCTGTAAGGAATTGAGATTTTTGCAGCCACTACAGACAAAAGATTTAATTTAAATAATCACAACGTGTGAAAATTTTTTCATGAACAAACAACTAACCCAAAAATGTATCGTCATAACCGTCACAATTTATTAGACAATTAATCACAGGCAAATTTCATAATCGTGACAGCCCTATTTCGAAGCTTTGATTGTGTTTACGTTGCGCAATATAATGTGTTCATGTTTCGTGTGTAAAAAAATGCAGTATTTTCACGCACCGTACCATAAAGACGGTTTAGTTGGCCAGTCGGTTAGTTTGTGCCAGTCCCGGGTGTTAGCTAGGCTTTAAAGGTCCCATTTTTCTTGTGTTTTCAACACTTTGATTGGGTTTACGCTGCGCAATATAACATGTTAAGGTATCACAGGTAAAAAAAACGCAGTATTTTTCACACACTGTACCATGAAGTCGGTTTAGTTGGCCAGTCGGTTAGTTTTTGCCAGTCCCGGTTTTAGCTAGGCTCTAAAGGTCCCATTTTCCTGTGTTTTCGAAGCTTTGATTGTGTTTAAGTTGCACAATATAACATGTGTTCGTGTTTCGTGTGTGAAAAAAATTCTGTATTTTTCACACACTTTACTTATCTCTATACGCTGTATTCAATGTCCTAAAAATGGGCTGATGTCTTCCTTATTCTATAAAGTCCCTCCCTTAGAAATACGTAATGAGTTCCGATTGTGTAGCTGGTCCAGTGTGTTTTGATTCGACAGCAGCTTAGCCCACGATGCCTGGAAAGGTAACGCCAGATTGAGGAATCTGTCCTCGGCAAAGGCCAAACAAAGGGGATTTAACTACGGGATGTAAATAACAGCGTCTTGATGGCATGGTTACAAAAACACTACTAACGCAACACTTCCTCTTCGTGAAAGCGCAACAAGGTCACGCTTTAAAAGTTTGAGATCAAAGCCTGAGTTGATACAGAAATATGATCATCAGCTTCATGGTACCTGGGGCCTCATTTATCAGATTTGAGATTTTCTGAGGGTGCATACGCAAAAATCCACGGCAAAGTCCATATTTATAAAAACTTTGACGTGGAAAAGTCACGTTAGGGTCTGAGCAAATGTACGCACTTTTGCTTGTCCAATTGCTGGAGGTTTTTGGAAATATAAGCCATTCTTGCTGCTCGAAAAGTGTTTAAACATAGACAAATGCTCTTTTATATGTCTATGACATTGATTAGGAATAATTTAAAGGCCGAGATCTAAAACTGCTCAGCTGTGCACAAGTTCATCTGCGATTTATAGATTTCACATCTGAAAGAAAGGGGTACGCGCGTTTTCTGTGAGTCACACGTATGCATTTTTGAAAAATGATCGTAAGTATTGTTAAGTGTAGGATGGTTTCTACGCAGCATTTTATAAATGAGGCCCCTGATTGGTTCAGTTTTTTCAACTTGACACTAATGCTGTAACCCTGAGTTTGTTTAACTAACTTTATGGTACAGGTCCCAAAACAGTACAGATTTTCGAGCCTAGATTTGAGGTGTACTTTAGCAAAGCATTGGCGTCTTTCCATTTTGTGTTGGGTTCTTTCAAAGTTATAGACTTGTTAATTGCAAACATACTGTGCTTACAACAGTCAATAAAACGCTACAGTGTCAAACAACTGATATTACAATCAAAAACAAAAATGGTTAGGTCATCACTTCTGTTATTTGGACTGTTAAAGCATTTCTCATGATATTGTTTAAAAGCAGGGGGGTACGTGGTGTAAATTAAGGAGTCTATTATTAAAAGTGTGTGTGAGGTTTTTGCGTGTTTTTGCATCTCGGGCATCTGCTTTTATTGTCAAAGGGAATTTTCGATGAGTTAAGCAATATTTAAAGAACTGTTGAGGTTTTTGTTTTGTTTTTAAGGCGAGATTGCAACTTTTTGTTCTTTCACATTTGTGAGCGTGTACATGTATTGATGTAATGGCATTAAAATATTTATCCTAATCTGTCTGGTCTGGTTACTTGGGAAGCAATTTCATAAATAGTGCACACTTTGATTTCCTATTACGTTTTGTTAGAAATCATCCAACATTGATGAGCTGTTAAATCGCTCTTATGAAAATAAATATTTCATACAGGTGTGACACACAGGAAGTGACATCACTATGTATGGCTCTATCTATAAGTAAACAAGCTTTTTCTACACGTCATCTAATCCACGCGAACACATTATACCAAATACACAAACTAACGTTGTTTTTAGCAATGAAATAGGTGCCCTTTAACGCACCCAAAGTTTTAAACACAAGTCTTACCAGCTCATAAATACAAACAAGGTACAGTAGGAGGACTTGAACGCACCAATAGTAGCAGTAAAGCAATAGTAACACATATCATCGCTGTGCTGTAAATAATAGATGCGTTTTCTTCTGAGGAGAAGGCTGTGCTCTTTAAAATCCACCATTATGGTCCGCATAAAAATACAAAATAATTTAATACCCTCTCTCTGGCATTAGGTTAGTATGGCATTGTATATTACAGTAGGTGAAAGTTTGTGCTAGAGCTGCTTTAAAAGGGTTACCAGATGCATCGGCAGAGGTTGTGTGTACTTTGGACTTGCTAATGTTTTTGCTGTGAATGAGTTTTCTCTGGTCATCGTTTGTGCACATTATTGAAGGATCGATTGTAAAACCCTGCCATTATGTCATCGCTTCAGTGGGCCGCATCGCCTTTAATCCAACAGCCTTGAAACGCAGTAATTTACCGACTTAGTTACTGAATCCTTGTAATAAGGTTTGTTAGGCCAATAAGCCAAATTACCTCCATTATTAGTGTGAAAAAGCACTCTCTCTTTGTTTCGCAATCATTATGTTGGCTTGAGAAAGCCAACATACTGTTGTTGCACTTAAACTTATTAGTGGTGCTTGCATTTATGCAAGGCATCACTATTATTATTGCTCATACTTATTATTATTAGTGGTGCTTGCATTTATGCAAGGCATCACTATTATTATTGCTCATACTTATTATTATTATTAGTGGTGCTTGCATTTATGCAAGGCATCACTATTATTATTGCTCATACTTATTATTTATTTATTTATTATTCTTATATCTGGACACTTTTTCGGCGCGTAACTCGTCCCGCACGGTTTGTCGTAGACCAATGAAACAGTGCTCAAAACGACCGGCTAATTGAGGACACGTCTGCTATGACTTTTATAAGCGATCGGGTGCAAGGTTTTCGAAAGGGGGGCGAAAAACCACCCAAAAAATCCCATTGACTTAACATTACGCCCAACTTTGATGGGTCATAGCTCCGCTCAAGGATTTTGTAGAAACATGTGGGTTACAACATTTGAAGAGGGTGGTAGACTCTGTAAGAACATGGATCACAATGGGGTGTAAGTTGTACCCCTGGGGTGTAAGCGACACCCGAAAATTCCCATTGACTTATAATGGGGCAGGAAACATGCCCATATAAGGGAATAAAAAAGTTCCAGATGGGATATCTTCGCTTTACAATGTCGTAGAGACACGGGGGTTGGACCGTTTTACTCATGACTCAGAGTGTAATCATTATGGGATGCCAATTTTTTCCCTAGCAACCAAATACAGTACCCTAGCAACAGAGTAAACAAAGCCTTATATCTCCGCACCAGAACATCGTAGAGACACGGGGGTTGGACCTTTTGACTTGTGACTCGGAGTGTAATCATTATGGGATGCCATTTTTTTCCCTAGCAACCAAATACAGTACCCTAGCAACAGAGTAAACAAAGCCTTATATCTCCGCACCAGAACATCGTAGAGACACGGGGGTTGGACCGTTTGACTAGTGACTCAGAGTGTAATCATTATGGGATGCCAATTTTTTCCCTAGCAACCAAATACAGTACCCTAGCAACAGAGTAAACAAAGCCTTATATCTCCGCATCAGAACATCGTAGAGACACGGGGGTTGGACCGTTTGACTCGTGACTCAGAGTGTAATCAGTATGGGATGCCAATTTTTTTCCCTAGCAACCAAATACAGTACCCTAGCAACAGAGTAAACAAAGCCTTATATCTCCGCATCAGAACATCGTAGAGACACGGGGGTTGGACCGTTTGACTAGTGACTCAGAGTGTAATCATTATGGGATGCCAATTTTTTCCCTAGCAACCAAATACAGTACCCTAGCAACAGAGTAAACAAAGCCTTATATCTCCGCATCAGAACATCGTAGAGACACGGGGGTTGGACCGTTTGACTCGTGACTCAGAGTGTAATCATTATGGGATGCCATTTTTTTCCCTAGCAACCAAATACAGTACCCTAGCAACAGAGTAAACAAAGCCTTATATCTCCGCACCAGAACATCGTAGAGACACGGGGGTTGGACCGTTTGACTAGTGACTCAGAGTGTAATCATTATGGGATGCCAATTTTTTCCCTAGCAACCAAATACAGTACCCTAGCAACAGAGTAAACAAAGCCTTATATCTCCGCATCAGAACATCGTAGAGACACGGGGGTTGGACCGTTTGACTCGTGACTCAGAGTGTAATCAGTATGGGATGCCAATTTTTTTCCCTAGCAACCAAATACAGTACCCTAGCAACAGAGTAAACAAAGCCTTATATCTCCGCATCAGAACATCGTAGAGACACGGGGGTTGGACCGTTTGACTAGTGACTCAGAGTGTAATCATTATGGGATGCCAATTTTTTCCCTAGCAACCAAATACAGTACCCTAGCAACAGAGTAAACAAAGCCTTATATCTCCGCATCAGAACATCGTAGAGACACGGGGGTTGGACCGTTTGACTCGTGACTCAGAGTGTAATCATTATGGGATGCCATTTTTTTCCCTAGCAACCAAATACAGTACCCTAGCAACAGAGTAAACAAAGCCTTATATCTCCGCATCAGAACATCGTAGAGACATGGGGTTTGGACCGTTTGACTCGTGACTCGGAGGGTAATCACTAGTGGATGCCATTTTTTCCCCTAGCAACCAAATACAGTACCCTAGCAACAGAGTAAACAAAGCCTTATATCTCCGCATCAGAACATCGTAGAGACACGGGGGTTGGACCGTTTGACTCGTGACTCGGAGGGTAATCACTAGTGGATGCAATTTTTTTCCCTAGCAACCAAATACAGTACCCTAGCAACAGAGTAAACAAAGCCTTATATCTCCGCATCAGAACATCGTAGAGACACGGGGGTTGGACCGTTTAACTCGTGACTCTGAGTGTAATCACTAGTGGATGCCAAATTTTTCCATAGCAACCAAATACAGTACCCTAGCAACCGCATAAACAAAGCCTTATATCTCTGCATCAAAACCTCATAGAGACACGGGGGTTGGAACGTTTTACTTTTGGGTTGGAGTATAATCATATATTGTCCCGAGAATTTTGCCACGGCAAGCACCACTTCACATTTTCTTCAGGAAATGTACCTATCTAGTTATTATTATTCTTTTTCTGGACACTTTTTCGGCGCGTAACTCGTCCCGCACGGTTTAACATAGTCCCATGAAAGAGGGCTCAAATCGACCGGATTATTGAGGAGAGGTGTGCTATGACTTTTATAGGCGATCGGGTGCAGGATTTCTGAAAGGGGGGCGAAAAACCACCCGAAAAATCCCATTGACTTAACATTGCGCCCAACTTTGACGAGTCATAGCTCCGCTCGAGGATTTTGTAGAAACATGTGGGTTGCAACATTTGAAGAGGGTGGTAGACTCTGTAAGAACATACATAACATTGGGGTGTAAGTTGTACCCCTGGGGTGTAAGAGGCACCCGAAAATTCCCATTGACTTAAAATGGGGCAGGAAACATGCCCATATAAGGGAATAAAACAGTTCCACATGGAATATCTTTGCTTTACAGTGTCGTAGAGATAAGTGGGTGGGCTCATTTTACTCGGGCATCCAATCAGTCTCTCAGGATCATCCCAGAGCTATTAAGCCACGCCCCTAGCAACCACTTTTTAGCACCCTAGCAACATCTCCCATAGACTGCCATTATAAAATGCCCAGATGGATATCTTTGCACCACAGTGTCATAGAGACATGGGGGTGGGCTCATTTTACTCAGGCATCCAATCAGTCTCTCAGGATCCTTCTTGAGATATGAAACCACGCCCCTAGCAACCACTTTTTAGCACCCTAGCAACATAAAATTCAAACAGTTATATCTCGTAATCAGAACATCGTAGAGACACGGGGGTTGGACCGTATTACTTGTGACTCGGAGTGTAATCATTGGCCAAATCATTGGCCACTCCCAAGCCACGCCCCTAGCAACCAAATTTGAGCACCCTAGCAACGGAATAAACAAAGCCTTATATCTCTGCATCAGAACATCGTAGAGACACGGGGTTTGGACCGTTTTACTCGTGACTCGAAGGGTAATCACTAGTTAATGCCAAGAGGTGTTAAGCCACGCCCCTAGCAACCAAATATGAACACCCTAGCAACGGAATAAACAAAGCCTTATATCTTCGCATCAGAACATCGTAGAGACACGGGGGTTGGCCCGTTTTACTCGTGACTCGAAGGGTAATCACTAGTGGATGCCAAGAGGTGTTAAGCCACGCCCCTAGCAACCAAATATGAACACCTAGCAACGGAATAAACAAAGTCTTATATCTCCACATCAGAACATCGTAGAGACACGGGGGTTGGACCGTTTGACTCGTGACTCGAAGTTTAATCACTAGTGGATGCCAAGAGGTGTTAAGCCACGCCCCTAGCAACCAAATATGAACACCCTAGCAACGGAATAAACAAAGCCTTATATCTCTGCATCAGAACATCGTAGAGACACGGGGGTTGGACCGTTTTACTTGTGACTCGAAGGGTAATCACTAGTGGAAGCCAAGAGGTGTTAAGCCACGCCCCTAGCAACCAAATATGAACACCTAGCAACGGAATAAACAAAGCCTTATATCTCCACATCAGAACATCGTAGAGACCCGGGGGTTGGACCGTTTGACTCGTGACTCGAAGTGTAATCACTAGTGGATGCCATTTTTTTCCCTAGCAACCAAATACAGTACCCTAGCAACCGAATAAACAAAGCCTAATATCTCCACATCAGAACATCGTAGAGACACGGGGGTTGGACCGTTTTACTCGTGACTCGAAGGGTAATCACTTGTTAATGCCAAGAGGTGTTAAGCCACGCCCCTAGCAACCAAATATGAACACCCTAGCAACAGAATAAACAAAGCCTTATATCTTTGCATCAGAACATCGTAGAGACACGGGGGTTGGACCGTTTTACTCGTGACTTGAAGGGTAATCACTTATGGATGCCAAGAGGTGTTAAGCCACGCCCCTAGCAACCAAATATGAACACCCTAGCAACGGCATAAACAAAGCCTTATATCTCTGCATCAGAACATCGTAGAGACACGGGGGTTGGACCTTTTGACTTGTGACTCGAAGTGTAATCACTAGTGGATGCCATTTTTTCCCCTAGCAACCAAATACAATACCCTAGCAACAGAATAAACAAAGCCTAATATCTCCACATCAGAACATCGTAGAGACACGGGGGTTGGACCGTTTGACTCGTGACTCGAAGTGTAATCACTAGTGGATGCCAATTTTTTCCCTAGCAACCAAATACAGTACCCTAGCAACCAAATAAACAAAGCCTTATATCTCTGCATCAGAACATCGTAGAGACACGGGGGTTGGACCATTTTACTTTTGGCTTGGAGTATAATCATAAATTGTCCCCGAAACTTGCCACGGCAAGCACCACTCACATTTTCTTCAGGAAATGTACCTATCTAGTTATTATTATTCTTCTTTTTCTGGACACTTTTTCGGCGCGTAACTCGTCCCGCACGCTTTGTCGTAGACCCATAAATTAGGGCTCAAATCGACCGGATTATTGAGGAGAGGTGTGCTATGACTTTTATAAGCGATCGGGTGCATGATTTCCGAAAGGGGCGCGAAAAACCTCCCGAAAACGTCCCATTGACTTTACATTGCGCCCAACTTTGACGAGTCATAGCTCCGCTCGAGGATTTTGTAGAAACATGTGGGTTACAACATTTGAAGAGGGTGGTAGGCTCTGTAAGAACATGGATCACAATGGGGTGTAAGTTGTACCCCTGGGGTGTAAGAGGTGCCCAAAAGTGCCCCAATGAAAAGTCAATGGGGCAAAATCCCATAGACTTACCATTGCAAAAATTTTGACGGGTCATAGGTCCGAGCCAGGATTTCATAGAAACATGTGGGTTACTAAATTTGAAGAGGGTGCTAGACTCTGTCAGGACGTCCCCCACAATGGGGTGTAAGGTTACCATAGCAACCATTTTGGGCACCCTAGCAACCTATACCATAGACTGCCATTATAAAATGCCCGGATGGATATCTTTGCACCACAGTGTCATAGAGACATGGGGGTGGGCTCATTTTACTCAGGCATCCAATCAGTCTCTCAGGATCCTTACAGACTTACTAAGCCACGCCCCTAGCAACCAAATTTGAGCACCCTAGCAACCGAATAAACAAAGCCTTATATCTCCGCATCAGAACATCGTAGAGACACGGGGTTTGGACCGTTTTACTTGTGACTCGGAGTGTAATCACTGGGCACATCATTGGCCACTCCCAAGCCACGCCCCTAGCAACCAAATACAGTACCCTAGCAACAGAGTAAACAAAGCCTTATATCTCCGCATCAGAACATCGTAGAGACACGGGGGTTGGACCGTTTTACTTGTGACTCGGAGTGTAATCACTGGGCACATAATTGGCCACTCCCAAGCCACGCCCCTAGCAACCAAATAGAGTACCCTAGCAACAGAGTAAACAAAGCCTTATATCTCCGCATCAGAACATCGTAGAGACACGGGGGTTGGACCATTTTACTTGTGACTCGGAGTGTAATCACTGGGCACATCATTGGCCACTCCCAAGCCACGCCCCTAGCAACCAAATACAGTACCCTAGCAACAGAGTAAACAAAGCCTTATATCTCCACATCAGAACATCGTAGAGACATGGGGGTTGGACCGTTTGACTCATGACTCGGAGGGTAATCACTAGTGGATGCCATTTTTTTCCCTAGCAACCAAATACAGTACCCTAGCAACAGAGTAAACAAAGCCTTATATCTCCGCATCAGAACATCGTAGAGACATGGGGTTTGGACCGTTTGACTCGTGACTCGGAGGGTAATCACTAGTGGATGCCATTTTTTTCCCTAGCAACCAAATACAGTACCCTAGCAACAGAGTAAACAAAGCCTTATATCTCCGCATCAGAACATCGTAGAGACACGGGGGTTGGACCGTTTGACTCATGACTCGGAGGGTAATCACTAGTGGATGCAATTTTTTTCCCTAGCAACCAAATACAGTACCCTAGCAACAGAGTAAACAAAGCCTTATATCTCCGCATCAGAACATTGTAGAGACATGTGGGTTGAATTGTTTTACTTTTGGCTTGGAGTATAATCATATATTGTCCCCCGAAATTTGCCACGGCAAGCACCACTTCACATTTTCTTCAGGAAATGTACCTATCTAGTTATTATTATTATTATTATTATTCTTTTTCTTCTGAGACTAAAATTTCTAACTCTAACTCGTCCTAGAGCTTTCAAGCTACAGCCATCAAACTTTGGACAGACTTTCGGTCTGATCTGACGAGGTGTGCTATATCTTTTCTAACTGATGGGACCTTCCGAATTCCTAAACGGGGCGCTGAAACACCCCAAAATTTCCATTGACTTAACATTGAGACAAACTTTGACGGGTCAAAGCTGCGAGTGAGAAACTTGTAGAAACTTGTGGCTTACCACATTTAAGGAGGCTGACAGGCTGTGTAAGAACATACCTCACAATGGGGTGTAAGCTGTACCCCTGGGGTGTAAGAGGCCCCCAAATTTTCCCATTGACTTATAATGGGGCAGGAAATATGCCCATAAAAGGGAAAAAAAGCGTCCCAGATGGAATATCTTCACTTTAGAGTGTCTTAGAGACATGGGGGTGGGCTCATTTTACTCAAGCATCCAATCAGTCTCTTAGGATCACCCCAGAGATATTAAGCCACGCCCCTAGCAACAATTGGGTACCCTAGCAACATCTCCCATAGACTACCATTATAAAAAGCCCAGATGGATATCTTTGCACCAGAGTGTCATAGAGACATAGGGGTCAGTCTCTTAGGATCACCCCAGAGATATTAAGCCACGCCCCTAGCAACAATTGGGTACCCTAGCAACATCTCCCATAGACTACCATTATAAAAAGCCCAGATGGATATCTTTGCACCAGAGTGTCATAGAGACATAGGGGTGGGCTCATTTTACTCAGGCATCCAATCAGTCTCTTAGGATTCTTATTGAGGTATTAAGCCACGCCCCTAGCAACAAAATATGAAGACCCTAGCAACATAATAAACAAAGCCTTATATCTCTGGATCTGAACATCGTAGAGACACGGGGGTTGGACCGTTTTTCTTGTGGCTTGAAGTGTAATCATTATGGGATGCCAATTTTTTCCCTAGCAACCAAACTTAGTACCCTAGCAACGGAATAAACAAAGCCTTATATCTCCGCTTCAGAACATCATAGAGACACGGGGGTTGGACCGTTTTACTTGTGGCTTGAAGTGTGATCATTATGGGATGCCAATTTTCTCCCTAGCAACCAAACTTAGTACCCTAGCAACGGAATAAACAAAGCCTTATATCTCCGCATCAGAACATTGTATAGACACGGGGGTTGGACCGTTTAACTTGTGGCTTGAAGGGTGATCATTATGGGATGCCAATTTTCTCCCTAGCAACCAAACTTAGTACCCTAGCAACGCAATAAATGTTAGCTTCATGCTAGCTTCTTGCTAATCATGCTAGCTTCATGCTAGCTTCATGCTAATCATGCTAACATCATGCTAGCTTCATGCTAATCATGCTAACTTCATGCTAGCTTCATGCTAATCATGCTAACTTCATGCTAGCTTCATGCTAATCATGCTAACTTCATGCTAGCTTCATGCCAATCATGCTAACATCATGCTAGCTTCATGCTAATCATGCTAGCATCATGCTAGCATCATGCTAATCATACTAGCATCATGCTAGCTTCATGCTAACTTCATGCTAATCATGCTAGCTTCATGCTAGCTTCATGCTAATCATGCTAGCATCATGCTAGCATCATGTTAACTTCATGCTAATCATGCTAGCATCAAGCTAGCTTCATGCTAATCGTGCTAGCATCATGCTAGCTTCATGCTAATCGTGCTAGCATCATGCTAGCTTCATGCAAATCGTGCTAGCATCATGCTAGCTTCATGCAAATCATGCTAGCATCATGCTAGCTTCATGCTAATCATGCTAGCATCATGCTAGCTTCATGCTAATCATGCTAGCATCATGCTAGCATCATGCTAATCATACTAGCATCATGCTAGCTTCATGCTAACTTCATGCTAATCATGCTAGCATCATGCTAGCTTCATGCTAATCATGCTAGCATCATGCTAGCATCATGTTAACTTCATGCTAATCATGCTAGCTTCATGCTAATCGTGCTAGCATCATGCTAGCTTCATGCTAATCGTGCTAGCATCATGCTAGCTTCATGCTAATCGTGCTAGCATCATGCTAGCTTCATGCAAATCATGCTAGCATCATGCTAGCTTCATGCTAATCATGCTAGCATCGTGCTAGCTTCATGCTAATCATGCTAGCATCATACTAGCTTCATGCTAATCATGCTAGCTTCATGCTAATCATGCTAGCATCATGCTAGCTTCATGCTAATCATGCTAGCATCATGCTAGCTTCATGCTTATCATGCTAGCTTCATGCTAATCATGCTAGCATCAAGCTAGCTTCATTCTAATCATGCTAGCATCATGCTAGCTTCATGCTAATCATGCTAACATCATGCTAGCTTCATGGTAAATCATGCTACCTTCATACTTAAACATACTAACAGCCAGATAGCCTACTAAACTAAACTTATGTCAAACCGTTTTAAACGTTCAGGCTACGCTTTCTCAAGCCAACATAAAGTTTGTCTTCAAACTTTACTATCTAGTTATTATTATTCTTCTTTTTCTGGACACTTTTTCGGCGCGTAACTCGTCTCGCACGGTTTGGCGTAGTGCCATGAAAGAGGGCTCAAATCGACCGGATTATTGAGGAGAGGTGTGCTATGACTTTTATAAGCGATCGGGTGCAGGATTTCCGAAAGGGGCGCGAAAAACCTCCCGAAAACGTCCCATTGACTTTACATTGCGTCGAACTTTGGCAGGTCATAGCTCCACTCTAGGATTTTGTAGAAACATGTGGGTTACAGCATTTGAAGAGGGTGGTAGGCTCTGTAAGAACATGGATCACATTGGGGTGTAAGTTGTACCCCTGGGGTGTAAGAGGTGCCCAAAAGTGCCCTAATGGAAAGTCAATGGGGCGAAAATCCCATAGACTAACATTGCCAAAAAAATTTGACAGGTCACAGGTCCAAGTGAGGATTTCATAGAAACATGTGGGTTACTAAAATTGAAGAGGGTGCTAGACTCTGTCAGGACGTACCCCACAATGGGGTGTAAGGTTACCATAGCAACCATTTTGGGCACCCTAGCAACCTATACCATTGACTGCCATTATAAAATGCCTAGATGGATATCTTCGCACCACAGTGTCATAGAGACATGGGGGTGGGCTCATTTTACTCAGGCATCCAATCAGTCTCTCAGGATCCTTACAGACTTACTAAGCCACGCCCCTAGCAACCACTTTTGAGCACCCTAGCAACATAAAATACAAACAGTTATATCTCCGCATCAGAACATCTTAAAGACACGGGGGTTGGACCGTTTTACTTGTGACTAGGGGTGTAACAATTGGGCACATCATTGGCCACTCCCAAGCCACGCCCCTAGCAACCAAATTTGAGCACCCTAGCAACCGAATAAACAAAGCCTTATATCTCCGCATCAGAACATCGTAGAGACACAGGGTTTGGACCGTTTTACTTGTGACTCGGAGTGTAATCACTGGGCACATCATTGGCCACTCCCAAGCCACGCCCCTAGCAACCAAATACAGTACCCTAGCAACAGAGTAAACAAAGCCTTATATCTCCGCATCAGAACATCGTAGAGACACGGGGGTTGGACCGTTTTACTTGTGACTCGGAGTGTAATCACTGGGCTCATCATTGGCCACTCCCAAGCCACGCCCCTAGCAACCAAATACAGTACCCTAGCAACAGAGTAAACAAAGCCTTATATCTCCACATCAGAACATCGTAGAGACACGGGGGTTGGACCGTTTTACTTGTGACTCGGAGTGTAATCACTGGGCACATCATTGGCCACTCCCAAGCCACGCCCCTAGCAACCAAATACAGTACCCTAGCAACAGAGTAAACAAAGCCTTATATCTCCGCATCAGAACATCGTAGAGACACGGGGGTTGGACCGTTTTACTTGTGACTCAGAGTGTAATCACTGGGCTCATCATTGGCCACTCCCAAGCCACGCCCCTAGCAACCAAATACAGTACCCTAGCAACAGAGTAAACAAAGCCTTATATCTCCGCATCAGAACATCGTAGAGACATGGGGGTCGGACCGTTTGACTCATAACTCGGAGGGTAATCACTAGTGGATGCCATTTTTTTCCCTAGCAACCAAATACAGTACCCTAGCAACAGAGTAAACAAAGCCTTATATCTCTGCATCAGAACATCGTAGAGACATGGGGTTTGGACCGTTTGACTCGTGACTCGGAGGGTAATCACTAGTGGATCCCATTTTTTTCCCTAGCAACCAAATACAGTACCCTAGCAACAGAGTAAACAAAGCCTTATATCTCCGCATCAGAACATCGTAGAGACACGGGGGTTGGACCGTTTGACTCATGACTCGGAGGGTAATCACTAGTGGATGCAATTTTTTTCCCTAGCAACCAAATACAGTACCCTAGCAACAGAGTAAACAAAGCCTTATATCTCCGCATCAGAACATCGTAGAGACACGGGGGTTGGACCGTTTGACTCGTGACTCGGAGGGTAATCACTAGTGGATGCCATTTTTTCCCTAGCAACCAAATACAGTACCCTAGCAACAGAGTAAACAAAGCCTTATATCTCCGCATCAGAACATCGTAGAGACACGGGGGTTGGATCGTTTGACTTTTGGCTTGGAGTATAATCATAAATTGTCCCACGAAACTTGCCACGGCAAGCACCACTCACATTTTCTTCAGGAAATGTACCTATCTAGTTAGTGGTGCTTGCATTTATGCAAGGCATCACTATTATTATTGCTCATACTTATTATTATTATTATTATTATTCTTTTTCTGGACACTTTTTCGGCGCGTAACTCGTCCCGCACGGTTTAACATAGTCCCATGAAAGAGGGCTCAAATCGACCGGATTATTGAGGAGAGGTGTGCTATGACTTTTATAGGCGATCGGGTGCAGGATTTCTGAAAGGGGGGCGAAAAACCACCCGAAAAATCCCATTGACTTAACATTGCGCCCAACTTTGACGAGTCATAGCTCCGCTCGAGGATTTTGTAGAAACATGTGGGTTAGAACATTTGAAGAGGTTGGTAGGCTCTGTAAGAACATACATGACATTGGGGTGTAAGTTGTACCCCTGGGGTGTAAGAGGCACCCGAAAATTCCCATTGACTTAAAATGGGGCAGGAAACATGCCCATATAAGGGAATAAAGCAGTTCCAGATGGAATATCTTTGCTTTACAGTGTCGTAGAGATAAGTGGGTGGGCTCATTTTACTCGGGCATCCAATCAGTCTCTCAGGATCATCCCAGAGCTATTAAGCCACGCCCCTAGCAACAATTTTGGGCACCCTAGCAACATCTCCCATAGACTGCCATTATAAAATGCCCAGATGGATATCTTTGCACCACAGTGTCATAGAGACATGGGGGTGGACTCATTTTACACAGGCATCCAATAAGTCCCTCAGGATCCTTTCCTAGGTATTAAGCCACGCCCCTAGCAACCACTTTTGAGCACCCTAGCAACATAATAAACAAAGCCTTATATTTCTGGATCCGAACATCATAGAGACATGGGGGTTGGGTGTTTGGGTCATGTTAGCTTCATGCTAGCTTCATGCTAGGTCATACTAGCTTCATGCTAGTTTCATGCTAGCTTTATGCTAATTTCATAATATATCTTGCTAACTTCATGCTAAATAATGTTAGCATCATGCTAGCTTGATGCTTATTTATGTTAGCATCATGCTAGCTTCATGCTAATTTATGTTACCATCATGCTAGCTTCATGCTAATTTATGTTAGCATCATGCTAGCTTCATACTAATTCATGTTAACATTATGCTAGCTTCATGCTTCTTCATTTTAGCATCGTGCTAGCTTCATGCTAATTCATGTTAGCATCGTGCTAGCTTCATGCTAATTCATGTTAGCATCGTGCTAGCTTCATGCTAATTCATGTTAGCATCGTGCTAGCTTAATTCTAATTCATGTTAACATCATGCTAGCTTTATGCTAATTCATGTTAGCTTCATGCTAGCTTTATGTTAATTCATGTTAGCATCATGCTAACTTCATGCTAATTCATGTTAGCTTCATGCTAATTCATGTTAGCATCATGGTAGCTTCATGCTAATTCATGCTAGCTTCATGCTAATTCATGTTAGCATCATGCTAGCTTCATGCTAATTCATGTTAGCATCATGCTAGCTTCATGCTAATCATGTTAGCTTCATGCTAATCATGCTAGCTTCATGTTAGCTTCATGCTAATCATGTTAGCTTCATGCTAATCATGCTAGCTTCATGTTAGCATCATGCTAATCATGCTAGCTTCATGCTAATCATGCTAACATCATGCTAGCTTCATGCTAATCATGCTAACATCATGCTAGCTTCATGTTAATAATGCTAACATCATGATAGCTTCATGCTAATCATGCTAGCTTCATGCTAGCTTCATGCTAATCATGCTATCATCATGCTAGCTTCATGCTAACTTCATGCTAGCTTCATGCTAATCATGCTACCATCATGCTAGCTTCATGCTAATCATGCTAGCATCATGCTAGCTTCATGCTAATCATGTTAGCTTCATGCTAATCATGTTAGCTTCATGTTAGCATCATGCTAATCATGCTAGCTTAATGCTAATCATGCTAACATCATGCTAGCTTCATGCTAATCATGCTAGCATCATGCTAGCTTCATGCTAATCATGTTAGCTTCATGCTAATCATGCTAACTTCATGTTAGCATCATGCTAGCTTCATGCTAATCATGCTACCTTCATGCTAATAATGCTAACATCATGCTAGCTTCATGCTAATCATGTTAGCATCATGCTACCTTCATGCTAATCATGCTAGCTTCATGCTAGCTTCATGCTAATCATGGTAGCATCATGCTAGCTTCATGCTAATCATGCTAGCATCATGGAAGCTTCATGCAAATCATGCTAACATCATGCTAGCTTCATGCTAACTTCATGCTAATCATGTTAGCATCATGCTAGCTTCATGCTAGCTTCATGCTAATCATGCTAGCTTCATGTTAACTTCATGGTAATCATGCTAGCTTCATGCTAACCTCATGCTAACTTCATGGTAATCATGCTAATGTTAATCATGCTTAATGTTAATCATGCTAGCTTCATGTTAGCTTCATGGTAATCATGCTAACTTCATGCTAACTTCATGCTAATCATGCTAGCTTCATGCTAATCATGCTCGCTTCATGCTAATCATGCTAGCTTCATTATCTCCACATCAGAACATCGTAGAGACACAGGGGTTGGACCGTTTGACTCGTGACTCGGAGTGTAATCATTATGGGATGCCTATTTTTTCCCTAGCAACCAAATACAGTACCCTAGCAACAGAGTAAACAAAGCCTTATATCTCCGCATCAGAACATCGTAGAGACATGGGGGTTGGACCGTTTGACTCGTGACTCGGAGTGTAATCATTATGGGATGCCAATTTTTTACCTAGCAACCAAATACAGTACCCTAGCAACAGAGTAAACAAAGCCTTATATCTCCGCATCAGTACATCATAGAGACATGAGGGTTGGACCGTTTGACTTTTGCCTTGGAGTATAATCATAAATTGTCCCCCGAAATTTGCCACGGCAAGCACCACTCACATTTTCTTCAGGAAATGTACCTATCTAGTTATTTGTGGTGCTTGCATTTATGCAAAGCATCACTATTACTATCTTGCATACTTATTATTATTATTAGTGGTGCTTGCATTTATGCAAAGCATCACTATTACTATTCCTCAAAGATATTATTATTATTATTCTTCTTTTTCTGGACACTTTTTCGGCGCGTAACTCGTCTCGCACGGTTTGGCTTAGTGCCATGAAAGAGGGCTCAAATCGACCGGATTATTGAGGAGAGGTGTGCTATGACTTTTATAAGCGATCGGGTGCAGGATTTCCGAAAGGGGCGCGAAAAACCTCCCGAAAACGTCCCATTGACTTTACATTGCGTCGAACTTTGGCAGGTCATAGCTCCACTCTAGGATTTTGTAGAAACATGTGGGTTACAGCATTTGAAGAGGGTGGTAGGCTCTGTAAGAACATGGATCACATTGGGGTGTAAGTTGTACCCCTGGGGTGTAAGAGGTGCCCAAAAGTGCCCTAATGGAAAGTCAATGGGGCGAAAATCCCATAGACTAACATTGCCAAAAAAATTTGACAGGTCACAGGTCCAAGTGAGGATTTCATAGAAACATGTGGGTTACTAAAATTGAAGAGGGTGCTAGACTCTGTCAGGACGTACCCCACAATGGGGTGTAAGGTTACCCTAGCAACCGTTTTGGGCACCCTAGCAACATCTCCCATAGACTGCCATTATAAAATGCCCAGGTGGATATCTTTGCAGCACAGTGTCATAGAGACATGGGGGTGGGCTCATTTTACTTAGGCATCCAATCAGTATCTTAGGATCCTTAAAGACTAACTAAGCCACGCCCCTAGCAACCACTTTTGAGCACCCTAGCAACATAAAATTCAAACAGTTATATCTCGGCATCAGAACATCGTAGAGACACGGGGGTTGGACCGTTTTACTTGTGACTAGGGGTGTAACAATTGGGTACATCATTGGCCACTCCCAAGCCACGCCCCTAGCAACCAAATTTGAGCACCCTAGCAACCGAATAAACAAAGCCTTATATCTCCGCATCAGAACATCGTAGAGACACGGGGTTTGGACCGTTTTACTTGTGACTCGGAGTGTAATCACTGGGCACATCATTGGCCACTCCCAAGCCACGCCCCTAGCAACCAAATACAGTACCCTAGCAACAGAGTAAAAAAAGCCTTATATCTCCGCATCAGAACATCGTAGAGACACGGGGGTTGGACCGTTTTACTTGTGACTCGGAGTGTAATCACTGGGCACATAATTGGCCACTCCCAAGCCACGCCCCTAGCAACCAAATACAGTACCCTAGCAACAGAGTAAACAAAGCCTTATATCTCCGCATCAGAACATCGTAGAGACACGGGGGTTGGACCGTTTTACTTGTGACTCGGAGTGTAATCACTGGGCACATCATTGGCCACTCCCAAGCCACGCCCCTAGCAACCAAATACAGTACCCTAGCAACAGAGTAAACAAAGCCTTATATCTCCACATCAGAACATCGTAGAGACACGGGGGTTGGACCGTTTGACTCATGACTCGGAGGGTAATCACTAGTGGATGCCATTTTTTTCCCTAGCAACCAAATACAGTACCCTAGCAACAGAGTAAACAAAGCCTTATATCTCCGCATCAGAACATCGTAGAGACATGGGGTTTGGACCGTTTGACTCGTGACTCGGAGGGTAATCACTAGTGGATGCCTTTTTTTTTCCCTAGCAACCAAATACAGTACCCTAGCAACAGAGTAAACAAAGCCTTATATCTCCGCATCCGAACATCGTAGAGACACGGGGGTTGGACCGTTTGACTCGTGACTCAGAGTGTAATCATTATGGGATGCCAATTTTTTCCCTAGCAACCTAATACAGTACCCTAGCAACAGAGTAAACAAAGCCTTATATCTCCGCATCAGAACATCGTAGAGACACGGGGGTTGGACCGTTTGACTCGTGACTCAGAGTGTAATTACTATGGGATGCCATTTTTTTCCCTAGCAACCAAATACAGTACCCTAGCAACAGAGTAAACAAAGCCTTATATCTCAGCATCAGAACATCGTAGAGACACGGGGGTTGGACCGTTTGACTCGTGACTCAGAGTGTAATCATTATGGGATGCCAATTTTTTCCCCAGCAACCAAATACAGTACCCTAGCAACAGAGTAAACAAAGCCTTATATCTCAGCATCAGAACATCGTAGAGACACGGGGGTTGGACCGTTTGACTCGTGACTCAGAGTGTAATCACTATGGGATGCCAATTTTTTCCCTAGCAACCAAATACAGTACCCTAGCAACAGAGTAAACAAAGCCTAATATCGTCGCATCAAAACATCGTAGAGACACAGGAGTTGGATCGTTTTACTTTTGGCCTGGAGTATAATCATATATGTTCCCCAGAATTTTGCCACGGCAAGCACCACTCACATTTTCTTCAGGAAATGTACCTATCTAGTTATTATGTTGGCTTGAAAAAGCCAACATATTGTTATTGCTTTTAAACTTATTATGTTGGCTTGAAAAAGCCAACATATTGTTATTGCTTTTAAACTTATTATTATTATTCTTTTTCTGAGACCAAAATTACGAACACTAACTCGTCCTAGAGCTTTCAAGCTACATGCACCAAATTTTCCACGGACCTTCAGACTGGTCTGACGGAGTGTGCTATATCTTTTCTAACTGATGGGACCTTCCGAATTCCTAAACGGGGGGCTCGAACACCCCAAAATTTCCATTGACTTAACATTGAGACAAACTTTGACGAGTCATAGCTGTGAGTGAGAAACTTGTAGAAACTTGTGGCTTACCACATTTAAGGAGGCTGACAGGCTCTGTAAGAACATACATCACAATGGGGTGTAAGCTATACCCCTGGGGTGTAAGAGGCCCCCAAAATTTCCCATTGACTTATAATGGGGCAGGAAACATGCCCATATAAGGGAATGAAAGCGTCCCAGATGGAATATCTTTACTTTAGAGTGTCGTAGAGACATGGGGGTGGGCTCATCTTACTCAGTCATCCAATCAGTCTCCTAGGATCGCCCCAGAGCTATTAAGCCACGCCCCTAGCAACAATTTTGGGTACCCTAGCAACATGTCCCATAGACTACCACTATAAAAAGCCCAGATGGATATCTTTGCACCAGAGTGTCATAGAGACATAGGGGTGGGCTCATTTTACTCAGGCATCCAATCAGTCTCTTAGGATTCTTATTGAGGTATTAAGCCACGCCCCTAGCAACCAAATATGAGCACCCTAGCAACATAACAAACAAAGCCTTATATCTCTGGATCTGAACATCATAGAGACATGGGGGTTGGGTCTTTGGGTCATGTTAGCTTCATGCTAGCTTAATGCTAAGTCATACTAGCTTCATGCTAGTTTCATGCTAGCTTTATGCTAATTTCACAATATATCTTGCTAACTTCATGCTAAATCATGTTAGCTTCATGTTAAATCTTGTTAGCTTCAGGCTAAATAGTGCTAGCTTCATGCTAATCATGTTAGCATCATGTTAATCATGCTAGCTTCATGTTAAATCATGCTAGCTTCATGCTAATCATGTTAACATCATGCTAGCTTCATGTTAATCATGTTAGCCTCATGCTAGCTTCATGCTAATCATGCTAGCCTCATGCTAGCTTCATGCTAATCATGCTAAAATCATGCTAACATCATGCTAGCTTCATGTTAATCATGCTAACATCATGCTAACTTCATGCTAAACATGCTAATATCATGCTAGCTTCATGCTAGTCATGCTAGCTTCATGCTAGTCATATAAGCTTCATGCTAGCTTCATGCTAATCATGCTAGCTTCATGCTAGCATCATGCTAATCATGCTAGCATCATGCTAGCTTCATGCTAATCATGTTAGCATCATGCTAGCTTCATGCTAATCATGCTAGCATCATGCTAGCTTCATGTTAATTATGCTAGCATCATGCTAGCTTCATGCTAATCATGCTAGCATCATGCTAGCTTCATGCTAATCATGCTAGCATAATGTTAGCTTCATGCTAATCATGTTAGCTTCATGCTAATCATGTTAGCATCATGCTAGCTTCATGTTAATCATGCTAACATCATGCTAGCTTCATGCTAATCATGCTAGCATCATGCTAGCTTCATGCTAATCATGCTAGCATCATGATAGCTTCATGCTAATCATGCTAGCATCATGCTAGCTTCATGCTAATCATACTAGCATCATGCTAGCTTCATGTTAATCATGCTAGCATCATGCTAGCTTCATGCTAATCATGCTAACATCATGCTAGCTTCATGCTAGCTTCATGCTAATCATGCTAGCTTCATGCTAGCATCATGCTAATCATGCTAACATCATGCTAGCTTCATGCTAATCATGTTAGCATCATGCTAATCATGCTACCATCATGCTAGCTTAATGCTAATCATGCTAGCATCCTGCTAGCTTCATGCTAATCATGCTAGCATCATGTTAGCTTCATGCTAGTCATGCTAGCATCATGCTAATCATGCTAGCATCATGTTAGCATCATGCTAATCATGCTAGCATCATGCCAGCTTCATGCTTATCATGTTAGCATCATGTTAAATCATGCTACCTTCATACTTAAACATTCTAACAGCCAGATAGCCTACTAAACTAAACTTCTGTCAAACTGTTTTAAATGTTCAAGCTACGCTTTTTCAAGCCAACATAAAGTTTGTCTTCAAACTTTAATATCTAGTTATTATTATTATTCTTTCTTATCCCCCCAAAATTATAAACACTAACTCGTCCTAGGGCTTTCAAGCTACATGCACCAAATTTTCCACAGACCTTCAGACTGGTCTGACTTAGTGTGCTATATCTTTTCTAACTGATGGGACCTTCCGAATTCCTAAACGGGGGGCTCGAACACCCCAAAATTTCCATTGACTTAACATTGAGACAAACTTTGATGGGTCATAGCTGCGAGTGAGAAACTTGTAGAAACTTGTGGCTTACCACATTTAAGGTGGCTGACAGGCTGTGTAAGAACATACCTAACAATGGGGTGTAAGCTGTACCCCTGGGGTGTAAGAGGCCCCCAAAATTTCCCATTGACTTATAATGGGGTAGGAAACATGCCCATAAAAGGGAATAAAAGCGTCCCAGATGGAATATCTTCACTTTAGAATGTCGTAGAGACATGGGGGTGGGCTCATTATACTCAGGCATCCAATCAGTCTCTTAGGGTCACCCCAAAGCTATTAAGCCACGCCCCTAGCAACAATTTTGGGTACCCTAGCAACATCTCCCATAGACTACCATTATAAAAAGCCCAGATGGATATCTTTGCACCAGAGTGTCATAGAGACATAGGGGTGGGCTCATTTTACTCAGGAATCCAATCAGTCTCTTAGGATTCTTATTGATGTATTAAGCCACGCCCCTAGCAACCAAATATGAGCACCCTAGCAACATAATAAACGAAGCCTTATATCTCTGGATCTGAACATCATAGAGACATGGGGGTTGGGTCTTTGGGTCATGTTAGCTTCATGCTAGCTCCATGCTAAGTCATACTAGCTTCATGCTAGTTTCATGCTAGCTTTATGCTAATTGCATAATAAATCTTTCTAACTTCATGCTAAATCATGCTAAATCATGCTAGCTTCATGCTAATCATGCTAGCATCATGCTAGCTTCATGCTAATCATGCTAGCATCATGCTAGCTTCATACTAAATCATCCTAGTTTCATGCTAATCATGCGAGCATCATGCTAGCTTCATGCTAATCATGTTACCATCATGCTAGCTTCATGCTAATCATGCTAGCATCATGCTAGCTTCATGCTAATCATGCTAGCATCATGCTAATCATGCTAGCATCATGCTACCTTCATGCTAATCATGCTAGCATCATGCTACCTTCATGCTAATCATGCTAGCATCATGCTAGCTTCATGCTAATCATGCTAGCATCATGCTAGCTTCATGCTAATCATGCTAGCATCATGCTAACTTCATGCTAAACATGCTAGCATCATGCTAGCTTCATGCTAATCATGCTAGCATCATGCTAGCTTCATGCTAATCATGCTAGCATCATGCTAGCTTTATGCTAATCATGCTAGCATCATGCTAGCTTCATGCTAATCATGCTAGCATCATGCTAGCTTCATGCTAATCATGCTAGCATCATGCTAGCTTCATGCTAATCATGCTAGCATCATGCTAGCTTCAATGCTAATCATGCTAACATCATGCTAGCTTCATGCTAATCATGTTAGCATCATGCTAGCTTCATGTTAATCATGCTACCATCATGTTAGATTCATGCTAATCATGCTAGCTTCATGCTAATCATGCTAACATCATGCTAGCTTCATGCTAATCATGCTAACATCATGCTAACTTCATGCTAATCATGCTAACATTATGCTAGCTTCATGCTAATCATGCTAGCATCATGCTAGCTTCATGCTAATCATGCTAGCATCATGCTAGCTTCATGCTAATCATGCTAACATCATGCTAGCTTCATGCTAATCATGCTAGCATCATGCTAGCTTCATGCTAATCATGTTAGCATCATGTTAGCTTCATGCTAATCATGCTACCATCATGTTAGATTCATGCTAATCATGCTAACATCATGCTAACTTCATGCTAATCATGCTAACATCATGCTAGCTTCATGCTAATCATGCTAGCATCATGCTAACTTCATACTAATCATGCTAGCATCATGGTAGCTTCATGCTAATTATGCTAGCATCATGCTAGCATCATGCTAATCATGCTAGCTTCACGTTAAATCCTGCTAGCTTCATGCTAATCATGCTATTCTCATGCTAACTTCATGTTAATCATGCAAGCCTCGTGCTAACTTCATGCTAGCTTCATGCTAATCTTGCTAGTTTCATGCTAGCTTCATGCTAATCATGCTAACATCATGCTAGCTTCATGCTAATCATACTAGCATCATGCTAGCTTCATGCTAATCATGCTAGAATCATGCTAGTTTCATGCTAATCATGCTAGCTTTATGCTAGCTTCATGCTAATCATGCTAGCATCATGCTAGCTTCATGCTAATCATGCTAGCATCATGCTAGCTTCATGCTAATCATGCTAGTTTCATGCTAGCTTCATGTTAATCATGCTAACATCATGCTAGCTTCATGCTAATCATGCTAGCATCATGCTAGCTTCATGCTAATCATGCTAGAATCATGCTAGCTTCATGCTAATCATGCTAGCATCATGCTAGCTTCATGCTAATCATGCTAACATCATGCTAGCTTCATGCTAGCTTCATGCTAGCTACATGCTAATCATGCTAGCATCATGCTAGCTTCATGCTAATCATGCTAACATCATGCTAGCTTCATGCTAATCATGCTAGCATCATGCTAGCTTCCTGCTAGCTTCATGCTAATCATGCTAACATCATGCTAGCTTCATGTTAATCATGCTAGCATCATGCTAGCTTCATGGTAATCATGCTAGCATCATGCTAGCTTCATGCTAGCTACATGCTAATCATGCTAGCATCATGCTAGCTACATGCTAATCATGCTAGCTTCATGCTAATCATGCTAGCATCATGCTAGCTTCATGCTTATCATGCTAGCATCATGCTAGCTTCATGCTAATCATGCTAGCATCATGCTAGCTTCATGCTAGCTACATGCTAATCATGCTAACATCATGCTAGCTACATGCTAATCATGCTAGCATCATGTTAGCTTCATGCTAATCATGCTAGCATCATGCTAGCTTCATGCTAGCTTCATGCTAATCATGCTAGCTTCATGCTAACATCATGGTAGCTTCATGCTAATCATGCTAGCATCATGCTAGCTTCATGCTAGCTACATGCTAATCATGCTAGCATCATGCTAGCTACATGCTAATCATGCTAGCTTCATGCTAATCATGCTAGCATCATGCTAGCTTCATGCTTATCATGCTAGCATCATGCTAGCTTCATGCTAATCATGCTAGCATCATGCTAGCTTCATGCTAGCTACATGCTTATCATGCTAACATCATGCTAGCTACATGCTAATCATGCTAGCATCATGTTAGCTTCATGCTAATCATGCTAGCATCATGCTAGCTTCATGCTAGCTTCATGCTAATCATGCTAGCTTCATGCTAACATCATGGTAGCTTCATGCTAATCATGCTAGCATCATGCTAGCTTCATGCTAACATCATGTTAACTTCATGCTAATTATGCTAGCATCATGCTAGCTTCATGCTAATCATGCTAGCATCATGCTAGCTTCATGCTAATCATGTTAGCTTCATGCTAGCTTCATGCTAATCATGTTAGCTTCATACTTAAACATACTAACTGCCAGATAGCCTACTAAACTAAACTTCTGTCAATCCGTTTTAAACGTTCAGGCTACGCTTTTTCAAGCCAACATAAAGTTTGTCTTCAAACTTTAATATCTAGTTATTATTATTCTTCTTTTTCTGGACACTTTTTCGGCGCGTAACTCGTCCCGCACGCTTTGTCGTAGACCCATAAATTAGGGCTCAAATCGACCGGCTTATTGAGGAGAGGTGTGCTATGACTTTTATAAGCGATCGGGTGCAGGATTTCCGAAAGGGGGGCGAAAAACCACCCAAAAAATCCCATTGACTTAACATTGCGCCAAACTTTGACGAGTCATAGCTCCGCTCGAGGATTTTGTAGAAACATGTGGGTTACAACATTTGAAGAGGGTGGTAGGCTCTGTAAAAACATGGATCACAATGGGGTGTAAGTTGTACCCCTGGGGTGTAAGAGGTGGCCAAAAGTGCCCCAATGAAAAGTCAATGGGGCAAAATCCCATAGACTTACCATTGCAAAAATTTTGACGGGTCATAGGTCCGAGCCAGGATTTCATAGAAACATGTGGGTTACTAAATTTGAAGAGGGTGCTAGACTCTGTCAGGACGTCCCCCACAATGGGGTGTAAGGTTACCATAGCAACCATTTTGGGCACCCTAGCAACCTATACCATAGACTGCCATTATAAAATGCCCGGATGGATATCTTTGCACCACAGTGTCATAGAGACATGGGGGTGGGCTCATTTTACTCAGGCATCCAATCAGTCTCTCAGGATCCTTACAGACTTACTAAGCCACGCCCCTAGCAACCACTTTTGAGCACCCTAGCAACATAAAATACAAACAGTTATATCTCGGCATCAGAACATCGTAGAGACACGGGGTTTGGACCGTTTTACTTGTGACTAGGGGTGTAACAATTGGGCACATCATTGGCCACTCCCAAGCCACGCCCCTAGCAACCAAATTTGAGCACCCTAGCAACCGAATAAACAAAGCCTTATATCTCCGCATCAGAACATCGTAGAGACACGGGGTTTGGACCGTTTTACTTGTGACTCGGAGTGTAATCACTGGGCACATCATTGGCCACTCCCAAGCCACGCCCCTAGCAACCAAATACAGTACCCTAGCAACAGAGTAAACAAAGCCTTATATCTCCGCATCAGAACATCGTAGAGAGACGGGGTTTGGACCGTTTTACTTGTGACTCGGAGTGTAATCACTGGGCACATAATTGGCCACTCCCAAGCCACGCCCCTAGCAACCAAATACAGTACCCTAGCAACAGAGTAAACAAAGCCTTATATCTCCGCATCAGAACATCGTAGAGACACGGGGGTTGGACCGTTTTACTTGTGACTCGGAGTGTAATCACTGGGCACATCATTGGCCACTCCCAAGCCACGCCCCTAGCAACCAAATACAGTACCCTAGCAACAGAGTAAACAAAGCCTTATATCTCCGCATCAGAACATCGTAGAGACATGGGGGTTGGACCGTTTGACTCATGACTCGGAGGGTAATCACTAGTGGATGCATTTTTTTCCCTAGCAACCAAATACAGTACCCTAGCAACAGAGTAAACAAAGCCTTATATCTCCGCATCAGAACATCGTAGAGACACGGGGGTTGGACCGTTTGACTCGTGACTCGGAGGGTAATCACTAGTGGATGCCATTTTTTTCCCTAGCAACCAAATACAGTACCCTAGCAACAGAGTAAACAAAGCCTTATATCTCCGCATCAGAACATCGTAGAGACACGGGGTTTGGACCGTTTGACTCGTGACTCGGAGTGTAATCACTAGTGGATGCCAATTTTCTCCCTAGCAACCAAATACATTACCCTAGCAACAGAGTAAACAAAGCCTTTTATCTCCACATCAGAACATCGCAGAGACACGGGGGTTGGACCGTTTGACTCGTATCTCGGAGTGTAATCACTAGTGGATGCCAATTTTTTCCCTAGCAACCAAATACAGTACCCTAGCAACAGAGTAAACAAAGCCTTATATCTCTGCATCAGAACATCGTAGAGACACGGGGGTTGGACCGTTTTACTTTTGGCTTGGAGTATAATCATAAATTGTCCCCTGAAATTTGCCACGGCAAGCACCACTCACATTTTCTTCAGGAAATGTACCTATCTAGTTAGTGGTGCTTGCATTTATGCAAGGCATCACTATTATTATTCCCCATACTTATTATTATTATTCTTCTTTTTCTGGACACTTTTTCGGCGCGTAACTCGTCCCGCACGGTTTAACGTAGTCCCATGAAAGAGGGCTCAAATCGACCGGATTATTGAGGAGAGGTGTGCTATGACTTTTATAAGCGATCGGGTGCAGGATTTCTGAAAGGGGGGCGAAAAACCACCCGAAAAATCCCATTGACTTAACATTGCGCCCAACTTTGACGAGTCATAGCTCCGCTCGAGGATTTTGTAGAAACATGTGGGTTACAACATTTGAAGAGGGTGGTAGGCTCTCTAAGAACATACATCATAATGGGGTGTAAGTTGTACCCCTGGGGTGTAAGAGGTGCCCAAAAATGCCCAATGAAAAGTCAATGGGGCAAAATCCCATAGACTTACCATTGCAAAAATGTTGACGGGTCATAGGTCCGAGCCAGGATTTCATAGAAACATGTGGGTTACTAAATTTGAAAAGGGTGCTCGACTCTGTCAGGACGTCCCCCACAATGGGGTGTAAGGTTACCATAGCAACCATTTTGGGCACCCTAGCAACCTATACCATAGACTGCCATTATAAAATGCCCAGATGGATATCTTTGCACCACAGTGTCATAGAGACATGGGGGTGGGCTCATTTTACTCAGGCATCCAATCAGTCTCTCAGGATCCTTACAGAGGGATTAAGCCACGCCCCTAGCAACCACTTTTTAGCACCCTAGCAACATAAAATTCAAACAGTTATATCTCGGAATCAGAACATCGTAGAGACACGGGGGTTGGACCATATTACTTGTGACTCGGAGTGTAATCACTGGCCACATCATTGGCCACTCCCAAGCCACGCCCCTAGCAACCAAATTTGAGCACCCTAGCAACGGAATAAACAAAGCCTTATATCTCTGCATCAGAACATCGTAGAGACACGGGGGTTGGACCGTTTTACTCGTGACTTGAAGGGTAATCACTAGTGGAAGCCAAGAGGTGTTAAGCCACGCCCCTAGCAACCAAATATGAACACCCTAGCAACAGAGTAAACAAAGCCTTATATCTTCGCATCAGAACATCGTAGAGACACGGGGGTTGGACCGTTTTACTCGTGACTCGAAGGGTAATCACTAGTGGAAGCCAAGAGGTGTTAAGCCACGCCCCTAGCAACCAAATATGAACAACCTAGCAACAGAGTAAACAAAGCCTTATATCTTCGCATCAGAACATCGTAGAGACACGGGGGTTGGACCGTTTTACTCGTGACTCGAAGGGTAATCACTAGTGGAAGCCAAGAGGTGTTAAGCCACGCCCCTAGCAACCAAATATGAACACCCTAGCAACAGAGTAAACAAAGCCTTATATCTTCGCATCAGAACATCGTAGAGACACGGGGGTTGGACCGTTTTACTCGTGACTCGAAGGGTAATCACTAGTGGATGCCAAGAGGTGTTAAGCCACGCCCCTAGCAACCAAATATGAACACCCTAGCAACGGAATAAACAAAGCCTTATATCTTCGCATTAGAACATTGTAGAGACACGGGGGTTGGACCGTTTTACTCGTGACTCGAAGGGTAATCACTAGTGGAAGCCAAGAGGTGTTAAGCCACGCCCCTAGCAACCAAATATGAACACCTAGCAACGGAATAAACAAAGCCTTATATCTCTGCATCAGAACATCGTAGAGACACGGGGGTTGGACCGTTTGACTCGTGACTGGAAGTGTAATCACTAGTGGATGCCATTTTTTCCCTAGCAACCAAATACAGTACCCTAGCAACCGAATAAACAAAGCCTAATATCTCCACATCAGAACATCGTAGAGACACGGGGGTTGGACCGTTTTACTCGTGACTCGAAGGGTAATCACTAGTTAATGCCAAGAGGTGTTATGCCATGCCCCTAGCAACCAAATATGAACACCCTAGCAACGGAATAAACAAAGCCTTATATCTTCGCATCAGAACATCGTAGAGACACGGGGGTTGGACCGTTTTACTCGTAACTCGAAGGGTAATCACTAGTGGAAGCCAAGAGGTGTTAAGCCACGCCCCTAGCAACCAAATATGAACACCTAGCAACGGAATAAACAAAGCCTTATATCTCCACATCAGAACATCGTAGAGACACGGGGGTTGGACCGTTTGACTCGTGACTCGGAGTGTAATCACTAGTGGATGCCATTTTTTTCCCTAGCAACCAAATACAGTACCCTAGCAACCGAATAAACAAAGCCTTATATCTCTGCATCAGAACATCGTAGAGACACGGGGGTTGGACCGTTTGACTCGTGACTCGAAGTGTAATCACTAGTGGATGCCATTTTTTTCCCTAGCAACCAAATACAGTACCCTAGCAACCGAATAAACAAAGCCTAATATCTCCACATCAGAACATCGTAGAGACACGGTGGTTGGACCGTTTTACATCTTGACTTGAAGGGTAATCACTAGTGGATGCCAAGAGGTGTTTAGCCACGCCCCTAGCAACCAAATATGAACACCCTAGCAACGGAATAAACAAAGCCTTATATCTCTGCATCAGAACATCGTAGAGACACGGGGGTTGGACCGTTTGACTCGTGACTCGGAGTGTAATCACTAGTGGATGCCAATTTTTTTCCCTAGCAACCAAATACAGTACCCTAGCAACCAAATAAACAAAGCCTTATATCTCTGCATCAGAACATCGTAGAGACACGGGGGTTGGACCATTTTACTTTTGGCTTGGAGTACAATCACAAATTGTCACTCGAAATTTGCCACGGCAAGCACCACTTCACATTTTCTTCAGGAAATGTACCTATCTAGTTATTATTATGTTGGCTTTGAAAAAGCCAATATATTGTTATTGCTATTAAACTTATTTTTATTATTATTATTCCGCTTTCTTCTGAGACTAAATTTCCGACACTAACTCGTCCTAGGGCTTTCAAGCTACATGCACCAAATTTTCCACAGACCTTCAGACTGCTCTGACTTAGTGTGCTATATCTTTTCTAACTGATGGGACCTTCCGAATTCCTAAACGGGGGGCTCGAACACCCCAAAATTTCCATTGACTTAACATTGAGACAAACTTTGACGGGTCATAGCTGTGAGTAAGAAACTTGTAGAAACTTGTGGCTTACCACATTTAAGGAGGCTGACAGGCTCTGTAAGAACATACATCACAATGGGGTGTAAGCTATACCCCTGGGGTGTAAGAGGCCCCCAAAATTTCCCATTGACTTATAATGGGGCAGGAAACATGCCCATATAAGGGAATGAAAGCGTCCCAGATGGAATATCTTTACTTTAGAGTGTTGTAGAGACATGGGGGTGGGCTCATTTTACTCAGTCATCCTATCAGTCTCTTAGGATCGCCCCAAAGCTATTTAGCCACGCCCCTAGCAACAATTTTGGGTACCCTAGCAACATCTCCCATAGACTACCATTATAAAAAGCCCAGATGGATATCTTTACACCAGAGTGTCATAGAGACATGGGGGTGGGCTCATTTTACTCAGGCATCCAATCAGTCTTAATAGGATTCTTATTGAGGCATTAAGCCACGCCCCTAGCAACCAAATATGAACACCCTAGCAACATAATAAACAAAGCCTTTTATCTCTTGATCTGAACATCATAGAGACATGGGGGTTGGGTCTTTGGGTCATGTTAGCTTCATGCTAGCTCCATGCTAAGTCAAACTAGCTTCATGCTAGTTTCATGCTAGCTTTATGCTAATTTCATAATACATTTTGTTAAGTTCATGCTAAATCATGCCAACTTCATGTCAAATCTTGTTAGCTGCACGCCAAATAGTGCTACCGTCATGCTAATCATGTTAGCATCATGCTAATCATGCTAGCTTCACGTTAAATCATGCTAGCTTCATGCTAATCATGCTAACCTCATGCTTACTTCATGCTAATCATGGTAGCCTCATGCTAGCTTCATGCTAATCATGCTAGCATCATACTAGCTTCATGCTAATCATGCTACAATCATGCTAGCTTCATGCTAATCATGGTAGAATCATGCTAGCTTCATGCTCATCATGCTAGAATCATGCTAGTTTCATGGTAGCATCATGCTAGCTTCATGGTAATCATGCTAACATCATGCTAGCTTCATGCTAATCATGCTAGCATCATGCTAGCTTCATGCTAATCATGCTAGCATCATGCTAGCTTCATGCTAATCATGCTAACATCATGCTAGCCGCATGATAATCATGCTAGCTTCATGCTAATCAAGCTAGCTTCATGCTAATCATGCTAGCATCATGCTAGCTTCATGCTAATCATGCTAACATCTTGCTAGCTTCATGCTAATCATGCTAGCATCATGCTAGTTTCATGCTAATCATGCTAGCTTCATGCTAACATCATGCTAATCATGCTAGCTAATCATGTTAGCTTCATGCTAATCATGCTAGCATCATGCTAGCTTCGTGTTAATCATGTTAGCATCATGCTAGCTTCATGCTAATCATGCTAACATCATGCTAGCTTCATGCTAATCATGCTAGCATCATGCTAACATCATGCTAGCTTCATGCTAATCATGCTAGCATCATGCTAGCTTCATGCTAATCATGCTAGCATCATGCTAGCTTCATGCTAATCATGCTAACATCATGCTAGCTTCATGCTAATCATGCTAGCATCATGCTAGCTTCATGCTAATCATGCTAGCATCATGCTAGCTTCATGCTAATCATGCTAACATCATACTAGCTTCATGCTAATCATGCTAGCATCATGCTAGCTTCGTGTTAATCATGCTAGCTTCGTGCTAATCATGTTAGCATCATGCTAGCTTCATGCTAATCATGCTAACATCATGCTAGCTTCATGCTAATCATGTTTGCATCATGCTAGCATCATGCTAGCTTCATGCTAATCATGCTAGCATCATGCTAGCTTCATGCTAATCATGCTAGCTTCATGCTGATCATGCTAACATCATGCTAACTTCATGCTAATCATGCTAACATCATGCTAGCTTCATGCTAATCATGCTAGCATCATGCTAACTTCATGCTAATCATGTTAGCATCATGCTAGCTTCATGCTAATCATGCTAGCATCATGCTAGCTTCATGCTCATCATGCTAGCATCATGCTAGCTTCATGCTAATCATGCTAGCATCATGCTAGCTTCATGCTAATCATGCTAGCATCATGCTAGCTTAATGTTAATCATGCTAGCTTCATGCTAGCATCATGCTAATCATGCTAACATCATGCTAACTTCATGTTAATCATGCTACCTTCATACTTAAACATTCTAACAGCCAGATAGCCTACTAAACTAAACTTCTGTCAAACCGTTTTAAACGTTCAAGCTACGCTTTTTCAAGCCAACATAAAGTTTGTCTTCAAACTTTAATATCTAGTTATTATTCTTCTTTTTCTGGACACTTTTTCGGCGCGTAACTCGTCCCGCACGCTTTGTCGTAGACCCATAAATTAGGGCTCAAATCGACCGGCTTATTGAGGAGAGGTGTGCTATGACTTTTATAAGCGATTGGGTGCAGGATTTCCGAAAGGGGGGCGAAAAACCACCCAAAAAATCCCATTGACTTAACATTGCGCCCAACTTTGACGAGTCATAGCTCCGCTCGAGGATTTTGTAGAAACATGTGGGTTACAACATTTGAAGAGGGTGGTAGGCTCTGTAAGAACATGGATCACAATGGGGTGTAAGTTGTACCCCTGGGGTGTAAGAGGTGCCCAAAAGTGCTCCAATGAAAAGTCAATGGGGCAAAATCCCATAGACTTACCATTGCAAAAATTTTGACGGGTCATAGGTCCGAGCCAGGATTTCATAGAAACATGTGGGTTACTAAATTTGAAGAGGGTGCTAGACTCTGTCAGGACGTCCCCCACAATGGGGTGTAAGGTTACCATAGCAACCATTTTGGGCACCCTAGCAACCTATACCATAGACTGCCATTATAAAATGCCTGGATGGATATCTTTGCACCACAGTGGCATAGAGACATGGGGGTGGGCTCATTTTACTCAGGCATCCAATCAGTCTCTCAGGATCCTTACAGACTTACTAAGCCACGCCCCTAGCAACCACTTTTGAGCACCCTAGCAACATAAAATACAAACAGTTATATCTCGGCATCAGAACATCGTAGAGACACGGGGGTTGGACCGTTTTACTTGTGACTAGGGGTGTAATCACTGGGCACATCATTGGCCACTCCCAAGCCACGCCCCTAGCAACCAAATACAGTACCCTAGCAACAGAGTAAACAAAGCCTTATATCTCCGCATCAGAACATCGTAGAGACACGGGGTTTGGACCGTTTTACTTGTGACTCGGAGTGTAATCACTGGGCACATCATTGGCCACTCCCAAGCCACGCCCCTAGCAACCAAATACAGTACCCTAGCAACAGAGTAAACAAAGCCTTATATCTCCACATCAGAACATCGTAGAGACACGGGGGTTGGACCGTTTTACTTGTGACTCGGAGTGTAATCACTGGGCACATAATTGGCCACTCCCAAGCCACGCCCCTAGCAACCAAATACAGTACCCTAGCAACAGAGTAAACAAAGCCTTATATCTCCGCATCAGAACATCGTAGAGACACGGGGGTTGGACCGTTTTACTTGTGACTCGGAGTGTAATCACTGGGCACATCATTGGCCACTCCCAAGCCACGCCCCTAGCAACCAAATACAGTACCCTAGCAACAGAGTAAACAAAGCCTTATATCTCCACATCAGAACATCGTAGAGACACGGGGGTTGGACCGTTTGACTCATGACTCGGAGGGTAATCACTAGTGGATGCCATTTTTTTCCCTAGCAACCAAATACAGTACCCTAGCAACAGAGTAAACAAAGCCTTATATCTCCGCATCAGAACATCCTAGAGACATGGGGTTTGGACCGTTTGACTCGTGACTCGGAGGGTAATCACTAGTGGATGCCATTTTTTTCCCTAGCAACCAAATACAGTTCCCTAGCAACAGAGTAAACAAAGCCTTATATCTTCGCATCAGAACATCGTAGAGACACAGGGGTTGGATCGTTTGACTTTTGGCTTGGAGTATAATCATAAAGTGTCCCCCGAAACTTGCCACGGCAAGCACCACTCACATTTTCTTCAGGAAATGTACCTATCTAGTTATTATTATTCTTTTTCTGAGACCAAAATTACGAACACTAACTCGTCCTAGAGCTTTCAAGCTACATGCACCAAATTTTCCACGGACCTTCAGACTGGTCTGACGGAGTGTGCTATATCTTTTCTAACTGATGGGACCTTCCGAATTCCTAAACGGGGGGCTCGAACACCCCAAAATTCCCATTGACTTAACATTGAGACAAATTTTGACGGGTCATAGCTGTGAGTGAGAAACTTGTAGAAACTTGTGGCTTACCACATTTAAGGAGGCTGACAGGCTGTGTAAGAACATACATCACAATGGGGTGTAAGCTGTACCCCTGGGGTGTAAGAGGCCCCCAAAATTTCCCATTGACTTATAATGGGGCAGGAAACATGCCCATATAAAGGAATAAAAGCGTCCCAGATGGAATATCTTCACTTTAGAGTGTCGTAGAGACACGGGGGTTGGACTGTTTTACTTGTGGCTTGAAGGTTGATCATTATGGGATGCCATTTTTCTCCCTAGCAACCAAACTTAGTACCCTAGCAACGGAATAACAAAGCCTTATATCTCCGCTTCAGAACATCATAGAGACACGGGGGTTGGACCGTTTTACTTGTGGCTTGAAGGTTGATTATTATGGGATGCCAATTTCCTCCCTAGCAACCAAACTTAGTACCCTAGCAACGGAATAAACAAAGCCTTATATCTCCGCTTCAGAACATCATAGAGACATGGGGGTTGGACCGTTTTACTTGTGGCTTGAAGGTTGATCATTATGGGATGCCAATTTTCTCCCTAGCAACCAAACTTAGTACCCTAGCAACGGAATAAACAAAGCCTTATATCTCCGCTTCAGAACATCATAGAGACACGGGGGTTTGACCGTTTTACTTGTGGCTTGAAGGTTGATCATTATGGGATGCCAATTTTCTCCCTAGCAACCAAACTTAGTACCCTAGCAACGGAATAAACAAAGCCTTATATCTCCGCTTCAGAACATCATAGAGACACGGGGGTTGGACCGTTTTACTTGTGGCTTGAAGGTTGATCATTATGGGATGCCAATTTTCTTCCTAGCAACCAAACTTAGTACCCTAGCAACGGAATAAACAAAGCCGTATATCTCCGCTTCAGAACATCATAGAGACACGGGGGTTTGACCGTTTTACTTGTGGCTTGAAGGTTGATCATTATGGGATGCCAATTTTCTCCCTAGCAACCAAACTTAGTACCCTAGCAACGGAATAAACAAAGCCTTATATCTCCGCTTCAGAACATCATAGAGACACGGGGGTTGGACCGTTTTACTTGTGGCTTGAAGGTTGATCATTATGGGATGCCAATTTTCTCCCTAGCAACCAAACTTAGTACCCTAGCAACGGAATAAACAAAGCCTTATATCTCCGCTTCAGAACATCATAGAGACATGGGGGTTGGACCGTTTTACTTGTGGCTTGAAGGTTGATCATTATGGGATGCCAATTTTCTCCCTAGCAACCAAACTTAGTACCCTAGCAACGGAATAAACAAAGCCTTATATCTACGCTTCAGAACATCATAGAGACACGGGGGTTGGACCGTTTTACTTGTGGCTTGAAGGTTGATCATTATGGGATGCCAATTTTCTCCTTAGCAACCAAACTTAGTACCCTAGCAACGGAATAAATGTTAGCTTCATTCTAGCTTCATGCGACTCATGTTAGCTTCATGCTAGCTTCATGCTAATCATGCTAGCATCATGCTAGCTTCATGCTAATCATGTTAGCTTCATGTTAGCTTCATGCTAATCATGTTAGCTTCATGCTAGCTTCATACTGATCATGCTAGCTTCATGCTAATCATGCTAACTTCATGCTAATCATGCTAACAGCCAGATAGCCTACTAAAACAAACTTCTGTCAAACCATTTTAAATGTTCAGGCTACGCTTTTTCAAGCCAACATAAAGTTTGTCCTCAAACTTTAATATCTAGTTATTATTATTAGTGGTGCTTGCATTTATGCAAGGCATCACTATTACTATTCCTCAGGGATATTATTATTATGTTGGCTTGAAAAAGCCAACATATTGTTATTGCTTTTAAACTTATTATTATTATTCTTTTTCTGAGACCAAAATTACGAACACTAACTCGTCCTAGAGCTTTCAAGCTACATGCACCAAATTTTCCACGGACCTTCAGACTGGTCTGACGGAGTGTGCTATATCTTTTCTAACTGAGGGGACCTTCCGAATTCCTAAACGGGGGGCTCGAACACCCCAAAATTTCCATTGACTTAACATTGAGACAAACTTTGACGAGTCATAGCTGTGAGTGAGAAACTTGTAGAAACTTGTGGCTTACCACATTTAAGGAGGCTGACAGACTCTGTAAGAACATACATCACAATGGGGTGTAAGCTATACCCCTGGGGTGTAAGAGGCCCCCAAAATTTCCCATTGACTTATAATGGGGCAGGAAACATGCCCATATAAGGGAATGAAAGCGTCCCAGATGGAATATCTTTACTTTAGAGTGTCGTAGAGACATGGGGGTGGGCTCATCTTACTCAGTCATCCAATCAGTCTCTTAGGATCGCCCCAGAGCTATTAAGCCACGCCCCTAGCAACAATTTTGGGTACCCTAGCAACATCTCCCATAGACTACCATTATAAAAAGCCCAGATGGATATCTTTGCAGCACAGTGTCACAGAGACATGGGGGTGGGCTCATTTTACTCAGGCATCCAATCAGTCTTAATAGGATTCTTATTGAGGTATTAAGCCACGCCCCTAGCAACCAAATATGAGCACCCTAGCAACATAACAAACAAAGCCTTATATCTCTTGATCTGAACATCATAGAGACATGGGGGTTGGGTCTTTGGGTCATGTTAGCTTCATGCTAGCTTAATGCTAAGTCATACTAGCTTCATGCTAGTTTCATGCTAGCTTTATGCTAATTTCACAATATATCTTGCTAACTTCATGCTAAATCATGTTAGCTTCATGTTAAATCTTGTTAGCTTCAGGCTAAATAGTGCTAGCTTCATGCTAATCATGTTAGCCTCATGCTAGCTTCATGCTAATCATGCTAGCCTCATGCTAGCTTCATGCTAATCATGCTAAAATCATGCTAACATCATGCTAGCTTCATGTTAATCATGCTAACATCATGCTAACTTCATGCTAAACATGCTAATATCATGCTAGCTTCATGCTAGCTTCGTGCTAATCATGCTAACATCATGCTAGCTTCGTGCTAATCATGCTAGCATCATGCAAGCTTCATGCTAATCATGCTAGCATCACGATAGCTTCATGCTAGTCATGCTAGCTTCATGCTAGTCATATAAGCTTCATGCTAGCTTCATGCTAATCATGCTAGCTTCATGCTAACATCATGCTAATCATGCTAGCATCATGCTAGCTTCATGCTAATCATGTTAGCATCATGCTAGCTTCATGCTAATCATGCTAGCATCATGCTAGCTTCATGTTAATTATGCTAGCATCATGCTAGCTTCATGCTAATCATGTTAGCATCATGCTAGCTTCATGCTAATCATGCTAGCATCATGTTAGCTTCATGCTAATCATGTTAGCTTCATGCTAATCATGCTAGCATCATGCTAGCTTCATGTTAATCATGCTAACATCATGCTAACTTCATGCTAATCATGCTAGCATCATGCTAGCTTCATGCTAATCATGCTAGCTTCTTGCTAATCATGCTAGCTTCATGCTAATCATGCTAGCATTATGCTAGCTTCATGCTAATCATGCTAGCATCATGCTAGCTTCATGTTAATCATGCTAGCATCATGCTAGCTTCATGCTAACATCATGCTAACATCATGCTAACTTCATGCTAATCATGCTAGCTTCATGCTAGCATCATGCTAATCATGCTAACATCATGCTAGCCTCATGCTAATCATGTTAGCATCATGCTAATCATGCTAGCTTCATGCTAATCATGCTAGCATCATGCTAGCTTCATGCTAATCATGCTAGCATCATGCTAGCTTCATGCTAATCATGCTAGCATCATGCTAGCTTCATGCTAATCATGCTAGCATCTTGCTAGCTTCATGCTAATCATGCTAGCATCATGCTACCTTCATGCTAATCATGCTAGCATCATGCTAGCTTCATGCTAATCATGCTAGCATCATGCTAGCTTCATGCTAATCATGCTAGCATCATGTTAGCTTCATGCTAGTCATGCTAGCATCATGCTAGCATCATGCTTATCATGCTAGCATCATGCTAGCATCATGCTAATCATGCTAGCATCATGCCAGCTTCATGCTTATCATGTTAGCATCATGTTAAATCATGCTACCTTCATACTTAAACATTCTAACAGCCAGATAGCCTACTAAACTAAACTTCTGTCAAACCGTTTTAAACGTTCAAGCTACGCTTTTTCAAGCCAACATAAAGTTTGTCTTCAAACTTTAATATCTAGTTATATTTTATTCTTATGTCTGCACGTTTTTTCGGCGCGTAACTCGTCCCGCACGGTTTGCCGTAGTCCCATGAAAGCGGGCTCAAATCGACCGGTTTATTGAGGAGAGGTGTGCTATGACTTTTATAAGGGATCGGGTGCAGGATTTCCGAAAGGGGGGCAAAAAATCACCCAAAAAATCCCATTGACTTAACATTGCGCCGAACTTTGACGGGTCATAGCTCCGCTCGAGGATTTTGTAGAAACATGTGGGTTATAACATTTGAAGAGGGTGGTAGACTCTGTAAGAACATACATGACATTGGGGTGTAAGTTGTACCCCTGGGGTGTAAGAGGAGCCCGAAAATTCCCATTGACTTATAATGGGGCAGGAAACATGCCCATATAAGGGAATAAAACAGTTCCAGATGGGATATCTTTGCTTTAGAGTGTCATAGAGATAAGTGGGTGGGCTCATTTTACTCGAGCATCCAATCAGTCTCTCAGGATCATCGCAGAGCTATTAAGCCACGCCCCTAGCAACAATTTTGGGCACCCTAGCAACATCTCCCATAGACCGCCATTATAAAATGCCCAGATGGATTTCTTTGCACCACAGTGTCATAGAGACATCGGGGTGGGCTCATTTTACTCAGGCATCCAATCAGTCTCTCAGGATCCTTACATAGGTATTAAGCCACGCCCCTAGCAACCACTTTTCAGCACCCTAGCAACATAAAATTCAAACAGTTATATCTCAGCATCCGAACATCGTAGAGACATGGGGGTTGGACCGTTTGACTCGTGACTCAGAGTGTAATCATTATGGGATGCCAAATTTTTCCCTAGCAACCAAATACAGTACCCTAGCAACCGGATAAACACAGCCTTATATCTCCACATCAGAACATCGTACAGACACGGGGGTTGGACCGTTTGACTCGTGACTCAGAGTGTAATCATTATGGGATGCCAAATTTTTCCCTAGCAACCAAATACAGTACCCTAGCAACCGGATAAACACAGCCTTATATCTCCACATCAGAACATCGTACAGACACGGGGGTTGGACCGTTTGACTCGTGACTCAGAGTGTAATCATTATGGGATGCCAATTTTTTCCCTAGCAACCAAATACAGTACCCTAGCAACAGAGTAAACAAAGCCTTATATCTCCGCATCAGAACATCGTAGAGACACGGGGGTTGGACCGTTTGACTCGTGACTCTGAGTGTAATCATTATGGGATGCCAATTTTTTCCCTAGCAACCAAATACAGTACCCTAGCAACAGAGTAAACAAAGCCTTATATCTCCGCATCAGAACATCGTAGAGACATGGGGGTTGGACCGTTTGACTCGTGACTCAGAGTGTAATCATTATGGGATGCCATTTTTTTCCCTAGCAACCAAATACAGTACCCTAGCAACAGAGTAAACAAAGCCTTATATCTCCGCATCAGAACATCGTAGAGACACGGGGGTTGGACCGTTTGACTCGTGAATCAGAGTGTAATCACTAGTGGATGCCAATTTTTTCCCTAGCAACCAAATACAGTACCCTAGCAACAGAGTAAACAAAGCCTTATATCTCCGCATCAGAACATCGTAGAGACACGGGGGTTGGACCGTTTGACTCGTGACTCAGAGTGTAATCATTATGGGATGCCATTTTTTTCCCTAGCAACCAAATACAGTACCCTAGCAACAGAGTAAACAAAGCCTTATATCTCCGCATCAGAACATCGTAGAGACACGGGGGTTGGACCGTTTTACCCGTGACTCGGCATGTAATCACTAGTGGATGCCAATTTTTTCCCTAGCAACCAAATACAGTACCCTAGCAACAGTGTAAAAAAGCCTTATAACTCAGCATCAGAACATCGTAGAGACACGGGGGTTGGACCGTTTTACTCGTGACTCGGCATGTAATCACAAGTGGATGCCAATTTTTTTCCCTAGCAACCAAATACAGTACCCTAGCAACAGTGTAAACAAATCCTTATATCTCTGCATCAGAACATCGTAGAGACACGGGGGTTGGACCGTTTGACTTGTGACTTAGAGTGTAATCACCAGTGGATGCCAATTTTTTCCCTAGCAACCAAATACAGTACCCTAGCAACAGTGTAAACAAAGCCTTATATCTCCGCATCAGAACATCGTAGAGACACGGGGGTTGGAACGTTTTACTTTTGGGTTGGAGTATAATCATATATTGTCCCGAGAATTTTGCCACGGCAAGCACCACTCACATTTTCTTCAGGAAATGTACCTATCTAGTTATTATTATTATTCTTTTTCTTCTGAGACTAAAATTTCTAACTCTAACTCGTCCTAGAGCTTTCAAGCTACAGCCATCAAACTTTGGACAGACTTTCGGTCTGATCTGACGAGGTGTGCTATATCTTTTCTAACTGATGGGACCTTCCGAATTCCTAAACGGGGCGCTGAAACACCCCAAAATTTCCATTGACTTAACATTGAGACAAACTTTGACGGGTCAAAGCTGCGAGTGAGAAACTTGTAGAAACTTGTGGCTTACCACATTTAAGGAGGCTGACAGGCTGTGTAAGAACATACCTCACAATGGGGTGTAAGCTGTACCCCTGGGGTGTAAGAGGCCCCCAAATTTTCCCATTGACTTATAATGGGGCAGGAAATATGCCCATAAAAGGGAAAAAAAGCGTCCCAGATGGAATATCTTCACTTTAGAGTGTCTTAGAGACATGGGGCTGGGCTCATTTTACTCAAGCATCCAATCAGTCTCTTAGGATCACCCCAGAGATATTAAGCCACGCCCCTAGCAACAATTTTGGGTACCCTAGCAACATCTCCCATAGACTACCATTATAAAAAGCCCAGATGGATATCTTTGCACCAGAGTGTCATAGAGACATAGGGGTGGGCTCATTTTACTCAGGCATCCAATCAGTCTCTTAGGATTCTTATTGAGGTATTAAGCCACGCCCCTAGCAACAAAATATGAAGACCCTAGCAACATAATAAACAAAGCCTTATATCTCTGGATCTGAACATCGTAGAGACACAGGGGTTGGACCGTTTTTCTTGTGGCTTGAAGTGTAATCATTATGGGATGCCAATTTTTTCCCTAGCAACCAAACTTAGTACCCTAGCAACGGAATAAACAAAGCCTTATATCTCCGCTTCAGAACATCATAGAGACACGGGGGTTGGACCGTTTTACTTGTGGCTTGAAGGGTGCCAATTTTCTCCCTAGCAACCAAACTTAGTACCCTAGCAACGCAATAAATGTTAGCTTCATGCTAGCTTCTTGCTAATCATGCTAGCTTCATGCTAGCTTCATGCTAATCATGCTAACATCATGCTAGCTTCATGCTAATCATGCTAACTTCATGCTAGCTTCATGCTAATCATGCTAACTTCATGCTAGCTTCATGCTAATCATGCTAGCATCATGCTAGCTTCATGCTAATCATACTAGCATCATGCTAGCTTCATGCTAACTTCATGCTAATCATGCTAGCTTAATGCTAACTTCATGCTAATCATGCTAGCATCATGCTAGCTTCATGTTAATCATGCTAGCATCATGCTAGCTTCATGCTAATCATGCTAGCATCATGCTAGCTTCATGCTAATCATGCTAGCATCATGCTAGCTTCATGCTAATCATGCTAGCATGATGCTAACTTCATGCTAATCATGCTAGCATCAAGCTAGCTTTATGCTAATCATGCTAGCATCATGCTAGCTTCATGCAAATCATGCTAGCATCATGCTAGCTTCATGCTAATCATGCTAGCATCATGCTAGCTTCATGCTAATCATGCTAGCATCATGCTAGCATCATACTAGCTTCATGCTAATCATGCTAGCTTCATGCTAATCATGCTAGCTTCATGCTAATCATGCTAGCATCATGCTAGCTTCATGCTAATCATGCTAGCATCATGCTAGCTTCATGCTAATCATGCTAGCATCATGCTAGCTTCATGCTAATCATGCTAGCATCATGCTAACTTCATGCTAATCATGCTAGCATCAAGCTAGCTTTATGCTAATCATGCTAGCATCATGCTAGCTTCATGCAAATCATGCTAGCATCATGCTAGCTTCATGCTAATCATGCTAGCATCATGCTAGCTTCATGCTAATCATGCTAGCATCATGCTAGCATCATACTAGCTTCATGCTAATCATACTAGCTTCATGCTAATCATGCTAGCTTCATGCTAATCATGCTAGCATCATGCTAGCTTCATGCTAATCATGCTAGCATCATGCTAGCTTCATGCTTATCATGCTAGCTTCATGCTAATCATGCTAGCATCAAGCTAGCTTCATTCTAATCATGCTAGCATCATGCTAGCTTCATGCTAATCATGCTAACATCATGCTAGCTTCATGGTAAATCATGCTACCTTCATGCTAATCATGTTAGCATCAAGCTAGCTTCATTCTAATCATGCTAGCTTCATGCTAATCATGCTAACATCATGCTAGCATCATACTAGCTTCATGCTAATCATGCTAGCATCATACTAGCTTCATGCTAATCATGCTAGCATCATGCTAGCTTCATGCTTATCATGCTAGCTTCATGCTAATCATGCTAGCATCAAGCTAGCTTCATTCTAATCATGCTAGCATCATGCTAGCTTCATGCTAATCATGCTAACATCATGCTAGCTTCATGGTAAATCATGCTACCTTCATACTTAAACATACTAACAGCCAGATAGCCTACTAAACTAAACTTATGTCAAACCGTTTTAAACGTTCAGGCTACGCTTTCTCAAGCCAACATAAAGTTTGTCTTCAAACTTTACTATCTAGTTTAATTTGTTTCAGCATCTAGGATCTTATTAGTATTTGATTTTTTTGCATGAAGTGCACACTGAAACAAACAATTTCAACATACAGTACTGACAGCATCTAAAATAATAATAATAATAATAATAATTTTAAGTGCAAACTATTTAAGAGACATGCAATGCATTGCTATAATATTTCTCAGGGTTGGTATTTAAATTATATAAACGTACTTTGACAGATGAACTATTCAAACATACATTTTATCTACAAATCGGATTACTCGACAGCATCAAATCTCTCCTCTTTTGCTTATATATATATATATATATATATATATATCTGACCTGTGGATGGGACAAAGTCTACTGTAGCATCTTCCCCACCCAACCCCCTGAACATCTTTGCCGCCTCACCGTTCTGCTGCTCTTTATTGATCTACAGCCTAGAAACTGAACCCCAGGCAGGCAGGGTGCTGGGGTTTATAGATCGTCTTCAGAAATAGCATCTTCAGAGAAAAGGAAAGGCAGGCAACGGGAGAATCTTCCCTCCCCGGGCAGGCCACAGATAACACCCCACGTGTATTTATACATGAACAAAAACAAACCTGTACCTGGATCAATATGTTCTGGGACATGAACCATCCAGACTCACTGAAGGGCAAGCAACCTGGAAGAGAACACCGTCTTTGGGGATGCAAAGCAGGGAAACCTTGGGGTCTCTGGAAAAAATCAAAATAAAGAGAGGATTCTTGAGCTGTTGTCCACAGATCAGATATTTGATCAAAAAATATATAAAGGGGACATTGTATGTCAGATATATAAATATATGTATTTATTATATTGTTATTTATTATAACATGTTAAAATTGCCACTTTGTGGGTATGAGCAAAAATATGCCGTTTGTGGGCGTGTCCTTTTTAATGCAAATGAGCTGATGACAGGCAAACACTGATCGCCATGATGGTGGTTTGTTGTAATTGAAGCTCAATTGTGCTGTAAATTATTTTCTTTCTTGCTCTATTTTTTTTTTCTCATGCTTGCAGAGAATGGTTAACCAAACCCAAGTTACTGGGTTCATCCTTATCACATTTTCTAGGATGATAGAAGCACTGGGAACGCAATTATAGCACTTACAGTAAACATGAAAAATTCAAATTTTTATGATATGTCCCCTTTAACCTCTATTAAAAAATAGGCTCGGCTGGTTTGCCAGGTCTTTGTGTGTGGTCGATCAGGTATGTTTAATAAGGAGACCAGGATTGTGAAACACTGGTCCAGTGTATAACATACATAAATACATACATACATACATACAGTATTACTCATCTCAATGAACACACATTGCCAGGTTTCTTGGTAAATTATATATAATACAGTACATTTGTCAAAAGTTAATATTTCACACACGTTTTATAAAAATAATCCATTTATTGTACCGTGAAATCTCCAGTTTAATTTTTATTCTCAAAATAGATGCATATGTATACAGTAATCAAAGCTTACTATTAAACTGGCTAAGAAGAGGATTAACAGAATTACTCCATCTCATATCCAGATTGATATCCATATTGATAATGCTACACTTGTGCACCATCTAGTGGCTTTTATTAAGAAAATTAATTTTCATTATTCTGTAAACATCAAATTACCGTCTTCACCCTTTCAGAAAGAAATATTGCACAGTTCTGTTTCATTTAAGTAGATGAAAGCTCAATTATGAGGTCTCTGTCTCCTCTGACCTGTTAAACCAACTGAGATTTAGTTTGTGTGGCTTTTATCTTCATAACTAGATAATGATAGAGCTGCCATTACACGACTTCAATAACAAAAACATACTGTAACAAATGAATTGTATAAACTCATGTCTGAGATATAATGTTGTCTGACATAACATATGCTCTAGGAGACTGAAAGAAAATTATATAAAACATTTTTTAATTAACATTATTCTATTATTTACTTTTCAAAAACATAACAAAATATCCTGTACACTATAAATCTTGCAAAAGTATCAAGTTTTTTAATCCAAATAATTTTAGGTACATTAGGTATATTTGACCACATTTGGTTTTACATCCTACGCAGGCATTGCCTACAGGTGTGCAAGTGGTGATAGATTATTTTTTCCCTTTAAAACAGATCTAGTGTCAAACTTTACTCATAATGTTTGTCTCCATCTACTGGTGGAATAGAGCAAATGAATTTTAGCACATATGAGGTGAAGAGGCCCTTTATTTCAAAGATATTGTAAAGCCATTCACTTCCATTTCATTTCTATTGCACTTTTTTAGTTTGTATTGTTGCCTAGCAGCTCTACAAAAAAAAAAAAAATGCATTTTAGCACTAAAAAAGTATAAATACAGGAAAATGCTAAAAAATTGAAAACATTGCATTATTACATTATTTTTATAACCTGTATATAAGCTAATATACGTTCTTAAAAATTAAAGATTGAGTTGACGGTACCCACTGACTATCAAACAAATACTATGGAAGTCAATGGGTACCGTCAACTGCGTTTACCATCATTTATCAAAATATCTTATGTGTTCAACAGAAGAAAGAAACTCGTACAGATTAACAACATGAGGGGGAGTAAATAATGACAATATTTTAATTTTTTACGTAAACTATCCGTTTAATACTTTTTGCTGTCCAGTAAAACAGAACGTGATGTTATTAAATTGAACTAAAGATAAATGTATTGGCCGTTTCTCAATCGGAAGGCTGCATACGTTGCATACGTTATTAAAGTTAACTGTTAAAGTCATAATCATTTACAACAATTTACAACTAAATATGAATAATAGTCAACTTATATAATTAAAATATTAAATAATAATTGTTAATATTCGGAAATATATATCTTGATGACGTATGCAGCATACAAGCGCGAACTCTGGAAGATGCAGCCTTTGGATTGAGAAACGGCCACTGTGTCTTAAAATGAAGGAAAGAAAAGTTAATTTTATCATGTCATTTTTTATGTACCTATATTGTGTTGAAGTCATTAATAATTTGTTATTATTAACTTTAAATACTTTTAGATTATAATATAATAAGGTTTTAAAATAAATGTTATATTGTGGTAAAGTGATATATAGATGCATGTTAACATGGAAAATTACTCGCTGTTAAAAATGGAAACTGAATGGAATTGAATCTATAATCAAATTAATGGATAAAATAATTTAAATAATCTTATACATCTACAATAACAACAAATAAAACAATTTAATAAGAGAAAAATTAATATGACTTTTTAAAAATACATTTAATACTGAATTTATTTTTGTACCAGATTATTTTCTGTTAAAACAACTGAACAGATGAATTAAACAAAATACAGAAAATCATAAAGGATATAAAAGATAAATAAATATTTTATTTAAAAAATATATTAGTTTTTGTTTATTCAAATAATTTATTCCTATATTTTCTTTTTATTACATTAATTTATTTTAATTATTTTATAATTGAACATGATAAAGTTGTGAATATATTGAAATGTTATGTATTTACAGTAGGCTTTTTATAGGTTTATAAGAAGCACCCTGACCACAGATAACAGTTTATTAATGTATTTTTCCTCTTTAATTTACAAACCGTATGCAGGGCTTATTTTGTGCCACAACAATCCAAATCCAGAACCTACAAAACTATGTAACTACTTAATTTGTCTCTAAAAGAAATGTAGTACTTATTTTTTTTTTTTTATAAGTAAATCCAATAATTGTTAAAAATAAATTCGTTTTATTTTATTAATTAAAAAATAAACATACTCATTGTAATTGTTGTAATCTCTGATATTGCTGTGATTTTTGATATTAGAGAAGGGTGTAAGAAACTTGAGTATCTTTATATAATGGTCTTTTGATCAGTGCGTACATGTTTTGATTACTACACATTTAACCACAGAAAAATTTCAAAACCACAAAAATAAAATAAACTTTACCAACCTCAATTGATTAACTTGAAATAAACTTTCTTGTCCTCATCAACCACTTGTATATTTCACTTTCGGTGAAGCACCATGAGTAAGTTCAGGTAAACTCGCCATTCACATTCGTCTCTCATCTACAGGCCAAAATAAAGTTGGTACGTTTTAAGTAAAATTTGATTGCCATTAGCATTCATTTAAAGGAACAGTATGTAGGATTGTGGCCAAAACTGGTATTGCAATCACAAAACTTGTGGCTAAAACTGGTACTGCAATCACAAAACTGGTGGCCAATACACAAAATGACAACATAAACATCAGTTGAGGGCTGCAACTGCACTTTTTAAATAACAATATCCTGGCCAGACCACTGTTGTCAGTGATATAAGTATTTGAAATGAAAATGTTTTCTTAATGTCTAGTGACATATCAGGGCCATTTTATAATTAATTTATATAAATTTCTTACATACTGTTCCTTTAATTACTTTAACTTGCCCATTTCAGGTCAATTAAAATCTCAAACTTCATAAATAGATGTTTTTGTTTCTTTGTAGAAATGTAAATTTGTACATAAAATAAGAACAAAGTTACATGGACAAACAAGTGAAAGTTGAGTTGGTCTCCTGAACCCCATCGCCGTTCATTTGATGACCATAAATAATCTATTTTAGATCAATTTAAAAGGTCACGTTCTTCCTGTAATGTTGCTGTTCGAGCATAAATAATCCTGCAAAATGATAAAGCTCAAAGTTCACTGCCAGGCGATATATTTTCTTTAACACAGCCCTTTACATCCCGGTTGAATAAATCAGTATAAGAGTTCTTGACTAAACTTCGCCCACAGGAATACGTCAGTCGCCAGCTCAAACGGCACTGCTAAGCTAAGCTGCTGTCGAATCACAACACAATAAACAAGTGCGTTGTTCTTCATTTTTTTAAACGGGTTAAAACTTGGGACCAACATGGTTGTATTGAAGACTGAGTTGGCTAAACCCTTTACGTCAGTGTCAAGCCTTTGTTATTGTCCATCTTTATGTTAGCCTTATTTTTGTAATATTAATACAGGGTCAGTGCAAAAATTCAGAATTAGGGGCCTCCATGTTCCACTGGGGGGCATAACTCATTCACATGATTATTTTATTATTTTTATTAGTAGTATATTATTATTACATATAATACTCTATAATGCTTGGTTCTGATTGGCCACTTGCGACATTCCGAGGAATTTTATTCCGAGATAGCCGCCTGAAACTAGTGACACCTGGGTACTGCAAGTGAGTCATCTTAACAGGAACATTATAATACTACACTGTAAAAAATCTTTATAAAAAAATTGTTGTTAAATCAACTCAGATTTACAAGTCATGTCAATTTACTACCATTTATCCTGAGTTGCTACAACTTATAAAATGAAGTTGACTTTTTCAACTATATTTTATAAGTTATAACAACTCTGTAATTATAACAACTAATGTTAAGAAAATTTTTGATTTGAAGAGTTGATTCAACAAAAAAATTTAAGGCAGCAAATAATTGTTACAGTTTACAAATGAATACAGTATACACATGCATAATTATTAACATATATGAGATTTTATTTCCAAATAATTAAACCGAAAGTGCTTATTTTGACTTTAAACTTGTTATGGCTTACACAGTATGGGTTTACCTCGCAGAAGGTTTGTAATTCTTAAAAATGAGCAAATAAAAGATAAAGTAAAAATGTTGTGCCTATATATTTACTCGTATAGCAACTGGCCATGTAATAAGCAGGATAATGTACGGCCAAGTGGGTTGTTATTGCAAATAAATCCTTTCAGGTTGATTTAAGTCTTTATGCCCGTGTCTGGATTTATTCGGAGATAACAACCGCTTGGCTGTACATTACCCTTACTTATTATAATACTTAAATAAACCTTATCAAATATTAAACGTGTCACTCCCTATAAAACCAAAACTTATCATGACGCTAAAGTGCAAGACTATGCATAGATAACTCAAGCAAATCAAAGGGACCAGCACGTGGGCTGGTCACGCCCCCCTGGGCCCACTCGTGGCAACAAAACTGTATTAATACAGTGCACTGTTGTTAAAACACATTTATTGTTGCAGAGCCCGAAAATAACTGCAAAGTAACTTTCAATGTGAGTGGCACTAAGTTTGTGTAGTTGCAGAGTTGCAATTGGGACTATTTTCGGGCACTGCGTAATATCATTGCACCTGCTGCATCCATGGTACGGCAGCAAAGTTCTTTGATTATTACGCCAGAATGAAAGTATAGTTTCTAGCAATATCAGCCTAGAAAATCTAGCTATATCAGCCGTCGTTCTTAGTACACAATGTAACTACAGTAAAGTCAAGTTTTAAATAGAAAAATATCGAAACTCTTTGGTTATTTTTGAGTGTGATGCTAATGGTCTAATCAGATTCTATGTATTATGCTAAGCTATGCTAAAAGTGGTATCGCCAGACCCTGACATCAGCTGAATGGATTCCAAAACGGTAAAAATCTAATATTTAACTCTAGGGGAGCTGGAGAATCAGCACATTTTCAAAAAAAGTGAAGTGTCCCTTTAAAGCTCTAGTATTACTCTCTCTAAGATATAGATAACATTTCTGCTAGAATTTGCTTTGGGTTAAAGCATCTCCTATATATGAATACACAAAAAACATTACAGGTAAATATGTAATATGTCTTATTACTGTTACTCAGACTTACCTTTCGGCATCTATTCTCAGATTCTTCGATATTCATCTTCTAAAGTTTCTGAAGCAACAAATGAAAAAAATCAGACAGGAGGATTAATACACAGAATGAGGTCCATTATAAAGTTTTACATACATACTTTGGCTTGATTTTACCAATTCCTAAACGTTCTCGGTTTATAAAAAACATAGCAACAAAAAATTACTTTCTCAAGCAGCAGAGCACTCTTGTGAAGCTCCAGCGAGGTCTTGCAGAACGATTACGACGACTTAAACGTCTCCTGCTGGCTTCTACCCCATAGCTTGCAAACAGTCTGTAAATTTGAAAACAATGTAAATATAAACTTATCCCATAAAACATTCAATCGAATGTTTGGCCACCTGCAGCCACGAATGTTCTGCCACTTGGCCTCTCCTGAAGTCTAGCAAGTTCGCTCCAAGTTTGTTTCATTGAATGGCATAACTCCAGTGACCATGACCGACAAAATCACTCCCAGGCTCCATGTTAATGTGCAGCGTCATACCTTCACAAAAGGCACTAAATCACGTTCACGCTCATTTTTCTTCACTACTTCCTGCTGGTGAAATGATCTTCCTATAGGAGTCCGGTCAACCGCATCTCTTGCAGCATTCAAAAAAACAACTAAAAACTCATCTAGTCCAAAAATACTTGACAAATTGATACTGACTGCAGACACACCTCTACTATCTTAAATAAAAAATAAAAATGACTAACTCTCTCTCTTAAAGTTTTTATGTAGCCTTCTTTTTTGTGTTCAGCTAATAATGTAAAGTAATGGCACACAATAAGTATTTTTGATCTATAAAGTCTTAAATTTTTTGGGAATCAGAATCAATAAATTTGAAATGATGCCAACCCTACTTATGGGCCACTTCGAACAATTCATGCCAATGAATGATGTGCTGATTTGCATGTCAATAAAAAGAAAAGTACTGTGTGACTGCGGCATGTCTTACATGACTATAATTCAAATTTTTTGGGGTTAGAGTTGTTAACATTTTTTAAAAATTACAAATATATTTGAATACCATTTGTGTGTGGATTACTTGCTGTGCGTTTGTGGATCGCTGCGCTCATTTGTAAAGTTATGAAACACTTGTAACGTCAAGACATGCTCACATATCCAGAAATAAGTGAACTCCACCTACGGTCTACTACAGCCAATTGGCGTAGCTTCCGCATTGCATTGACCAATGAGACACGTTCTAGCTTCAACCAATCACATTTTCCTTTACACTTACATTTAGAGCGAGGACCTAACAGAACATTGTAAAATGCTTAGCGTACTAAAACAACGAGGATTGACTCCCACTTAGTAGTAATAACTAAGTTATAGTGTATAGATATACTAATTTGATAATAATAAACAGCGGTATCATAATGGGTGTTACACAATGAAAGTGGGTGTTACATAGAATTTGTCCATACACTGTGAGCTGCATTACTTAATTTTTTAAAGAATATTTTCATTTGTAAAACAACTTTAATTTATTTGTGAATTCTACCGATTGTCATCTTACTAACAACTAAACTTACAAAACACTTTTTTTAGTAAAACCTGCACTAATCAGCCAATAAACTACCAACAGTGCAATGCATAAAAGCATGCAGATAGGACAAATTTGTATACTACTTCTTCACTACTTCCTCACTTTATCTTTTGGTTTATACAACGACTCTGTGGTTTGACAATGAATACATTTATTTAATAATTCCGTTGTATTTTTTCTCTGTGCTTTATTTTCCTTTGACTTCTACACTTTGATGAATGACTTCTGCCTCTGTTCTCAATCGCTGGAGTCAATTTGTGGATCTGCTAAATCAAGAAAATGTAAAGAACTTTGTATTTAGCATTTTACTTTAGTTTTCTTTCCTTTGAAAAGGTCTGTCTTTGATGACCTAATGTATAAAATTTCTGAAAAATATGATCTGCTCCTGACCTTTATTCCTCATTGAACCATTTATGTTGTAAGAATTCATTCAATGTTGGCCTATTTTCTTCATGGGAGTCCAGGCACCGATCCATCAAGTCTTGACACTCTGTATTCGCAAGTGTAGGCAAGAGCATTGATTAGACATTTAGGTTTTGGCAAATATATATACAATCTTATATAAGCTTCTGAATTATGTACTATACAGAAACATTAATCAATGTTGACATTTTGAAGTTTAAGTAGCAATTTCTTTGAATTAAAACTTGTGCAGAAGCTTTGCTTGCGTTTAACAATGAATTGTTTTGTTAGTGTCAGTCTCTTACCTTTGGATATCACAGCAGTGCTGTCAGTGGTTCTGCCTCTAAACACATGTCCATGCAACATTTTGAACAATGCCATAGCCAAAGCATACACAGTCTGTCGAACAGCAAAATATAGCCCTGTAACAAACAAAAGGTTAGAAAATATTTCATTATTCAAAAGTAAATGTAATCGTAAATTTCAGTAGTGTGCTTCCAAGAAAACAATACAGAAAGTCAACTCACCACTGTATGGTGCGCCTCGTCTCCCACAATCTTTCACAAGTTCGCAGATTCCAAAGTCTATCAATTTCAGCTCCATCGTGTCTGTGTTGACCAGCATGTTGTCGAGCTTTAAATCTCCGTGACAGACACCACTGTCAATGCAGTGTATAGAGGCGAGCACTGCTTGGCGCATGAATGGACGTGCCTGGACTTCTGACAGACAACCTCCATTCCTCCGGACAAACTCATGAAGATTCAAGCAGGGATGAGGAAACTCCAAAACGATGATGTACTGATGTTCCTCTTCAAACCAGTCCAACATTTCCACAATGTAGGGGCTTTTCTTCCGTTGAAGCAGCATCAGATTGATTGCCAATTCTGAAAAAAGAGGCTCAGCATGTCCAGGCTAGTACAAAAGCATTAAAAGAGGTTAGCTGAAAATAGCGGAGATATATAATTTTCATGCACTTTTATTAAGATAAAGTGGGGTCTTTATTTATGCATTTATTACAGCGGCATTCTGTAACTTTTGCCTCACTATCGCCATCTCTGTTTAAACTATAAAACTGCAGTTATTTGCAGAGTAATTTTCTGTATGTGTGTTCTGCTTCAAATCTGATGTCTGTGATCACTGCATCAGAGCGGATCGATCATTATACATCAACATGACAAAGAGAAAAACATCCTAAAACTATTGAAAAGCCCTGCTGATATTCACGTCACGTTCCCCTGTGTAGCTGAATGCTCTTTACAGTTTTCAGTGTTTTAACAACAGATGATTCCTCAGAGATTATGTTGCCTTAAACTATTTATACTTTTAACAAATAATAAATCATTTTATAGACTTCTTATTGTGAATTGGGTTTAGGTAAGTAGATAACGAACACTTATTTTTTATGTATTTACTCAACAACTGATTTTTGTTTGTGTTATTTAGTTTGTCCCCCTCGTGGTGATATGGACAAAACCTGATGTTTCATGTTATCTGAAATATGTCCTAAAGAGCATCTTATGTGCTTCAACAGAGCCAAAGACATCTCAATTTAAAATTTTATATATATTAAAAATCTTGCTAACTTACCATTTTAATAAAACTGTTAGTGTGCCACGCCTTCTTAATAAATTTGATGGCGACCTATAAGGGAAAGTAATCATTTGTAAGTCACATCAAACTATAACTGATATAAACATATTTAGATCAAAACACTCAACATGGATTTATATGTTAGGTCACATTGTGCTGTTTGATGAAGAGCAGTTTTACCTTTCTGCCATCAGATTTTCGATATCCCTCATGAACTGTCCCAAAGCCACCTCTTCCTATCTGTTTTTCTACTGTATAAAGCAATTCAAATGCACCTGAAAAACAATCAATACAAAATGAACATAAGGCATTTTTTGTCTCCAATGGCAGTGCTGCTTATAATAAAACAGACAGAATAAATATTCATGTAATGCGAGTTGTTCAGTACATCCAATGCTAATCAGCTACTAGCATCATAAACAAGATGAATGTTTGGGATCAAGTACCAGTGAAACAGCAGGACAACCATTAAAAAAAAACGAAATATTTCTTTACACCGGAAATCAGGACAAGATGAAAGGAAAAGCTCAAGTGTCATTGTGCTGAATCAAGAGTCCTTCAGAACACCACATTATATATTGAATACAAGGGAAAGGTATTACATAAACATATGGTGTATAAATACACTTATTAGAGTAACTGGGCACAGGTTTAAACAATTAGGAAAAGAGCATTTGACAAGAGAGAAAAATAAAGCTGACAATAAAAAACAGAACATTACAAAAGAAAACTCACTTGCAGGTTGGGAATCGTCATGGCCACTTGACTGCAGGCCAGATGGACTGCCTGGTTTATGACAGACCACTGGCTCGAGTCCGAAGGCACTTTTCTGCGCACGGGCACTTTGCAGACTGGAAAGGCCTGGCTTGCAATAAGTCTGATCTGGTTGAGCCTGCGGCTCCGGGTCGAATGGACCGTGTTCAAGATCAGTCTCTTCTTGGATTTCTGTTGTCTCCAAGGTATATGAACCAGCCTGGCAATAGTCTGGTTCTTCATGGCTCGCTTGCTCAAGTCCGAAGGGACTATTTTGCTTACGGGCTCCATGCAGGCCGAAAGGGCCTGACTGACAAAAAGTCTGATCAGGTTGAGCACGAAGCTCCGCCGGGTCGAGTGGACCTTGGTTAGGATCAGTCTCTTCTTGGATTTCTGTTGTCTCCAAGGTATATGAACCAGCCTGGCAATAGTCTGGTTCTTCATGGCTCGCTTGCTCAAGTCCGAAGGGACTATTTTGCTTACGGGCTCCATGCAGGCCGAAAGGGCCTGACTGACAAAAAGTCTGATCAGGTTGAGCACGAAGCTCCGCCGGGTCGAGTGGACCTTGGTTAGGATCAGTCTCTTCTTGGATTTCTGTTTTCTCCAAGGTATATGAACCAGACAGGCAATAGTCTGGTTCTTCATGGCTCGCTTGCTCAAGTCCGAAGGGACTATTTTGCTTACGGGCTCCATGCAGGCCGAAAGGGCCTGACTGACAAAAAGTCTGATCAGGTTGAGCACGAAGCTCCGCCGGGTCGAATGGACCTTGGTTAGGATCAGTCTCTTCTTGGATTTCTGCTTTCTCCAAGGTATATGAACCAGCCAGGCAATAGGCTGGTTCTTGAAAACCCGTATGCTTGAGTCCAGATGGACCTTTCTGCAGATCAGTTGAATCTGCACGGGTACTAGACGGCAGGTCGGATGGACCTGGCTGAGGATTATCTGGATCAGATGACTCCAGGTCATCCTCATTTTGGCAGATACAGCAAGCATGCTGTATAGCCTCGACTGTTCTACGGAAAAAAGCACGGATGCGCTTTCCCTTTCGTTGTTTTGTTTTTTTATCTAAAAGACAGAAAAGACAAATAATAATGTTAGCAACAGATACCAGTAATATATTTCTTAACTCTTTCCCTGCGTAGCTACATACTCTATACTCTCATTATGGTGTAATAATCAAGGACTTTGCTGCTGTAACATGGCTGCAGGAGGCGCAATGATATTACGCTGTGCCCAAAAATAATCCCATTAGTAACTTTCAATAGCAGGGGACTATTTTCGGCCGCTGCGTAATATCATTGCGCCTCCTGCAGCCATGGTACGGAAGCAAAGTCCTTGATTATTACGCCAGAATGAGAGTATAGTTCCTAGCCATATTGGGCTAGTAAATCGCAACTTTTAATTTTCTGTCAGTCTTGGTACACGATGTAACTACAGAAGAGTCAAGTTTTAAATAGGAAAGATATCAAAACTCTTTGGTTATTTTTTAGCGGAATGTTAATGGTCTAATCAGATTCAATGGAATGTGCTAAGCTATGCTAAAAGTGGTACCGCCAGACCCGGAGACCGGCTGAATGGATTTCAAAACTGGTAAAAATCAAATATTTAACTCTTGGAATATTTAAAAAAAAAAAAGTGTAGTGTCCCTTTAAGGTGTCATTAATGTTGTGACTGACCTGCTTTTTTCTTTCTCCTCTCTTCCTTTTCTGCAGCCCTTGGAGGGGTGATGCTCTCTTGACTAGCTGCAGGTGTAGAGATGTTTGACCTCTGCCGAACATCTCGTGCACCGCTGCGCGTCATGAGCCCACAAGCTGACGTAGACAGAATGGTATTCTGTCTAACGGCTGAACAGACCAGATAAGAACATCACATTATAAACTGTAAAATCTAACTCATTTTACTGTATAGTTATTGAGGTATTTTGACAAACTTTATGAAACATATTAAACAAAAATTGTATAAACTGTATGCTACGGTTACTTTATATTATTCCACACCTCTTTAGAGAAACTTATTACATATCTATATATTTGAGGTGTCATTATAATGGTGTGACTGACCTGCTCGGCTGCACTCCTCATCATTTACAGCACACTTTACGTGACCAGCTGCAGTTGTAGAGACGTTCAACCTCCGTTGAGCATCACCTACACTGCTGCCGGTCACAAGCCCACAAGTTGATCCAGACAGGATGGTATTCTGTCTAACAACTGGACAGACAGGAAATCAAGAACACTTTATAAACTTCTATAAAATCTAACATATTTTACTGTATAGTTATTGTGGTATTTTGACAAACATTATATACACAGTATGCTACTGTTACATTGTGTTTTTCAATTCCAAATGTTTATTGAGTTTAATCTTAATGTGAAAACAAAAAAATAATGTGCTTTCAAACATAAAATATATTATTACATATGTATATTTTTGAGGTGTCATCATAAAAGTGTGACTGACCTGTCGGGCTACACTCCTCATCATCATCCACAGCTCCTGGAAGAGTGAACCTCATGTGACCAGCTGCAGGTCTAGAGATGTTCAACCGCCGTTGAGCACCACCTAGACCGCTACTGGTCACGAGCCCACGAGCTGAGGCAGACAGAATTGTATTCGGTCTAACAGCTGGACAGACAAAAAAAAAATCAAGCACACTTTTTAAACTTCTCTAAATCGAACATATTTTACTATATAGTGTAAACCCTGGACCACAAAACAAGCTTTGGCAGTGGGCGTTTACGTCCAGGTCTTCAATTTGGCCCGCTCGTCAAAACAGAGCATTTCTCGAGCCAGCCTCAAAATCAGGGTACAAACTAGCCTATTACTTATTGCCTTTGATGTTTTTGAATGTAAAAACCACACAAACGTCATATGAAGACCTCAGACAACAGTATAAAACAATAAAAACAGCCGATTCATAGCACCTTTAAAGGTGTTGAGGCGGCGTAAAACATGTTAAAGGTGCAGTGTGTAAATTTTAGCGGCATCTAGTGGTGAAGTGCTGGTGAACAGCAACCAACGGCTCAGTCCACTGCTTACCCCTCATTTTTTAATCCCTCATTTTTTAATCACATAGAGAAGCTACAGTAGCTGCCACCGGACAAACATGTCATCGGAGACAACTTAGTAAAAAAGTTTGTCCATTAATGGCTTCTGTAGAAATATGGTACCACAAAATGGCGACTTTCATGTAAGGGGACCCTCAGTATATGTAGATAAAACATCTCATTTTAAGATAATAAACACAAAACGGTTCATTATGAAAGGTCTTTAAACACCACTGACAATATGGTTTTGCATATTATTTTGCATTTCTGCCAAGAGATCCTTCTAAAAAATACACACTGCACCCTTAACAAGGCACCTGACCATACTAATCTTCCCATATTAGTGAATTTTATTTTTAAAAAACATTGTTCATAGAACTGCATAAAATACTACCTACACATATTGGTGTGACACGTAAATATTGTATTTCAATTAATTAAGAAAAATCAAAGTCCTTTGCCTCTAACTCAATGTAATTCAATGTAACTCTCTCAATGTAAAAGGCTCTGAGGAGAAATATCGCACGGCTCTCAGCCAATCAATTTCAAGAACCAGAAATAACTTTCATAATATAATATAAACTGTTATAAATGTAAATATCTAACACTATACATAATATACAAACATACATCAGTAAAACCAAGCTGGTATGGGGTTCGTACTCTGTGCTAATAATCATTTAACGGACCAAAAATGAGGCGCTGTCACTTTAAATCCGGTGCTATTGATTTATGTTCTCATTAGCAGCGGAAACTTTCATCATAGTACTAATGTGCCTAGTTTGGTTGTCTAGTGTAATAATATTATTGAGTTTATAAAAACGTTTGAGCAAATAAATTTGTGAGTGATATCCGCCTAGCAGCGTATCTCTCTGACGAAAGCTTGTTGTCTCCGCTTGTTTTCGGACGCTGTCCGAGTCACAGATAACTTATGTGTCAAAGGCTCAAATGGATAATGAGTTCAATATCAAATGTTGTGATTAACTGACCTGGTGGCATCCACTCATCTTCCATTACGGCTCCCGGAAGGGAAAATCCGCTTTTGAGCTGATCATTTGATTTAGGCATTTTTACCTCAGTCTATTTCACGACAGTCTGTAACAGTGTTATTGACTTGTCGCGTTTAAACGTTTGGTATGCAAGTGTTGAAAGTCTGAAATAGCTGTCAAGGATTAGCTTTGCTTTCGCTCAGAGAATCAATGATCTAAATAGAATTTTTCCAGAACGCCTCAATTTATATGTTCTGTTTATGACATCAAACATTCTATTTGCTTTGCTATGGTAACGCGTAATTTACCTCCTGCACGTGCGACCAGGTCACGTGATGTTTCAGTTCACGTGGATTAAATCCTTCCGGTTTTCTCAAGTTTTCGTCAGAGATACGCTGCTAGGCGGATTTCACTCACAAATTTATTTGCTCAAACGTTTTTATAAACTCAATAATATTATTACACTAGACAACCAAACTAGGCACATTAGTACTTTGATGAAAGTTTCCGCTGCTAATGAGAACAACATATAAATCAATAGCGCCGGATTTAAAGTGACAGCGCCTTATTTTTGGTCCGTTAAATGATTATTGGCACAGAGTACGAACCCCATACCAGCTTGATTTTACTGATGTATAATTGTATATTATGTATAGTGTTAGATATTTATAACAGTTTATATTATATTATAAAAGTTAAACCCGCAATTCATATATTTGTTAATCAGTATATTTCTTTTAATTGTGTTATTGCCCCGTCTTTTAGACGCTGTCTGGCGGCTTTTTCCAGTCACAGAAATAAGGTTGAAAAGTTATCGAGTTCAATATTTGCTTATCGTGTGCTGCTTGACATACCTGCAGGGCTGCACTCAACTTCCAGAACTGCCCCCTGAAGGGAATTGCTTCCTTGACCAGCTGCAGTTGCAGTGATGCTTTGCCACCGCCGAGCATCACGTGCACCGCTGCCGGTCTTCAGCACATCATTGAATTTAGACATGATGGTATGTCTACTTCACTCTATTCCACGACTGTCTTGAGTGTTTTAGACTCGTCGATTTAAATAGAGGTGAACGTTTTGTTCAAAAGTTTTTGTTTACTGACTGTAAAGTCTGTAAGCGAGAGAGCTGTCAGTGATCGACTTGCTTTTGCTCTGAGAATCACTGAACTGAAGATTTGTTGATTAGTTACTATAGTGACGTCAAACGTTCCATGGTTGTCACGGTTACGCGTCTGTACGAACTTTACTGGTCTCTGTTTGTTTAATGGTAGTGGCTTAACTGAACTATTTTAACCTATAACTCTGGGAAAATATCAAATATTTTCTTTTCCTAAAGACGAGGGGAGAAGACGATCATGGGTTACTGCTATGTGAAGGGAGGTTTGGCAGCCGATCTGTAGTTAACATTGTATACAACATAGTACACATTTTACACCTAACGTAAATTTTGTGTTTTTTGATACCCTTTACTATGATTTGAACTAAGGTAATCCAGTTGTTGTTTATTTTGCTTGTTATCAGAAATAAACAATTCTCAAATAACTCTTTTGTTATTATTTGCCGAATTTTATCTAAGTTACGTTTGTCCCACGAAAGCCATTTGTTTATATTATTACTTCTAAAACTGTCTATAGATCTCTCCCTCTGCTAAACTGTTTTATACATTCATCCCTGAGAAACTGTTACCTAAAGTAAAGATATTTATAAAATATTAGCAGTGTAGTGCAAGGTATACACATAAAGAGTATTACCACTTCTTTATTAGATGGCATGGCACTTGTAAATATTTCTAAATATCAATTAATAAATATGTAATTTGTATTAATTAATTATGTTAATTTCATAATATTTTCAAATCCATAAGAAGTCCAGCACAGCAATATGACAATATTTTAATGACAATAATGACTCATTTTGGAGTTAACTAAATATTATTAACATCACCCAGAAAAAAAAAACGTGGGAATACATTACTTTGTGACAGATCTTTCATACTCTCATTCATACATTGTGTAGCACAGACCTTTAGACCATTAGCTTTACTTCCAGCCTCTTTGATGGGTTGAAATGTGTATATAAATACACACACACACACAATAATCCACTAGCTGCTCTTAGTTCCCCTTTAGCATGTTTGCTAAAAGTGTTAAACTGTAAGAACACAGCTGATTGTAACCATTGACATCCATAGTAAGGAAACAATCATGGAGAATTTGTAATAAATAACAAAGATGATATTTTGATAAATGATGGCAAGGACACAGTTGACGTTACCCATTGAATTACATCGTATTTGTTTTTCATACCATTGAAATCAAAGTTTACAATCAGCTGTGTGGCTACCATTTATCAAAATATCTTCTCTTGTGTTAAACAAAAAAAAAAAAGAAATTCATACAGGTTTAGAACAACATGAGGAGGAGAAAATGATGACAGAATCTTCATCTTTGGTTTAACTATCCCATTAAGGTCCAAAAAGAGGACATGTCTGGGAAAGAGAGGCTGTATTTTAAGATTTAAACCAGACAAAATACCTAAAAAAAAAAGAAGATGACAGTAATTTCCTGACGTTAATATGCATACATTACATTACACTTGTTAATATAAATATAATATTCATATTATTCATTGTTGCATATTCCATTGATGTAATTTAGTGGTTAACTAAAGTACCAATTATTAAATTTAAATTAAAAAAGCTGAAGATGTAAAAGATAGAAATCATATAAATGTGATCTAAACCTCAAATTCAGATTGGATTTATTGTTACATGTTTTAACATTTATAGTGTATAAAATGCATATGTATTAGTTAGATTTTATATATGTATGCATTAGAGTAACATTCAGCAAATATCTAAAAAAAAAAAAACTAAAAAAAATCAGATTAGTCAGTTTACAGTCCAGCGCTGGTGTTGTCTGAAGTCCTTGGAAGGGCCGGTGTCGTCGTTCCATATGTGTTGGGTCAACTGATGGAGATGGGATCCAGACCGGAGCTGGTATACTCTCTACTGTAGTTAACTCAGGATGAGCATAGAAAAAGAAAAGCAGAGAGAGAAAATTAGCATAGCTGCTGTTCATAGCTTTTTAAGTAGAGGATAGTTATTAAGAAGTTATTTATAACTTAATGCAAAGTTACAGGATGCAGTTATGTGTATGCTAGGCTGAAGAGATGTATCTGGGAGAGAGTGAGGTCAGGAAGGCTGATCAACAGTTTAGGTGTGAGGTGGGTAAAAACTCAACCTCCCTTGGTGGATTTTGCAATTAAAAGTACAAAGTGACAGATGCTAAAGTAGGGTAGCGTGGTTGTAACAAGTCATTACACAGTGAAGAACTGCACTACAAGGCAATATGGAAGAAGTGGTTAAGATCTCTGGTGCCATATAAAGAGTGCTGTGTTCACCGTTCAGTAGTGCAACTACCTTAAGGGGCGGTCACACTAGACTTTGAGCATGAAAATATTATTTCGGATGTTGCTGCGAATATGGGCATACTCTTAAAATTTTCTGCTAGTCACATGTCTTCATGTGATATGAATTCACAGGTCGAAGTTCACCAGACTTGAACTTTGGCACACAGCGAAATGTTAAATATCGTTACACAAGTTTGCATTTTCGATCTGGCGCATTCACATGCGCATGACTAGACGTTAATGGAACAAAAAGTGTAGCATGACCGTCCCTTTATGTTAAACATTTTTGGACTACATTTTTAAGTACAACCAACTTGGGTTTACAAGTCATTTCACAAGTCTTAGATTTTTTATCTTGACTAATGATTCGTTGCTGTAACTTTATTAAGTCAATGAAAACATTGTTAGTCAAGTTAAAAAAAGTTGAAGCGAGTTGTAAATCCAAGCTGATTATAGACAAGTTTCCTGTGCGAAATAGGTTGGCCGCCATTAGCCTTTCAATCTGCCAACGACTTCCGGTTGTGTCTGCCAAGCACTTCCGGTTAGTGAGTTTGTTTTCGCCACTAGTTGTTGCAACTGCGAACAGCACAATATGTCCCCGAGCCGTGTCGGCGTGTAACACCATCCATAGTTTACTTTTTCTTCATGCTAACCAAAGACAGTAAAAGAAGCTAACCGGAAGTGCTTGGCAGACACAACCGGAAGTCGTTGGCAGAGTGAAAGGCTAATGGCGGCCCGCCTATTTCACCCGGGAAACTTGTCTATACTTAACAAAAATGTAAGTACAAAAAAAAAATGTTAAAAGAAAAAGTAGTTTTTGAATCTGTTTGTAAGAGCAAACCTGTACAATACTATTGTTTGCCAGATGTCACGGGGTGAACATGTTGTGGCCAGGGTGTAAATTGCTGTGACCTTTCTGTGTGGAACGTGCCCTTTAATTGTCCTCCGGACTTTGGATTTAGGAACCGATGAGATTTCCTATTTTCTGAAGTCCAGTCAGAGTACCACACTGCAATGAAGTGAAAATTAAATAAAGCAAAAATCAGAGACACAAACAACAACAACAATAACATGTTATATTAATATTAACAGTAAGGCTGGAACTGTCAAGATACAATGAATTACTTAATAATCTGTAAAAGTGAAATTGGGCAAGTTTACCTCCAGCACCATCAGCACTGGTGCTCCTCAGGGCTGTGTGCGTTCTCCACTTCTCTTCTCCCTTTACATCAATGACTGGATTTTAAAACACCCCTCCATCAAACTCTTGAAGTGTGCAGGTCACACCACAGTCATCGGCCTCATCCAGGGTGGTGATGAATCTGCATACAGAAGAGAGGTTGAACAGCTGGCTGTCTGGTGCAGTCAAAACTAGGGCTGTCACGATTATGAAATTTGCCTGATGATTAATTGTCCAATAAATTGTGACAGTTATGACGATTCATTTTCTGGTTATTTGTTTGTTCATGAAAACATTTTCACACATTGTTGTGATTATTTAAATTAAATCTTTTGTCTTATGTCTGTAGTGGCTGCAATAATCTCAATTCCTTACAGATCCTTAAAGTGTAACTAAACCCCTGGTCAGAGCCTGACTCCACCCACTGCAATATTTGAAAAATGCAAGAAAAGTGGGCAGATCCCAACGGAGATAGAGGGGACGAACTAAGTGTGTGGTGAGATTGTAACAAGGGCGTGGTGAGCTTGAACCTGCTTACGTCACAAGTTATTTCTTGGATCCAATAGGAAAATTCAACTGCAGTAGCCACCGTTCAACCTGAAGAGGGCAGCACTCAGACGTTTTTACACCATATATTGTAGTATTGAAACACTTTATATCCAAATGTCAAGAAACGTACTAAAATCAATGAACAGCCAGGGACGTACTGGGACTGAAATTCAGCCCGGGACTTTAAGATGGAGAGGCCTTTTATGCGAGTGCCCTTGGTGCACGAGCAGGATTTTTTGCAGTTATTTTAATTCTAGTAGTGTTTTTATGGTATGAAGAGAATAAGACTATGCTGAAGACCTTAAAGAAACACTAGGATAACACCTGCCTCCTCAGGTTGTATAAGCAAGTCACCACTGCACTAAACACAACCAGGTCAGCAAAACCTAAACTCGAACACATAAGTCACAGTATACTGCTAACTACCAGCATGTGCAGTCAGTTGGAGTGATAAAATTGTTAAAAATACTCACACATATCTACTCAGATAATCAAAAACTACAATACAGTCCCATAAAATAGAGATTGTGTGTGTACATACTCACTTTCAACTCTTCCTGGCTCCGCTTCCCCTGTGCTGGACCCTGCCTCTGCTTACTGATTGTACAGCTACATATGCATGAGAAGAACATCAGTAATAAATATGACTAAGAATAATTCCTTTTTTTAATTCAATCTGTGCTTTAGTCAGGTTATGATATAGTATGTGGAACTATTGCATTTTATCCTATATGTAAATATGTAATATTGTGCTGTATTTTTCTATTTGTGTGTCCTTAATAAAGCTTTGATTGATGGATTGATTGATTGATTGATTGATATGCCTACCCTGCTGAAAAAACAGCATCAAACCAGCATGGGAATTATGCTGGTCTATGCTGGTTTAGCTGGTGGTCACCAGCATACTAGCACCAAAACACAACATGGTATGCTGGTTTTTCCAGCAGGGTAATATGATTGCCTACCCAGCCCTGCAAACTGCCCCTGTACCTATCACCGTTTTTGTACTGGTTCCATTCTCCTCCTCCTCTTGTTCTGCTTTCTTTCCTCCTCCTCATCAATATGACTGCAGGGGTCATCATCAACCTGTCTCTCTCCATCACTGACCTTAACAGCTAATATACAGACATACAGGGATTCCTTAGACCATTTTACTGTTCGAACACAATGATGACGTGGAAACGTATGCACGCGCATGTTGGCAATGGAAGTATGGCAAGAATCAGCAATGAAGCAACACAGACAGAGAAAGTTAATCTTAAAAGTTGACTTTATCAACTTTTTCAACACAGCTACCAGATCCTATTTGATCAAGTGGGCTGTAAAAGGGTCTATTACTTTATATAGATCCGCCCCTTTTCAGCGCTGCGCTAGTTGTCTTTTAAATCCATATTTTGTTTCAAATTATTGATTTATTTGGCAGGTAGCAATGTAATAAGCGGGATAATGTAGAGCGAGGCGGTAGCGAATGCAACCCGGTCAGGCGGATTCAAGCTCCGCTTTGCGTGGGGTCCTGATCAGCCTGTCGGAGTTGTATTCGCTATAATAACAACCGCCTCGCTCTACATTATCCCTTATATATGCCTATATTTAAATGCAAATATAAATTATTTCAGTGTATAATAAATGCATCACTAATCGTGCACCTGTCCTGTCCATGCTGCTGGTGCTTCCTCATCTGCACCTCCTGCCACAGCGCCCTTTTGACTGCGAAAAAGGTCTGTTAATTTGGCGCATGTAGCTGCCTCTTATGCCAACTTTTTTTTCGGCCCCACCCATTTCTTTCTCTTCTTTCCTTGTTTTCGCAATTTTTACTGTCTTGTCTATGTTGTATTCACACGAATCCAAACCTGCCAAAAGTAAACACTTTTGATCGGCGCCTTTCAGCCAATCGGATGTCAGGAAAAACGAGGATCAGTCCAAGTTTGAAACTTTTTGACCACCTGGCCTGAAAAAGACCGGCCATTCCTCCCGATGGCCAGTCCGCCCCTGTCCTTAATTTAACAAACCCTGGGATTTTTTTCTTAGTCGTTGTATTTAAGCCTCTTAACTTTAATATAGTTGTTTTTATATTTACTGTCAAACTGTAATTTATCATGATTTAGGACGTTTCAATATTTGATACTGTTCATAATAAAAACGGTTACAATGGGAGTAATTTGCAGATTAAAGTATTAATATCATTAATGAAAACATAATTCTCATCATTCTTTACTTTTAACAAAAAAATTTAATCCATTATCATATTTTATTTTTATCTAAAATTCAGGCTGCTATTTTAATGTAGTCAACGACTACTGTTCTTACTCCTTTAAGACATGGGGTGGTCTGTGTACTTTACACATCTGTACAGATCTCACAGGAAATTGAGGAGTGTGAATTGCAATCTTTCAGGTGTAAAATTTGTAATAAATTTTATCCTAATACAAAAGACTTTATTTAACACCTTAATTTCCACTTAAAAGCGTGTACAACTGTACAATGTGTTTTTAAAGGATTTGATTATTATAAAACAAACATATGGGTCTTATGCAACTGGACATGTAGCGATGGCAGAATAATGATGGCATACTATCATAGGTGAGCTTGAAATTTGACTTTGGGGGGGTCAGACTGATCTGTCATAATATCTAAACCGCAACATGCGCTATGATTTTTATCGCAAACTAGATAATTAAAATGAATGAAAAACATTTTTATCGACTACATTAAAATAACATAGCCTGGATGTTAGATAAAAAAAAACATGATAAGGGATTTGATTTTTTTAAACTGTAACACACGGTTAAATGTAAAGAATTATTTTTTTATTAATAATATTACTTTAATCAATGAAATTACTCACTGTAACCATTTTTATTAGGCTATAAACAGTGATCAAATACTAAAGCATCCTAAATCATGATGAATTACAGGTTTACAGTAAATATAAACAACAATTATATTAAAGTTAGTAGGCTTAAAAGGAAAGTTCACACAAAAATGAAAATTCTGTCATCATTGACTCACCCTCATGTCGTTATAAACCTGTATTTTTTAATTTTTTTTTATAAACACATAATAAGATATTTTGATAAATGATGGTAAGCACACAGTTGACAGTACCTATTGAATTCCATCGTATTTGTTTTTCTATTATGGAAGTCAGTCAGCTGTGTGCTTGCCATCATTTATCAAAATATCTTCTTCATATACACTTCAAGAAAAAAATCAGGGAGTTAATTTTATTAAATTTTTACTTCTAAAAACCACACAATTTAATTCAAAACACAAGTAAAAACAAAACGAAAAATTAGATGCAGTAAACAGCACATTAGGTCATTAAAGTATTCAATTAACGCCAAGCGTTGTTCTAAAAAATGACCGCTAGATGGCGCTAAAGCGCTTAAGTTCTTTGGCTGCTATTATACAAACCTCAGCGGGAAGTCTTATAAGTATAATATTTTTTGCAGACAATTTCTTTAATCAAAGAGTATTCATATTGTGGTAGCACATGGTGTTATATATGTTATTCGAGAAGCTATAATAACTTTAATGTTTTTGTTCGGTAGTAGAGGAAAGATGTTCCGGTTGGTCGATGTAGTGTTTGTCCCGCCTCTCCTCCATCGTGATTGGGCGGCTGGGTAAGCGACATACCAAGCGCTACGTTTTGATAAATACACAAATTATTACAAGATTAACAATTGTTTTACACATTATCTTACAAAGTTACTTAAAAAAATTACAAGAAGCTAAATTAATATGTATGTTTGTTGTGCAATATAATTTATTTTATTAAACTCCAAGCTCCGCCTATGCTTAAACCCTGCAATGTGTTTCACTAAAATATAATTTCTTCTATTAGATCTAAGTTACTTGATTTGTGAATACAGCAGTGTTTTAAGGAATTTTATTCAACAGAAATCACTGTGACTACATACAATGCAAGAAAAAAATTTAAGGATTTTTCTTGACTTCTAAACAACAAGTAAAAACAAATCGGAAAATTAATATGCAATGAACAGTACATTAAGTCATTCATTTATTCAATCTATTGAGGTAAAATTAAAGAGTAACTAAACCCTAAACCAATTTTTTTTAGTTAATGATCTGTAAGAATGATGCTTTATTAGTGCTGTTCATTGATTTTAGTAATTTTTTTGACATTTGGACATAAAGTGTTTCAATACTACAATATATGGTGTAAAGCCATTACATAGCCATTGTATTATCCTGCAGGAGTCCTTTTTTATCTACAACAACATTATTGTCATTTTCACACAACATACTCTTTCTCACTTTTGCTCAGACATATAAATTTGCGATTTTAACATACTATAATAAATTATCTATATGGTATTTTGAGCTAAAACTTCACATACACACTCTGGGGACACCAAAGATATATTTTACATATTAAAAATATCTCATAATATGACCCCTTTAAGAAAAAATTTCAAAAATTTTTTGCTTACACCACAAAATCACTTAAATTTGATATATTTGGTCTTAAAACTAGACTTATATTCTTGGGTCGTTTTGCTTGTAAAGAAAAGTCATCTTAATAAAAAAAAAAAATAGATATTTTCACTGAAAATAAGACAAATAAGAATTTTTTTCTTGAAAATCATTTTTTGCAGTGTAATTCTTTTATGTTTTGTTTTTCTAAACACCAAATGGCCGAATTCAACACATAACATCTAGATCAATATCTAAAAACAATTTAAATCAAAATTTTATTGGATATTTTACAGGCAAGCTAATGGTGAAGTTGAGGAATTGAGTGGTAAACAGGTACAAAAGTACTTCATATCTCCCAAAACACAGCATTAATGTATAGATGGAAAGTAAACAAGACAAAAAAAATTTTTGTATCATTAAAAATGTATATATTTTTTGTAATCACTCTTTTAATTTCTGGGGTCATTTTTACCCCCGCAGAACTATAACGTATACAGGAAAACCGGGGCTTATGAGGGTTAATTTATGAATGTTTTGATATTTCTACTAAAAAACAAGAGAAGAATACTAAGTAAGAAAGTCATTTTTTGCAGTGAATGAACTAAAAATGAACAGCAGTTTTTTTTTAGCATTAATTAATCTTTGTTATGTTAATGTCAATATAATTGTTCATGTTAGTTGATGAACTTTTGATTTTGAAAAAGGCATGAGTAAATTAACATTTATACATGCTTTAAATGTATTCATAGTTTGATCATGTTAGCCGATGCATTAACTAGTGTTACTATACAGCACTCTGGAATATTTAATTCTGATTGGTCAGTGTCAACATTCCTAGACTGTTATTCCCAGAAAGTAACCATCTCAAACTGATAACACAGGCTCATCCAGGTACTGCGATTAATCTTATTAAGTGCAGTTTAATAGGAAATAAATTCAATAATTATAAATGCCTAATAAATAACATTTATAAGATTGTATTTACAAATGATGCCACCAAGTTGCATGTTTGTCTAGACCAGTGTTTCCCAATCCTGGTCTTCAAGTACCCCCTCCCTGAAAGTTTTAGATGTCTGTTTATTTAATTGCTTATTTATACAAACTTTTTAAGTGCACTGGGTTACATGCGTGCTTGTGTCTATTGATGGCAGTGTTTACAGAAACTCAGGAATTATGAATGGATGGCAAATTTCTCACTCTACTGTACTTCATTGGCGGCTACCACACATGCGCAGAACAGCAAACTAAGTTAATTGGCAATGAGCTCGTTATTTCTTTCAACGAAATGTCCTGCATTTTGCATTATATTCATAATTTTTATTGAATAAATTGTTTTCGAAAAAAAACTTTTGAAAAATATTTTAATAGGTTGATTGGATGGCTAAGATGAAAGACAGGGTGGCTGGAGGCCCCTTAACTGCCGTTCCAGTGCACTTTCACCGGTAGAAGGATGCAAAAACACGAGTTACAGGCTGCCTGGAACGCATAAGGTCGTGAGTCGTGGTTTTGAAGTCGTAACTCACGGGTTTAAAAACCTGCCTGGAACGCAGCATTATACGTGAATATCAGCTGACGTCACTCACTTGTCTTCCGCCATTTTGAGGACCTGAAGTGGTCGCAAAATAACTAGAAGCTATGCCTTCATCAAAATCGCTATTTTAACAACACTAAGAAGGCGCGACACAACATGAAACTTTGCTTGAAGTATCACCTGGATCTCTGCACATGAACGCGAGCATTGAGAACATTGTTTGTGTACACGGAGTTTACTAAAAATAAAGGTTTTGTACAACTTTTTTTTTTTTTTTTTAGGTTTTGTACAACTGACTTTGGATGATTTGGCGTCCGCTCGCCGCCTTCTTCCCAGTCAAGATGTATCGATCTCCAATTGCGACGTAAGGAGGGAGGAGAGTAAAGATTGATATCTCCTAAAGCATAGTTCCATAAAAATACACGGATAATTCGTTGTTTTTTCGCAAGTGAAAAACAATATTGACCTTCTAGTTGAAAAAGGAGCCTCATATGAGAATCATTCATTCGCATTCGGAAATCGATTATTTACGTCTGGCAGAGATAACGAGCGGACAGCATAACATCCAAAGTCAGTTGTACATAGGGTTGCCACCCATGTCTGATAAAAAACCTGGACATATCGATGATGACCCGGCCAATTGGTTTGCTCACAAGCCGCCACCCCCCCCCCCATAGCATAATATTTCTATAGGCCTATGCCATTATTGGCAACACTTTACAATTCTCTTTTTTTTTCAATTCTTATTTGTTAACTAACCGTGAGCAGTACATTTGTTACTTTATTTGTTAATCTTTGATAACGTTAGTAAATAAAAATACAGCTGTTCATGGTTTATTCATGTTAGTTCACAGTGCATTAACTAATGTTAACAAGATTTAAATAAATGTATTATTAACATTAACAAAGATAAAAAATTGCTTTATGCTATAAGTGCAGTTTATTATTAGTTCATGTGTTAACTAATGAACCTTATTGTAAAGTGTTACCCAATTATTTGTTCATTATGTTAAAATATGTAAATCAAGTTTACAATTTATTAAAGCTGCTTATACTATTTATGTAAACTGTTTTTATTTATATTCCATTGCAACTCTAAACAGGTCTAAATAGTATCTAGCAAATATGCACATGAAATTAAACTTGTTGAACTCACCTCAACATGTATTTTACAATCATTTAACCCGCCATGGGAAAAGCTGAAGTCACTGTTACAAACTCTACACCATGCAAGATTTTAACTCTTTTAAGACAGGGATACACTTTCGTGTAGTCTAGTGTAAAATGTGTCTTATATTTTCGCTTTTGGGGCACTCTCCCTCTGCCATGGCGCTCCTGTTTCTAGATACACTGATTAGTTTGGTTCGGGAGAAGAGATAAAAGCCCGCCCACACTGACAATTGATTGGTTGATGTCCTGAAACAGGCCAATCAGGATGCTCTCTGTCTTACATGCGCTAAATGAGGCAAACACACACACAGACGCAAGGTCTCCCTCTCTGCCGTGCACGCGCTAAATTTCATATTCACATAGCTTTTCGAAAACCGGGACATTCAGTGTCCCGGGAGAGTTGATAAATTTCCCGGGACAGGTTATTAAAAAGAAGGACAATCCCGGTAAAACCGGGACAGGTGGCAACCCTAAAACCTTTATTTTAGTAAACTCCGTGTATACAAACAATGTTCTCAATGCTCGCGTTCATGTGTAGAGATCCAGGTGATACTTCAAGCAAAGTTTCATGTTGTGTCGCGCCTTCTTATGTTGTAAAATAGTGGTATTTCGGTAGCGGCGGACAGCGGCTGGAAGAACGCATCAGGGATCGAGTAGGCATCACACCCTAACCAAGATATATTTTTTTAAAGTAGCGTTTATTTTCATGACAGTCGAGATGCGACATGTTGTCTTTCGTAGCCCTTTACTGTATCCCTAATGGAGTTGGACAAAGCTACGATAAAACCTGTTGGAATGCGTCTTTTGCAGCGATTTTTGTGTGAGCATATCAGTGAACACCCCTGACCACTCGGTGAGTTTCACGTCTTTGTAAATGAAAGTTTAATGCATTTTAGGAAGGATTGTTACTGTGCACAAATAAAGCCATTATAGAGGTGGGAGGTGATAGGGCCAGCATCGTATGTCGAACTTTCAGTCAAACCCGTTCTATTTCATCATAAACAATCTGAAAACAGGGCTTTAAGTATAAAATACCGAACTTGTCCTTTAATTTATTTGCAGTTTTAGACATGAATGAAAAACTGAGTAAAAATCCCCTTTTACAAGTCATTTAAACATTACATTGATGAGCTCATCGGTCACGTCTGTGATTGGCTGATCAACACTGCAAAAATAGTGAATAAAAAGAAATCTTTGATGCAACGGAAGCAGATGTAAATTTTATTTTATTTGCATTGAAAGCTTATTATAAAAAAGTATAGCCTATAAAAAGTTTTTTTATAAAATTATTACAGGACCGCATTTTTTTGCATGATATTTTACGTGTGATCCGTGCCCCCTCTAGCGGTGAATCTACATATAAACTTAAAGAAATGCACTTGTTCTGTGTTCTTGTTCAAGTGTTTCTGATTATGTTTTTATTTATTCAGATAACAAAATGCATTTCGTCCATAATAAGGCACGTGGTTAAATACATATTTTGCCTATAAAACAAAGTAACATATGAAAGAAAAGTAAATCATTGATTTTGAGGATGCATTAAATACACTTGGCTATTCTCTATAATGCACAAGGAATTTATTACCACAGGAATATGGTTTATGTATCGTTTGTTTAATTATTGTTACACACTTAACATGCAGGTAACTTTCAGATTGCTATAGCTAATAGTCTCCGATTTTTATTTTTAGAAAATGTATCAATCAGCAACATCAAACAGACCATCAGATGAGGCAAAGCGTCTGGAAGGTCCGAACCTAAGAAGGAGGTAACCTGCAACCTCCAGTGTCTCTGCACCTCCACCTACAATCTGTAGTGTTACAAGGTAACAAGGTCCTCCCTTGTGTCGCCTCCTGTGTTTGCTGAGCTTCCCCTTTTACCTGCCCTACCTAAACCTACAGTAAGGTGCTGTTAGCCGTGCACGCCAGTGGTGACTGCAGGGGTCAAGCCTTTTATTGACCTTTTATTTTTTGCAATAGGTCACAAAAAACAAATGTGGAAAATGAACACTTCCAAGTCTTTGGGGCTGTGCTGACAGCTGAAGAGGGACATGGCCTGCACCCCATGGCAGCTGACCTGATGAAACGCTACCGGGAGGCAGGAGAGCCCCAAAAGTGATGTAGGTGAACAGAGATTGCTGCAGTCAGCACGGCAAGTCTCAGGTGAAGGTTATGTTTTTGGAGTGGCATGAGCTTAAAGTGCACCTTAACATCTGTCATTTCATGAAGTGATTTGTGTCACTTGCAGTAATATTAGAGTTCTTTTCTGATGTGTTTCATAACTCAATTGCAGGAAACCAGTACTTTATTGCAGCTCATGTGCAGTACATATTTTGTACATATGTTTATTTAACTTTTAGGAATTCGTGCCAGTGATGAACATTTTCCTTGAGGGCTTGACGCAATGGAATGACAACCGGATGGAAGATGCAATTAAAGGAGCATCCTGCATCTGGTCATATACTGTAGCAGTGCTATGAGAGAGGCGGTGGACCAGCTTTGCCTTTGTCTTGGGAGGTCCTGGGATGAGCGCTATCACCCTCCTGTGGCAAATTAAATTCATTTAATTTCTTCTTCTGTAATATTCTACTAAGTTATCTATTTAGCATTTGATGCACTAGACAAATTGTTAAAAAGGCTTTGTTTTTTAGGGCCCAAGCACCGAGACAACCTTTCTCACCCTCTGTTAGGTCTGTTGCTTCAGCCAAAGGACGGAGAACACAACCTAAATCCATTCACGAACAGAAAAATTAATCTGCTTGAATACACCTTTATCAGTCGGCACCATGTGATTCTAAAATGAAGCTGTGAGGTATGGCCATCCAGAGCGTGAGCTTTAAACCTTTTGTTTTATATCAGGATTCTGGTCATTCAGCCATGCAAACACAGAAAATACATTGTTTTGCAAATCTCTACATGACAAAAGAACCTCTGGTATGTATAGATCATAAGGGTATGACGTATTGTTGTTAGAGGTAAAACCCCCAAAGTTGAAATGAATCCTGCTTCTGTACAGGAGAAAAGTGTTTAACGCATTCATGCCTTGTGTTTTTTGTAATCTGTATGGAGATATATACTTAGTTATAGGACTATATTAGTGTTGTAATTTAATTAATGAGTGCTGAAGAAAAGGCCCCTGGCTTCTTTCATACCATCATGCACAACTTATTGCAGAGAATGTGCAAAACACGACAACCTTTGTCTTGTTCTCAGTCTCCTCTTCCCAGGTCACATCCTCCCATAGACTCTCATCATCTAAGTTTGCATCTTTCACATCACTGTGCTGCTGCTCCTGTGGTAGCTTGACCTTGAATGCACACTTCATATTTACTGCATTATCAGTATCAGCTTAAGGTTGTTTTGACTGCTGTTCAACCTCTCTTCTGTATGCAGATTCATCACCACCTTGGATGAGGCCGATGACTGTGGTGTGACAACACACTTCAAGAGTTTGATGGAGGGGTGTTTTAAAATCGTTGATGTTAAGGGAGAAGAGAAGTGGAGACCGCACACAGCCCTGAGGAGCACCTGTGCTGATGGTGCTGGAGGTAAACTTGCCCAATTTCACTTATTACAGATTATTAAGTAATTCATTGTATCTTGTCAGTTCCAGCCTTACTGTTAATATTAATATAACAAGTTATTGTTGTTGTTGTTTGTGTTTCTGATTTTTGATTTATTTAATTTTCACTTCATTGCAGTGTGGTACTCTGACTGGACTTCAGAAAATAGGAAATCTCATCGGTTCCTAACTCCCAAGTCCGGAGGACAATTACAGGGCACGTTCCACCCAGAAAGGTCACAGCAATTTACACCCTGGCCACAACATGTTCACCCCGTGACATCTGGCAAACGATAGTATTGTACAGGTTTGCTCTTACAAACAGATTCAAAAACTGCTTTTCTTTTAAAAAATGTTTTTGCACATTTTTTTTTAAGTATAGACAAGTTTCCCGGGTGAAATAGGCGGGCCGCCATTAGCCTTTCACTCTGCCAACAACTTCCGGTTGTGTCTGCCAAGCACTTCCGGTTAGTGTCTTTTACTGTTTTTGGTTAGCGTGAAGAAAAAGTAAACTATGGATGGTGTTACACGCCGACACGGCTCGGGGACATATTGTGCTGTTCGCGGTTGCAACAACTCGTGGCGAAAACAAACTCACTAACCGGAAGTGCTTGGCAGACACAACCGGAAGTCGTTGGCAGATTGAAAGGCTAATGGCGGCCAACCTATTTCGCACAGGAAACTTGTCTATAATCAGCTTGGATTTACAACTCGCTTCAATTTTTTTAACTTGACTAACGATGTGTTCATTGATAAAATAAAGTTACAGCAACTAATCATTAGTCAAGATAAAAAATCAAAGACTTGTGAGATGACTTGTAAACACAAGTTGGTTGTACTTAAAAATGTAGTGCAAAAATGTTTAACATAAAGGGACGGTCATGCTACACTTTTTGTTCCATTAACCTCCAGTCATGCACATGTGAATGCGTCAGATCGAAAATGCAAGCTTGTGTAATGATATTTAACATTTTGCTGTGTGCCAAAGTTCAAGTCTGGTGAACTCTGACCTGTGAATTCATATCACATGAAGACATGTGACTAGCAGAAAATATTAAGAGTATGCCCATATTCACAGCAACATCCGAAATAATATTTTCATGCTCAAAGTCTAGTGTGACCGCCCCTTAAGGTAGTTGCACTACTGAACGGTGAACACAGCACCCTTTATATGGCACCAGAGATCTTAACCACTTCTTCCATATTGCCTTGTAGTGCAGTTCTTCACTGTGTAATGACTTATTACAACCACGCTACCCTACCTTAGCATCTGTCACTTTGTAGTTTTAATTGCAAAATCCACCAAGGGAGGTTGAGTTTTTACCCACCTCACACCTAAACTGTTGATCAGCCTTCCTGACCTCACTCTCTCCCAGACACATCTCTTCAGCCTAGCATACACATAACTGCATCCTGTAACTTTGCATTAAGTTATAAATAACTTCTTAATAACTATCCTCTACCTAAAAAGCTATGAACAGCAGCTACGCTAATTTTCTCTTTGCTTTTCTGTTTCTATGCTCATCCTGAGTTAACTACAGTAGAGATTATACCAGATCCAGTCTGGATTCCACCTCCATCAGATGACCCAACACATATGGAACGATGACACCGGCACTTCCAAGGACTTCAGACAACACCAGCGCTGGACTATAAACTGACTAATCTATGATTTTTTTTTTCAGTTTAAGATATTTGCTGAATGTTACTCTAATGCATACATATATAAAATCGAACTAATACATATGCATTTTATACACTATAAATGTTAAAACATGTAACAATAAATCCAATCTGAATTTGAGGTTTAGATCACATTTATATGATTTCTATCTTTTACATCTTCAGTTCTTTTTTAATTTAGATTTAATAATTGGTACTTTAGTTGATCACTAAATTACATCAATGGAATATGCAACAATGAATAATATGAATATTATATTTATATTAACAAGTGTAATGTAATGTATGCATATTAACGTCAGGACATTACTGTCATATTCATTTTTTTTTTTTTTTTAGGTATTTTGTCTTGTCTGGTTTAAATCTTCAAATACAGCCTCTCTTTCCCAGACATGTCCTCTTTTTGGACCTTAATTGGGATAGTTAAACCAAAAATGAAGATTTTGTCATCATTTTCTCCTCCTCATGTTGTTCTAAACCTGTATGAATGGGAGTATGAAAGATCTGACACAAAGTAATGTATTCCCACGTTTTTTTTTGTGGGTGATGTTAATAATATTTAGTTCACTCCAAAATGAGTCATTATTGTCATTAAAATATTGCCATATTGCTGTGCTGGACTTCTTATGGATTTGAAAATATTATGAAATAATATAATTAATTAATAAAAAAATAAATATTAATTAATTGATATTTAGAAATATTTACAAGTGCCATGCCATCTAATAAAGAAGTGGTATTACTCTTTATGTGTATACCTTGCACTACACTGCTAATATTATATAAATATCTTCATTTTAGGTAACAAGCTCTCAGGGATGAATGTATAAAACAGTTTAGCAGAGGGAGAGATCTATAGAGACTTTCAGAAGTAACAATAAAAACAAATGACTTTCGTGGGACAAACGTAACATACGATAAAATTCGGCAAATAATAACAAAAGAGTAATTTGAGAATTGTTTATTTCTGATAACAAGCAAAATAAACAACAACTTGATTACCTTAGTTTGAATCATAGCTAATGGGTATCAATAAACACACTAAATTTACGTTAGGTGTAAAATGTGTACTATGTCGTATACAATGTTAACTACAGATCGGCTGCCAAACCTCCCTTCACATAGCAGTAACCCATGATCGTCTTCTCCCCTCGTCTTTAAGAAACGAAAATATTTGATATTTTCGCAGAGTTATAGGTTAAAATAGTTCAGTTAAGCCACTACCATTAAACAAACAGAGACCAGTAGAGTTCGTACAGACGCGTAACCGTGACAACCATGGAACGTTTGACGTCACTATAGTAACTAATCAACAAACTTCAGTTCAGTGATTCTCAGAGCAAAAGCAAGTCGATCACTGACAGCTCTCTCGCTTACAGACTTTACAGTCAGTAAACAAAAACTTTTGAACAAAACGTTCACCTCTATTTAAATCGACGAGTCTAAAACACTCAAGACAGTCGTGGAATAGAGTGAAGTAGACATACCATCATGTCTAAATGCAATGATGTGCTGAAGACCGGCAGCGGTGCACGTGATGCTCGGCGGTGGCAAAGCATCACTGCAACTGCAGCTGGTCAAGGAAGCAATTCCCTTCAGGGGGCAGTTCTGGAAGTTGAGTGCAGCCCTGCAGGTATGTCAAGCAGCACACGATAAGCAAATATTGAACTCGATAACCTTTCAACCGTATTTCTGTGACTGGAAAAAGCCAGACAGCGTCAAAGAACAAGCCGTGTAAACCGGCTGCCGTTAGAGAGATGCACTCATTGGGCTGATAGGCGGTTTTCCCTCATAAACATTAAATAAATTACTACACCGCGCGTTGGCTGCTCGGTAGTACGGAAGCCGAGAGAGGACATGCACTATTATTATTTTTGCTTGCTTGTTTTCTCGTGATTACGAGAAAAAAAGTTGTTTTCTCGTTATCCTGCCATGATAATCCAAATGTTATAATGTAATTTCCTGTCCATAATATTTAGTGTATTTTGAAGTGGACTGCTAATGCATATGAGTTGGGGTCTTCGCCGTTACCACACGTGTACCTAATGTGTAGCTGCCGATAGACTTAAATAAATAAATAAAGCTGGACGGTTCATGGTCGTGAATTTAGAGACCATCTTTAAAGTAATACTGTACACGTTTCTATCTTCAATAGTATATAACAGTTAATTTAAGAAATATAAAACATATAAAAAGTGTGCATTATAGTTGACAATCGCATTAACACGTTGGTTTTGTGACTGTTTGTTGACTTTAAGCCATTACATGTAAATGCTGTTAAAAGTAGAAACGTGTATATTATTGAGTAACTTAAAGACTGTCCCTAAATTTACCACTGTAAAATTGTAAAAATTTACAAATCTATTTCAGCTTGAGCGAATCTCTGATCCAAGTAAAATGTCTTTGTTCATCCATGCTAGTTTAGCAAAATATGCCTTTGCTGTTTACAAACAAAACAACAAAAATAATAATAGTGCATTGCCTTTCTCGGCTGGACCATCGTGGGTCAACGGCGCCGCCGTATTACTATTGGTGGCAACTTCTTCATTAAAGGTGCTCTAAGCGAATTGAAGCGTTTTAGACCATAAAACATTTTTTGTTACATACCGGAAACATCTCCTCACTATCTGCTTGCTGCCTGTCCGCTGATCAAACTGTAAAAAAACGCGATCTCTGTAGACAGCCCAGGCTTCACAAACGGCAATATCAACAAATGGCCAAACCTAGCAGCACAAAACGAAACAAAGTATTCCAGCCAATAAACGACAAGAAGGATTTGGGGGTGGGGGTTGGGCGCGTTCATGAAAGCACGGAAGGGAGGGGGAGGGGGAGGAGTTAGCTACGCTCTGTCTGTTTGAAAACAGTTCAAACATCAACAGGAAGTGACGTCGCACATTATTCGCTTAGAGCGCCTTTAATCTCAAAGCAACTGGAGGTAAAAATGCCTCGGTCGTGTGCAGTTGAGGTGTACAGACAGTCACACACCTAAAAAACAAGTCTCAGGGAATTACCTTTTACAAGTTAGACAGTTGTTTCTTGTTGTGTTAGATCATTTAACATTGTTATGAAAGCAAGGTGGAAACTGGAGGCAGACTATTAATAGCTAGAAATATCGCTATTTAGCTAACGTTATGAATGTTGAGAATTCACAATGTTTACATTTTTAAATAAAATTGTTACATTTATTAGAGAGAATTATAAATTGTCTGTCTTACTGTAGTTCGCTGGTTAGCTAAGTTAGTGACAGTTTCCTAAAAGGAACACTTGATGAGGCATTGAGAGGTGGCTGATATAAGAGCCCTCAAATAATCCTTATGTTGTAAAAATGTATGAAATAATTTTAATGCTATAACAAATGCGGTCTGTCAATCTTCAATTTATGTTTGCCTTAAAAACAGGAAAACAAAATATTTGGGCTTAGCAATACAAAAATCGATGGGAAGAATTTATTAATTTCATGTACATTAGGCTATATAAGATAAGCGATGCCTCCGTAAGCCAAATCAATACATGATAAGATTATACGATCACCATTACCTATAAAAATAATAATTTTAATAAAGTCTTTACTTACCCCACAGTGCAAAATAACCTAAACTATCCAGTTGTTCATGCAAATGACTTTAAATATTTAATATTCAAAGTCAACTACATTTTAATTGTTGTATTTGACTCACAGTGAGGTTAGTTTGATGTTATTTCAAGTTAAGTTTATTATTAATCAGTTATGAATGATTATTAATGAATTAATATTTATACAAATATAATACTTCATTATTATAGAGAAAAATCTGCATAATTTAATGTTATAATTCAACCAAAAATCATAATTTTATTGATCAGAATTGTGTTAGACTGTGTTTAATGCACATCTGCAGTCTCTTAACATGAACACCTCAGTGGCTCAGCTATCATAAGAAAACGAAAAATTTTCTTGACCGGCCACCGATTGAAACCGGTTAACCGATAGGCCTATTAGTTTAAAATATGCTATGCTATTTAAAATAACAGCCATTTCGAGCCGCGCCTGCAATTTCGCAACTCGCATCTCTCTGCGCTCTGCCTCCGGCTCACACACACACACAGACCTCACAACACTTTTTAAATCCCCTACAGCGCGAAACATAAATCCCGCAAACGCGGCGCCATGCTTAGTTTCGAAATAGTTTAGGTACTAGGTGATCGCGTTGAACTTGAAAATAAAGGCGTTTGTGAAGCTCATTTGAAAATTGCCGCGGCTCATTTAAGAAAATGACAGCTCAGAAGAGACTGCGCTTTAGTTTGGGGTAGTAATAATAAAGACATAGGATGATCATCATCACCTTTTCTGTTACCACTGAAATATAGATGTAATGTATTTCCAAATCTAAACCCATCTTATGCGGAATGTTGCCTAATAGACTGCAACACGATACCAATGGATTAAACGGGCACCTTCAGAATGTGTAAAAGACGCACCGGCCAAAGCAGGTGTCGCACTGTGTTTGTTCTAGAACAAATGCAGCAAAGATATTTAATGCTAATGTATGAGGCATATAGGCCTACGCTGAGTTTTATTTATTAATGATGAGGTGAGTTCTAATTAACAATGCAATGCAAGTGAACGCGCCGTGCCAGCGCCTTCATGCACGGACCGGTAATTATATACTCTGCTATATTTGCTTTTTATTTATTAAATACATGCATTTGGTTGATGAAACATTTATTAAAATTAAGATACAATTTATACAAAACTAAATTCACTTTAAAGAAATGCTTTCTACAAAGCAAAACTTAATAAAGTGGTAAAAATCATGGCTGAGGGTTTACAGAAACAAAACTTACTCTGCACTTTACTGTTAGCCTAAAAGACATAAATGTTAATAATTTGGAACACAACCAGGAGAGACTTTAAATTGCAATTATTTTATTGCTGTATTTTATTTACTATTCGAATAAAGGAATTTATCAAAAAATAGCCTGTAGCATTTACTTTTCGCAAACCTTGTGAGCATGCGAAACCAAACGCAGTGACCTTGCGCGCCAAATGTTTTTTTATTGGTTTATAAAGTACAAACAGACCAGTTATGAAAAACTGAGTGTGAGGGATTTGTTCACTTCACACAAAAAGATCTTGGAAAGAAAGAGATGACTAACTGTTAGGGGTGTGACGAGATCTCGTGCGATGAGATCTCGCGAGATTAAATGTGTTTCGCGAGATTACATGTTTCTCGCGAGATTTCTTGTGGAGGTGAAATGCTGGCCGTTTCTCAAATAAAAGACTGCATCCTTCGGAGGTCGCATTTTTAAACTGCATTTACTCCCATATGTTGATTAATCAACACTGGCCGCCACAAATAGATTTTTCATGATTCCCATTTACATTTTAATTTTACTATTTAAAATGGCTTAATTCATTGCAGCGAGTGCCCAGCGCGCCTCCATCCTCCCTCTCTCGTTGTGTGCAGCGCCTCAACAGCGCGCGCCGCCGGCCCCCTCCCCTCTCTATGAAACGCGCCTCCAGTGAAAGGTATTTTAACTCTGTGTTCCTCCGTGTACATTTTTTTTTTCGCGTAAACGTCAACAGTCACGGATGTTACTGACAGCTGATCAAGTTCATCATGAGTGACTTTACAAAAGCAGTGGTGTTTCCCACACATACCCTTTCTGATGTGAGTCTGTGTCCGAGCTCTCTCCCTACCTATTAGGGATGGCACGGTTCACAAAACCCTCTCTTCGGTTCGTATCACGGTTCTTTGGTCACGGTTCTCGGTTCAGTACGGTTCTTGTTGTTATTAGGGCCCGAGCACCGAGGAGCAGGCCAGAATGGCCTGCACCGTAGATGCGAAGCCCTATTGTTTTTGCTCGGATTATTAGGGCCCGAGCACCGAGGAGCAGGCCAGAATGGCCTGCACCGAAAGGTGCGAAGCCCTATTGTTTTTGCTCGAATTTATTATTATTATTATTATTTTTTTTTTTTTTAACACTTATGGACTTTTTGGGGGCCTTAACATACTCGAAAACTCTTGAAATTTGGCACAGACGTCAGAGTCGTCCGTCATCGCAGAAATCCAAAGGCTGGAACACGGGCGTGGCACAGGGGCTCTGTAGCGCCCCCTGTAATGCAAAAAAAAACATTAAAACATTAAAAAAACTAACATTTAAGCTCCGCCCAACAGGAAGTTGGCTATTTTGTATTGTTTCAAAAATGCATGCGGTGAACTTTTAAATACTCCTCCTAGGGGATACATGCAAATGACACCAAACGTGGTGATCATGATGCCGAGACATTGTACTTGCTAAATTGCGAAGGGATTTTTTATATCTCGAACGATTCTGCCATGGCGAGGCGACAAATTCATGGCGAAATCAGAGAAACAGGAAGTGTCTAATATCTAAGGCAAAAAATATCTTATTGTAATGCCATACGGGTAGTTTGTTCGTCTGAAGATTCCGATCGCATCGATGTGCCTATTGTGACTCCCGGGTATAGCGCCACCACCAGGCGCCAGGAAGTATGTCAGTCATGAACTTTTAAATACTTCTCCTAGGGAAATCGGATTGGTTACTCAACTGTTTTGTCCTATTTTCTTACCATTGTCGCTTCGGTTTAGGGTTAGATTTACATAAAATGACATCCCTACCCAAACCCAACTCTAACCCCAACGCCAGGCGACAATTGATTGAAGTTTAGAAAATATAAAAGAATACATCAAAAAAAATAGTATAAACCAATACTTAAAGTGAAATACTAACGCAAACACCAAATCTAACCCTAAACCGAAGCGACAATGGTTTGAAAATAGGAAAAAACAGTTGAGTAACCAAACCGTGAGAATGCCACGGAAAAGAAAGTCCGTGTCAGGGCCACGGAAATATGAGGAGATCCGTGAGAATGCCACGGAAAAATAAGCAAAAAATTCCGTGACTATCCCACGGAACTTCGTGAGATCATGTTGGCTAAAGACGTAAAACAGTGTTCAGTACCTCAGATTGAATAAATGGTAGCTGTAGCTGTTCGAGCACATTCAACCCATAGACTGCAGTTCAATCTATTGTTTTATTTCCGCTGTCATCATAGGTAACATGAAATAAAAATATGTTTCCACACACCAAACTTATACGACGCTGGCGCATCCTCCAACTGCGGGCAGACTTCCTTTTCTCTCCCACTTGCCATTTCTACACGTAACATAACCTGCAGTACTTATACTCCAAACCAGTCACTTCTTCTTTCGCGCGTAAGGGAAACACGCTATCTGAGGTCACATACAGGGCATGAGACTACATTGCGCATGCCATGAACCGTTGAACCGTGCGGCACACACGCGCTCCGAACCGAGACAAGCGAACCGAACGGTTCGGATTTTTTTCATGGACCGTGCCACCCCTACTACCTATGATGTGGCATGCCCGTGCACGTGTTCTGTAGTAACAGCAACCGTGTATTCTTTTATATTTATGAATTTGCAACAAATTGTCTGCGCTATGCGCGATATACAATAAAACTACCACTCGTATTTAAATAAAAAAAACGCTCATAACACAACAACACTGATGAGAAGAGCAACATCAGTACAGCCTCAATGTAAATGTATGATGATTTTTTCAGACGATGTCGCGTTTTTAGCAGCAGTTAAAGAAAGAGCTGATTGGATTAAACAAAGAGTAACTGGGTCGTGTGTCCTTACTGGGTCCTGTTTAGTCACTATTTTATAGACAACAGAACAGAAACTATGTAAAAATAGCATTCAGTTGTGTTAAAAAGCAATATAATGTGACGGATGCAGGCATTTGTTATAATACATACATAATGCTTTTTATTTATAGGCCACAAATGTAATGTGTTTGTTAATGTTGTTTAATGTAACTTGGTTTTAATACTTTATTTGAACCAATTATTATTGCATCTTCGTTATTATGTAATTTTAAATGCTACTGCTCACTTGGGTCTATTTTTATTACCCCAAAATAACAAATTACTTCATTATCAGTTAGCAAAATAATTGTTAGGGCCAGTCCTTGATTAGTTAACACATTTAAAAATAATGTGATTTCAGTTTCTTATTCATGTATTTTATCATTGTGGGTTTCTTAAAAAGTGTAAAAATATCGCCCGTCTCGTTCTCGTGAACCCAATCTCATGTTTCGTCTCGTCTCGTGGATTAAGTGTCTCGTCACACCCCTTCTAACTGTAGTAGCGTTTAGTCCACTGTCTATAATAGCCTAATTTACAGATCCCTTTTTTTAACCGACAACCGACAACTTTGACCGGTTAACGTTGATACGGTCAACCATCGGTCAAACGGTCATCGGTTAACATCCCTAGATGTAATTGTGGCATTGTCGTATGTGTAAAACTATAACAGTTATTATAACAAAACCAGGTAAAAATTTATATCAAGCAAATATTGAACCTAAAACCAACTTTACTGCGGTAATATACCGGTACTCCCACACAGGTCAAAAATCATTAAAATCAGTTGAGAAATGTAAATGTTATTGTGTTTTATATGTAAATAAGTCGCAGCTTCCCTATTTACCCGCATTTGTTTGCAGACTAATATATCGACGTCGCTGACCCATTGCAGCAGCTGACCAAAGCGGCCAATAAGCAGTCTAGTTATTTGTTGTTAGTCTTATATGTCTATGGTTATAAGTGCTCGTTTTTTAGTTGCCTGCAGCCTCACTCTCTTCTTGCTTCACGTGCAATAAAAACTCATAGCAGGAGTGTCATTTTATAGAATTGTATACAAAACAGCATTTTATAATGTGTTTTTATGCCGTTCTGTCCAGCTGTTAGACAGAATACAATCCTGTCTGCATCAGCTCATGGGCCCGTGACCGGCAGCGGTGTACCTGAAGGTCAACGGAGGTTGACCATCTCTACACCTGCAGCTGGTCACGTGAGGTTCACTCTTCCTGGAGCTGTGGATGAGGAGTGGAGCCCAGAGGGTCAGTCATTCACTCACATTGCAATAAAATCTCAAATATAGTGAAACAAAGATAAACACATTAACTTATGTGCATGTATATGTGTGTGTGTGTGTGTGTGTACTGTATGTATACACATATACATATGTTATAATAAATTATTGTTATTGTTATTATTACAATGTTTGTCAAAATACCACAATTACAATACAGTTAAATATGTTAGATTAAGAGGAGTTTATAATGTGTTTTTTAATGTCTGGTCTGTCCAGCTGTTAGACAGAATACAATCCTGTCTACATCAGCTCGTGGGCCCGTGACCGGCAGCGGTGTACGTGATGGTCAACAGAGGTTGATTTCTACACCTGCAGCTGGTCACGTTAGGCTCACCCTTCCTGGGACGATTGACGAGGAGTTGAGCCCAGAAGGTCAGTCATTCACTCACATTGTAATAAAATTTCAAATATAGTGAAACAAAGGTAAACACATGCTTATATGTATGTATGTGTGTGTGTGTGTGTGTGTGTGTGTGTGTGTGTGTGTGTGTGTGTGCGTACTGTATGTTTACACATATGTTATTATAAATTATTTTTTTGTTATTATTACAATGTTTGTCAAAATACCACAATAACAATACAGTAAAATATGTTTGATTTAGAGGAGATTATAATGTTTTTTTTATGTCCGGTCTGTTTAGTTGATAGACAGAGTAACATCTTGTCTATGTCAACTCATGGGGGCGTGACTGGCAGCGGTGCACGTGATGTTCGGCGGAAGTCAAATGTCTCTACACCTGCAGCACGTCACATAAAGTTTGCCCTTCCTGGGGCTGTTGAGGAGGAAGAGGAGTGGAGCCCAGCAGGTCAGTCACACCATCATAGTGACTTCTAAATTATATACATATGTAATAATATTTATTATACGTTTTGAAACACTCTATATATTTTTCATATTTTACAATAAGAATAAACTCATTTACAGTGTGGAATAACTCAATGCTACGAAAACATATTTAAAATATTTATTTAATATGTTTTATAATGTTTGTCAAAATACCACATAACTGTACAGTAAAATGAGTTTGTTCTTCATGTTTGGTTTGTCCAGCTATTAGACAGAATACAATTCTGTCTGAGTCAGCTCGTGGGCTCGTGACCAGCGGCGGTGCACGTGATGTTCAGCGGAGGTTGAACATCTCTACACCTGCAGCTGGTCAAGAGAGAATCGCCCCTCCAAGGGCCGATGAGAGGAGAGGAGCAGGTCAGTCAGCCACAATTATTATGACACCTTAAATATAATTCATATCAGGGGAGTAAATAACTGGAGAATTTTTATACTTGCATGAACTACACCTTTAAGAGATAATTTAAGTATGTACTGCCACTTTAAAGTGGTAGTGAAAAATATAATTTACCAACTTAGTCATAATGAATGAAGTAGCTTAAGCACATTTGGAAGCCGAGATTATAACAAAAATCCCAGGAATGCAAACTTGTCACCTTTTGGTAAAATTCACAGTTTTGGCTCCAAAATATGGAATTACCTTTTTGGCAATAAAAATGTATGCAAACTTTTAAGAAATAAACAAAGATATAGAATGAGAACGAGAGGAAACACTCTAAAAATTTCACATTTACTCTGTAACTCTGTCTGAAGCACCCACTGCTAGCCTAGCTTAACACAAAGACTGGAAGTAAATGGCTCCAGCTAGCATGCTGCTTCCAATAAGTGACAAAATAACATCAACATTTTCCTATTTATATGTTGTGATTTGTATAGTCACAGCGTGTACAAATAACAAGGGCATATGAGACACCGCCATCTTTTAGACCGTATACATACTGGTAACTATATTCTCGGAAGGCGAAGCACTGCTACTTGGGCGCGACCAAACTGTTCGTGGACCCCATTCACTTCCATAGTATAAAAAAAGAATACTATGGAAGTGAATGAGGTCCACGAACGGTTTGGTTACAAATATTTCTCAAAATATCTCAGTTTGTGTTTATCAGAACAAAGAAATTTATACAGGTAACAAAAAACTGTTCAAGTAAAATCTTACATTCCATGTTGAAGTGCTTTAATTGGGTCCCCAGTGCTTCCATCAACCTAGAAAATGTGAAAATTGCCTTAAAAGTGGCAATTTTAACATGTTATAATAAATTATCTAAATGGTATTTAAGCTAAAATTTCACATATGTACTTTGGAGACACCAAAGATTTATTTAACAGCCTAAAAAAGTCTTGTGAAATGTCCCCTTTAAATATATATTTGAATCTGACAGTGTTACGTCACTGTAAATTCAGAAATCCCACATATGGGACCGTAGTCTCTGGGGGTTGTTAATTTGAATCCCACATATGGCACTGTACATGTCAAGCGGTTAAGAGATTAATTAATGAATTCTGGTGGTAACGTCTGTTATTTGTCTTTTCTGTCTTTTAGAAAAGCAAAAAACACAACGGAAGAAAAAGGGCATCCGTGCTTACATCCGTAGAAAATGGCAGGATGTTAAGCGTTTTTGCTGTATCTGCGAAAATGAGGATGAAGTGGAGCCAACTGATCCAGCTGATCCTCAGCAAGGTCCATCTGACCTGCCAACAAGTGCCCGTAAAGATGACTGGCAGAATCCCTCAGGACTCAAGCCAGTGGGCTGTTACAAACCAGGCTGTTGCCCACCTGGTTTAAATACCTTGAAGAAAACCAAACTTCAAGAAGAGACTGATCCTAACCAAGGTCCATTCGACCCGGCGGAGCTTCGTGCTCAACCTGATCAGACTGATTGTAAGCCAGGCCCTTTCGGCCTGCACGGTGCCCGTGAGCAAAATAGTCCCTTCGGACTTAAGCGAGCGAGCCATGAAGAACCAGTCTATTGCCTGGCTGGTTCATTTACCTTGGAGAAAACCAAAATCCAAGAAGAGACTGATCCTAACCAAGGTCCATTCGACCCGGCGGAGCTCCGTGCTCAACCTGATCAGACTTTTTGTCAGTCAGGCCCTTTCGGCCTGCACGGTGCCCGTGAGCAAAACAGTCCCTTCGGACTTGAGCAAGCGAGCCATAAAGAACCAGCCTATTGCCAGGCTGGTTCATTTTCCTTGGAGAAAAAAGACATCCAAGAAGAGACTGATCTTAAACACGGTCCATTCGACCTGGAGCCGCAGGCTCAATCAGATCAGACTTATTGTCAGCCAGGCCCGTCCGGTCTGCAATCTAGTGGTCATAAAGATAAACACACTGCTAGTGAGTTTACTGTTATTATGTTCTGGTTCACTCTATTCTGCTTTTATTGTCAGCTTTATTTTTCTCTCTTGTCAACTGCTCTTTTTTTTCTAATTGTTTTAAACCTGTGCCCAGTGACTGTTAAAAGTGTATTTATAGACCATATGTTTATGTAATACCTTCCCCTTGTATTTAATATATAATGTGTTATTCTGAAGGACTCTTGATTCAGCTTTTCCTTTCATCTTTTCCTGATTTCGGGTTTAAAGAAATATTTAGGTTTTTTTTAATGGTTGTCCTGCTGTTTCACTCATACTTGATACCAAACATTTATCTAGTTTTTTCTGCTTGTAGCTTATTAGCATTGGATGTACTGAGCAATTCTCAATACATGAATTCTGTCTGATTTATTATAAGCAGCACTGCTATTGAAGAAAAAAAATGCCTTATGTTTATTTTGTATTGATCGTTTTTCAGGGGCATTTCAAAGGCTTTATACAGTAAAACAGCAGATAGGACAAGGTGGCTTTGGTAAAGTTTATGAGGCGACTCGAAAATCTGATGGCAGAAAGGTAAAACCACTCTTCATCAAACAGCCAAATGTGACCTAACATAGATCCATGTTTAGTGTTTTGATCTAAATAATTTTATATCAGTTATTGTTTGATGTGACTAACAAATGATTACTTTCCCTTGTAGGTCGCCATCAAATTTATTGAGAAGTCAGAGCTCTTTGACAGTTTCATTGAAATGGTAAGTTAGCAAGAGTTTTAATATATACAAAATTTTATATACAGTGGGGTTCAAAAATGAAAGAATATAAAGAGGCAATCTGGGATTTTTAAACAAAAAAGTAAAAAATATGAAGTATTCTTTTTTTTAGGTTACTGTTCAAATACCTAAAAGTTAATGACAATGACACTTTTTAAGACAGATTTGATGTCTTTGGCTCTGTTGAAGCACACAAGATGCTCTTTAAGACATATTTTAATCATACTGAGATGTATGGACAGTTACACAGGGGAAATTGACAGAGCTCAAGCTGAAACAAGACTTAATATCAGCAGGGCTTTTCAATAGTTTTAGGATGTTTTTCTTTCTGTCATGTTGATGTATAATGACTGATCCGCTCTGATGCGTTGATCAGACATCAGATTCGAAGCAGAACGCACATACAGAAAATTACTCTGCAAATAACTGCAGTTTTATAGTTCAAACAGAGATGGCGATAGTGAGGCAAAAGTTACAGAATGCAGCTGTAATAAATGCATAAATAAAGACCCCACTTTATCTTAGTAAAAGTGCATTAAAATTATATATCTCCACTATTTTCAGCTAAACTCTTTTAATGTTTTTGTACTAGCGTGGATATCCCGAGCCTCTTTATGCAGAAGTGGCAATCAATCTGATGCTGCTTAAACCGGAGAAAAGTCCCTACATTGTGGAAATGTTGGACTGGTTTGAAGAGGAACATCAATACATCATCGTTTTGGAGTTTCCTCATCCCTGCATGGATCTCTTTGAGTTTGTCGAGAGGAATGGAGGTCGTCTGACAGAAGGCCTGGCACGTCATTTAATGCGTCAAGCAGTGCTTGCATTTATGCACTGTGTTTACAGTGGCGTCTATCACGGAGATTTAAAGCTTAACAACATCCTGGTCAACACAGACTCGATGGATCTGAAATTAATAGACTTTGGAGTCAGCGAACTTGTGAGATGTTTTGGGTCAAGTTATCGCAGTGGTGAGTTGACTTTCTGTATTCTTCCCCTAACAGCAAACTAATGCAATTTACATGGATGGATTAGATGCAGTTTTACTCTGATGACTGTGACTAATGAAATATTTTGTCACCTGTTATGTATGTTACAGGGCTACGCTTTGTTATGGCAGAAATGGTTGCTGAGTTGGGTTTTTTATTGAACTTAATGTTGCATGGACCACGTCTGCTTGGAGGCATAACCACTGCTAGCAATGCTGTGATATCCAAAGGTAAGAGAATGGCACTAACAAAAAATCATTGTTATTCTTACCAAATGCAGTTTCCTAAGTTTTAATTAGAAGAATACAAATGATATCACTACTTAAACTTCAAAATGTCAACATTGATTAATGTTTGATTAACTATATAGTACATATTTCAGAAGCTGCTATAAGATAGGATATATATTTGACAAAATATAAATGTCTAATCAATGCTCTTGTCTACACTTGCGAATACAGAGTGCCAAGACTTGATGGATTGGTGCCTAAACCGTGATCGAAACAAAAGACCAACATTCACAGAACTCTTACAACATAAATGGTTTAAAATGTTATAAAGGTCAGGAGCATATCACATTTTTCACAAATATTATACATTAGCTCAAATCAAAGACAGACCCTTTCAAAGGAAAAGGTAGAATGCTAAATACAAAGTTCTTTATATTTCTTGATTTAGCAGATCCACAAATTGACTCCAGCGATTGAGAACAGAGGCAGAAGTCATTCATCAAAGTGTAGAAGTCAAAGGAAAATAAAGCACAGAGAAAAAATACAACAGAATTATTAAATAAATTTATTCATTGTCAAAGCACAGAGTCGTTGAATAAACCAAAAGATAAAGTGAGGAAGTAGTAAAGAAGTAGTATACAAATTTGTCCTTTCTGCATGCTTTTATGCATTGCACTGTTGGTAGTTTATGGCTGATTAGTGGAGGTGTTATTAAAAAAGCTTTTTGTAAGTATAGTTGTTAGTTAGATGACAATCGGTAGAATTCACAAAATATTTAATTAATTTGCAAATGAAAATATTGTTAAAAATATTAGTAATGCAGGCAGCTCACAGTACTGTATTGTGTATGGCCAAATTCTATGTAACACCCACTGTCATAGTGTAACACACATTACAGTCAGGGTTCTAAATTAACTTTTTTGTCCACCAGCCAAAGTGGCTGGTAACTTTAGAAAGTTACCAGCCAATCAGCATTTCCTCTAGCCAAATTTTTTCCGATGAAAATAAGAGAAATTATGAGTGCCACTGAATCCAACCATTCGTTTTTTCTTTCGCGTGCATGCGACAATCCTGACAAAACATGACAACATTTTTGTGATGAAACATAAGCTTTCTTCATTTCTTTGTCGATAGACATAAAGCTTTACTGGGGCACAGGCCCCCCATTTTTTGCTGACTTTTTTTGAAAGCATGCTATGTGCAAGAAGTGTGCAACACTTCTATGTCATTTGCTAAACCCACTATTCTACAGTGCAACAGTTACCGTGAAAGATAAACATGTATTTAAAAATATTTAAGTATAATCTTCATCATACCTAACATTATTAACATGTTTGGAGGCATACATGGCAGAAAATGTTTGGTAATAATGACAGCAGAGAAATATTTTCTACAATGATGACAATGATTAATAACTTATTTTTACAAGAATATTTTAATAAACCAGTCATTTTATGACTGCTATACTGAATAATCTCAGTCACAGTTACTGGTAACTGTTATGTAAGCTAGTGTCCTAGAGTTAAATATTAGTAAACTAAATGTTAATTTCATATCTCAAAATACAGAACAGTATAACACATACATCTGTTGATTTTCTCAGCAACAGTGCAATTCTATAGACTTGACAAGAGGGTTTCCTGAGATTTTTCCTCTAATGTTTGAGACCTGACAGGGTGAGGATGTAGTTTGTCTTAACTCCCTTAAACTTATCATCTCTCCTTTCTGCTTCCCTTTCCCTGCTTTGCACAAAACATTTCTGATGTCCATCTACAGAAGCCAATAATGATCTAGTCAAAATAAGATTAGCATCATTATTTAGAAACGTACTTATCGTCATGTTTTCATAATTACTCACCTTTTGGATGCAGTTGCGCGCGCGGAAGAACGCAAAGACGCGCGTGGACATGGATACATGCGTGCACGCGTCAGTGCGACTGCTTCGTCGCTTTACAAGCATAAATTGGGTAACTTCACTGCATATAGATTTGTTTTTGCCGCTATTATCTTTGTTAAGGAATACACTAGTTAACTGCTAAAATTTAAACTTGAGATTTACACCTGGGCACAAAAGATTTACACTGGATCACATGCCCCAGTAAAGGGGTGTGGCGACACCGCGGTCTTTTAGTCTATCCTCTCTGCTCTGCCCGTTCGTTCTCCTTCTTCCTTTTGTTTTCTGGTGGACGCGCTCCACTCGCTTCCATGGTTTCTCGCGCTGGTTTCGCTGCAAACTGCGCGCAGCCAATTGGCGTATAAACATCATCACGTAGCATTACGGCACAGTGTTCATGGGAAATGTAGGAAGTACTGCCAGAGGGATAAATGTCCGAGAACGAAGCTTTATGTATCTTGCATGCAATGCCTCATGCATCACCGGCCAAACTGGCTAGTAAGTTTTTATTAACACCCGCCAAAATGAATTTTAACCCGCATTTGGCATTTGGTGTTAATTTAGAACCCTGATTACAGTACTACTGTTTATTATTATAAAATTAGTGTAACTCTATAACTTAGTTATTATTATGAAGTAGGAGCCGATCCTCGTTTTTTTTTTACGTTATGCATTTTACAATGTTCAGTTAGGTCCTTGCTCTAAATGTAATTGTAAAGCAAAATGTGATTGGTTGACGCTAGAACGTGTCTCATTGGTCAATACAGTGAGGAAGCTACACCAATTGGCTGTAGTAGACGTGGGTGGAGTTCACTTATTTCTGGATTTGTGAGCATGTCTTGACGTTACAAGTGTTTCATAGCTTCAGAAATGAGCACAGCGATCCACAAATGCACAGCAAGTAATCCACACACAAATGGCATTAAAATATATTTGTAATTTTTTTTATTTTCCAAATGATCTAATATATTTGTAGATCGCTTTCTGTGCATTTGTGAATTCAACATTTATTTGTGGATCATAAACCATTTTGTAATATGCAACAACTCTAACTTTTTAAAAAAAAAAAGGGCAAATCAGCACATCATTCATTGGTATGAATTCTTCGATGTAGCCCATAAGTAGATCTGTAACACTCCTCAGCTTTTTCCTGTGTAAGCCTCCTTTCGAAGTGAGGGAGAAGGGGGTCTCGCATGTAGCATGTGCCAGAACTGCCACCAAACTACTGTCTGTGGCGAATAATAAAGAGCACTCATTTACACAGAGCTTGGGAGTGATTTTGTCGGTCATGGTCACTGGAGTTATGCCATTCAATGAAACAAACTTGGAGCAAACTTGCAAGACTTCAGGAGAGGCCAAGTGGCAGAACATTCGTGGCTGCAGGTGGCCACTGTCCAAGACTGAAAAGCTAATAAAAAAAATTGATTAAATGTTTTATGGGATAAGTTTATATTCACATTGTTTTCAAATTTACAGTTGAAGTAAACCGACTGTTTGCAAGCTATGGAGTAGAAGCCAGCAGGAGACGTTTAAGTCGTCGTAATCGTTCTGCAAGACCTCGCTGGAGCTTCACAAGAGTGCTCTGCTGCTTAAGTAGCCTGACACAGAGGGTTGCACCAACAAAGTTTGAAAGGGAGGAACTGGAAGCTGCCGGACTCTGAGACGAAAAAGGTCAATTTTTTGGGTTATGTTTTTTTATAAACATAGAGAATCTTTAGGAATTGGTTAAATGTATAGTTAAATTTTGCTCTGTCTTTTTTTACTTTTTACTGATGCTGAAAATAATTAAAAAAATGACAACAACAAACTCAAAACTTAGTAACTGTGGGGATTTGAGAAACGTTAGGCATGACTTAAATTTTCTGAATTCTGTTCCTTACATTTTGTAGGTAATGCAATATATTTGTTGAACTTGAGTGTATTTTTATAACTTCAGAGACTGCTCTTTTAATTTTTAAGACTGTCTGTGAATCTTCCAAGCTTGGGCCAATGGAGGATCTTACTTGAACTTCATTGTCATTTTATAATGGACATCATTCTGTGTATTAATCTGATTTTGTCATTTGTTACTTCAGAAACTTAAGAAGATGAATATTGAAGAATCTGAGAATAGATGCAGAAGGCTAAGACAGTAATAAGTAACAGTAATAAGACATATTACATACTTACCTTTAATGATTTTTGTGTATTCATATCGCAGATTTGAATATCAATGCCGGGATACCTTCCCTATCCTACAGTAAGAAATCTTTTAAATACACAGGATAGAGGCCGATTGCTCAAGAATATTAACAGCACCGGTGATGGCTACCCGTGCTTGTATTCTGCGCTTCTCCTCTAGTCAGGAACTGAAGGGCAGTGAATGAACAATTTTATCAAAGGTCATGAAAGCTAAGATGAGCCTGAAGGGGAAATGTGGGAAGATTCTGTTTCATCTCTGCTTTCCAGATCATCTGTGGTAAGTTTGTAAAACAGATATTAAAAATAGGACCAGAACATTTCTGAGGACAAGTGTGTCTGTATTTTTTTGACACTTCAGTCTATGCATGTTCAAATGACATGAAAAATCAAGAAGCTCAAATTTTTAATTTCTCATCAGTGATGAACTCCTAACATAAGTTAAAGTAACAAAGTCTTTTCATTTTCTGACCCTTTTACATCCTGTGATCAAAAGTACATTCATATAGTTAGGAAGCAAATTTAAAATTTTATATTATAATGAAATAATATAATATAGTTTCACTTGCACTTAGCGTACCGCACCCAAGGTTGAGGGTGTGAGACTACAAACACCCCTTTTCTTGGTCAAATAGGCCCCAAATTCTAAATGTATGTTACATTTCGACTATAAATATGGCGCACTTTTAATAAAGATTAATGTTTCTACGGGTGAAATGCTCCTTTAAGCATAATGTAAGTCCCCCCCCAAAAATTCTTTGATCAGGTTGGGATGTCTGCCAACGTGATACCTTGCCAGTCTGGGCGAGTTGAAGTCTCTCACAGACGGTCCAGAAGTCCATCTTAGCTTTCATTGGTAATAAACTGCATAAGAGGCTGTTTGAGTGACACGCACCAGTCAGTTTGCTTTGTTTAGCATCTCATTTGGGGGGGAAATATAAATTCGTTATCGTCTAAGTATTCAGACCCTTTACTCAGTAGTTAGTTAAAGCAGCAGTTACAGCCTCAGGTCTGACAAACAAATCCAGGTGTTTCAAAGCTTGCGGCGTAACCAAAACGATCATTCACTTCAATTGTATTTTCTACTATGGAAGTAAATGGTGCTTATGATCGGTTTGGTTACAAACATTATTCAAAATAAATTAATTTGTGCTCGTCAGAAACCTTTAAGATGTAGAAACATTTCAGCAACCATCAAGACAAATGGGTCTTAATTTCAGGTGTTGTTGTAAAGGCTCTGAATACATTTGCAAAAGTTTTTAAAATTCTATTTTCAGTTTGTCATGGTGTAAATATCAACAATTGTTCATGCAACAACGTAAAATTGAAAAGTGAAGGTGGTCTGATTACGTTCTGAATGCACTGTGACTGTAGATGATCTTGACTGAAGCTCATTGTCACTTTTATAAACACAACAGCTGTCTTCATTTATCAGACAGCTATGCTATGTTTCTAGTCAGACTATTAAAGAACACAAATCTTGCCCTGATGTACAATAACAAGATTTTTTTTGTACATGGGCTAAAAAATACAGCATTGACAATATGAAATAACTTGTGGTTTTGTTTTTCCTCTTTAGATGCGAACTACAGTATGAGCCAGAATGGATTGGTGATTCATATTTGCAGTTTTCCTTAAATAAAACGTTTTTTATTCAGATTAATAAAATAATTTTTTTTAAATGATTTTGTTTTCATCTTTTATGTTTTTTTTTCTGGACAACTAATGACCAATTTTAACAGCTACTTTCATGTTTATTTAGGAATGGTAGGCATGTGCCATCTCATTTGTTCAAACTTTACCTACATCAGTTGTTTAGTATTATGAATGGGGTTGTAACTTATGTGCAAATTCTTTGGGGAAAAACTGAAAATGATCTAGAAATGGATATGAACATAACAACCCTTGAGAATTGATTAATTGACTGACTAAGACATTTTTTTTTATCAAACCAATTCTGAAAAATATAATTTTTTTAGAAATAAATATTTTAAATGAAATATGAGGGGAAAATATGTGCTTGAATATCAGAGGCCAAGCCAAAAGAGTCTGTTTATGAAAAGCAGATAGTGATGCTGGTTATTTTTTAGTAGTTATACACCAGAAAAAAACCAAGGCAACCAAACTGAGAAAAAACAAAATTGGAAATAAAGTTTCATAAAGACACTGGATTTCTTCAAAAATGTTTCAAACAACTAAATTTAAAGGAATAGATTAAAGTACTAAAATAAAATAAAAAATAAGCCCACCCTTTTACCAGCGTTCATTACAACATGTTTTCTTTAAAGAAAGATTTAATGATATTTATTGCCAGAGGGATCTGCATAACACTACTAAGATTTACATCCCATGTACTTTTATATGATGGTTTCTTATGTTTACTTGATTTGTGAAAATAATAGATCTAATAGAAGAAATTATATTTTAGTGCCCCACATTGAAGGGTCAAAAGCATTTGCTCGTAAATAGTATGCATTGGCAGAGTTGCGGAGGGCAAGGCCTCCGATTTGCTAAAAGAAGTTTGATAAAAATAAATTATATTCCATAAAATATACATTTAAATGTAGGTTCTTATACATTTTAAAAGTTACTTTGTAAGATAATGTTTAAAACAATTGTTCATCTGGTAATAATATGTGTATTTAATCAAAACGTAGCGCTCGGTAAGTCTGTTATCCAGCCGTCCAATCACGATGGAGGAGAGGCGGGACAAACACTACATCGACCAACCGGAACATCCTTCCTCTACTACTAAACAAAAAAATAACAGTTAATATAGCGTATCGATTAATAAACATATATATATATATATATATATATATATATATATATATATATATATATATATACACAATATAATACGCTTTGATGAAACAAATTATATGCAAATCCCGATACTTATAAGACAGAAATTTAGCGAAGGTTTGTATAATAGCAACCAAAGCACATAAGCGCCCTCAAGCGGCCATTTTAAGAACAACGCCTGGGGCGTTCAGCCTTCAGTGGAGTTAATTTTACCTCAAGAGATTGAATAAATGAATGACTTAATGTACTGTTCACTGCATATTAATTTTCTGTTGCGTTTTCACTTGTGTTTTGAATTAAACTGTGTTGTGTTTAGGAGTAAAAAATGTCCTAAAATTAACTATCCCTGGATTTTGTCTTGCAGTGTATATAACGGGTAAAGTATTAAAGGGATAGTTCACTGAAAAATGAAAATTCTGTCATTATTTTCTCATTGTCATGTTCTTCTAAACCTGTATGAATTATTTTTTTTTCTGATTAAAACAAAATAAGGTATTTTGATAAATGATGGTAAGCACACAGCTGATTGTAATCATTGACTTCCATAGGAAAAACAAATATGATGGAATTCAATGTGTTTATCAAAATAAAGAAACTCATACTGGTTTGTATCAACATGAGGGTAAATGATGACAGAATTTTTATTTTTGTGTGAACAAAGTCTCCTAACTTTAATATAATTGTTGTTTATATTTACAGTGAAACTGTAATGCATCATGATTTAGGATGCTTCAGTATTTAATCACTGTTTATAGCCTATAAGAGTAATTCACAGATTAAAATAATATTATTAATACAAAATACAAATACTTGTCCTCATTCTTTACATTTAATCGTGTGTTACAGTTACGAAAAAATCGAATCCCTTATAATATTTTATTTTTATCTAACATTACTTTGCCAGTCTATGTTATTTTATTGTAGCCAACAAAAATGTTTTTCATTAATTTTTATGATCTAGTTTGGGGTAAAAATCTTAGCACATGTTGCGGTTTAGATATTATGACACAACGTTTAGCCTTTCCCCTTTATACCATCATATTTTAAATTTGTAACTTTTATCGAAAATTTATGAAAAATATTGTCGTTGACTACATTAAAATAGCAGCCTGAATTTTAGATAAAAATAAAATATGATAAGATTAATCTCATACAAAATAAAAGTAATTTTTTTGCACAATATAAGTTTGTGCTTTGTGTAATTATTATGTATATATAAATACACACACATTCATGTATGAATTTAAGAAACATTTATGTATATGTATATATATATATATATATATATATATATATATATATATATATATATATATATATATATATATATATATATTTATTTATTTATTTATTTATTTATATATTTATTTATTTATTTATTTATATTTTTATATATTCTATATTATATATAAATAAAAAAGATATATAAATAAATGTATATATTTATATATTTGATATATAAATAAATGTATATATTTATATAATGTATTTATTTATATGTGTGTGTGTTTAAATATACATAATATTTACACACAGCACAAACTCCTATAATATGCAAACAATTACTTTTATTTTGTATGAGATTAATCTATGCCCAGCGCTAATATTTAAATTAAGAGGCTTAATACCTTTTCCACTATATTATGCACAGCAAGAAATAAACAAAGTTTGTTAATTTAAGGGCATTTTCTTTACTTCTAAAACAACACAATTCAATGCCTAATTCAAAACACAAGTAAAAACGAAACGGAAAAGTCATATGTAGTGAACGGTACATTAAGTCATTAATTTATTTAATCTCTTGATGTAAAATTTAACACCAAAGGCTGAACGCGTTAGGCGCTGTTGTAAATATGGCCGCTAGAGGGCGCTTAAGCCCTTATGTGCTTTGGTTGCTACCAAGAACTTCTTCTATACTCTTTGCTATTACTGCTATTACACAAACCTCCGCGGAAGTTCTGTATTATAAGTATCGGATTTTGCGGATCATTTGTTTAATCAAAGCGTATTTATATTGTGGTAGCACATTGTGATTTATATATTAATCGACACGCTATATTAAATTATATGTTTTTGTTCAGTAGTAGAGGAAGAATGTTCCGGTTGGTCGATGTAGTGTTTGTCCCGCCTCTCATCCATCTTGATTGGTCAAATGACTTTACCGCACAACTGTACAAAATATTACAATTATTCTAAATAAAATATGAGGTGAAAATGTGTGCTTGAATATCAGAGACCAAGCCAAGAGAGCCTGTTTTTTTATTTTGAGGTTACACAGCAGAAGAAAACCAAGGCCACCAAACTGAGAAAAAACATATAAAGTTTCACATAGACACTGAATTTCTTCTAAAATGTTTCAAACAACTAATTTTAAAGGAAAAGTTTAAAATACTAAAATTAAAAAATAAGACCACCCTTTTACCAGCATTCATTACAACAGATTATCTGAGGCTTTTTTGTATTTTTGCCATTTTAAATGAAGGCCCAACGCTTTAAAGAAAGATTCAGTGATATGTATTGCCAGAGGGATCTGCAAAACTTTCCTAAGAATACTGAAGTAAAAAAAAACACTTTAATATCTTAAAACAAAGTGATATCTCTTTATAAGAAAGCTATTAAAATTATTAAAATTTGTGACATATTAAATATTCTACCTTACTATGCTTGTAAAATATTTATGCCCTCTCTCCTTTAATTTTTTTCATTTTTTTGTGATTTCCATTTACATTCATGTACTTTTATATGATGGTTTCTTATGTTTATTATATTAACAAATCAAGTAGATCTAATAGAAGAAATTGCAATGTTCAAACTAAAGCATTTGCTCGTAAATAGTATGCATAGGCAGAGCTTGGCTTCCGATTGGCTAAAAGGAGTTTGATAAAAATAAATTATATTCCACAACAAATATACATATTTATTTAGGTTCTTATACAGTTTAAACGTTACTTTGTAAGATAATGTGTAAAGCGATTGTTCATCTGGTAAAATATGTGTATTTAATCAAAACGTAGCGCTCGGTAAGTCTGTTATCCAGCCGTCCAATCACGATGGAGGAGAGGCGGGACAAACACTACATTGACCAACCGGAGCATCCTTCCTCTACTACTAAACAAAAACATAAACGTTAATATAGCGTCTTGATTAATATACATAACACCATGTGCTACCACAATATGAATACGCTTTGATTAAACAAATTATGCGCAAAATCTGATACTTATAAGACAGAAATTTAGCGGAGGTTTGTATAATAGCAACCAAAGCACATAAGCGCCCTCAAGCGGCCATTTTAAGAACAACACCTGGCGCGTTCAGCTCTCAGGAGATAAAAAGGATTTCATATTTTGTTACAAGACAAAAATGAGGACAATTATGCTTTTATTAAAATATAAATACTTTAATCTGTGAAATTACCCCCTTTGTTACAGTTTTTAATATTAGGTTCTTAAACATTTTAATTCGTAAATATATCTTTTTTAACCCTAAGCATTCTAACCCTAAGCATTCTAAATCATGATGAATCACAGTTTGACAGTAAATATAAACAACAATTATATTAAAGTAAAGAGGCTTAATACCTTTTCCACTGCAAGAAAAAAAATCCCAGGGTTTGTTAATTTAATGACATGTTCTTTACTTCTACATTTACATTACATTTACATTTTGTCATTTAGCAGACGCTTTTGTCCAAAGCGACTTACAAGTGATGTAAAAAATAGAAGCAATTATGGCAACACAAGAACAGCAATACATAAGTGCACTGGAAATAGTCTCATTAAGTCCAACACAATATACATAGCAAAGGGTTTGTTAGTATTTTTTATAGAAAAAAAGGAAGGTAAATAGAGAAAGAGATAAAGAGAAAGGTAACTAAAGAAAGATATTAAGTTTGTTATTAGGAAGTGAGGTAATGGCTTCTAAAACAACACAATTTAATGCCTAATTCCATACACAAGTTAAAACGAAACGGAAAGTTCATATGCAGTGAACAGTACATTAAGTCATTCATTTATTCAATCTCTTGAGGTAAAATTAACTCCACCGAAGTTTGAACGCGTTAGGCGCTGTTCTAAAAAATGGCCGCTAGAGGGCGCTTATGTGCTTTGGTTTCTGCGTAAGTTCTGTCTTATAACTATCAGATTTTGCGCATAATTTGTTTAATCAAAGCGTATTCGTATTGTGGTAGCACATTATGTTAAATTTATTAATCGACACCCTATATTAAATTATATGTTTTTGATCAGTAGTAGAGGAAGAATGTTCCGGTTGGTCGATGTAGTGTTTGTCCCGCCTCTCCTCCATCGTGATTGGACGGCTGGATAACTGACTTACCGAGCGCTACGTTTTGATTAAATACACATATTATTACCAGATTAACACTTGTTTTATACATTATCTTACACATTTACGAATTAATATGTTAAAGAACCTAATTTAATATGTATATCTGTGAAATATAATTTCTTTTATAAAACTTATTTTAGCCAAAAGGGAGCCTGGCCCCCGCAAGCTCCGACTATGCTGCTGCAGTGTCACCTGTCAGACAGATGACCCAACCTCAAGTTCAGGCCATTGGTTAAATAAATGCTGTCATATAAGGCTTGTGTTAGGGTTGTGTTAATAAATTAACTTATTACTAACTTGTCTTTGCATTTTAAGAGAAGTTTTAACATGGAAAACAATGACACTCAACAACTTAAAAAGATTATTGAATAAAATCTTTTATGTAAATTATATAAAAACTAGCAGATCAGCAGACCACAGCTACAATATCAACAATATTTCTCCAGATCTACATCATCTACAGGCACAACACTTTCATTGCCATTCATCATTTTAAGGCTGAGTTGGTCAGTGATAGTCAGGGGCTCTTTTTCAATTTCACGACTATTTTTAAGGCAAACATCTGACTGTTCTCCACAAAAGTTTTGTTTTTGTCTCAGGGACAATGAAGTAGACACAGAGCTCCATGCCAACACACCACAGAACAGCAGGTTACAGAAAGCACCAGCTGACATCTGTAAAAACATTGCACAATAATCTTACAACTTGTTTACAGGTAAATATTAAAGTGAGTGAATAAATAAATGAAATAATCTCATTGTCTTACTATACAGATGTAAATATACTGTATATGTTCATGTTCCCGGAGGAAGTCTTACCTGAAGGATTCGAAATACAAAGCCCACAGTGAAGTTTGATATCCAGTTGAGAAATCCTCCTACAATGTAGGCAGCAGAATGATGAGACTGTTTAAAGACCTCTCCTGTCAACAGGACTGGGACAACAGCTGCACAGAAGATGCATTTGGTTTAAATTGCAAGTTATAAAAGGCTTTATTGTTACATTCCACATTTATTTTAAAGCAGAGACCTGTGATACTATTCTGCCCCAAGCGGGCACTAGTTGCTCAATTTAATAAATTAGTCTTTTAATTAGGGATCTTTTGTAACATTTGTAAGATACATAGAGGGGTTTGACAAAGTAATGCAAACACCCAACGTTAAAAGTAAAAATTTGAAGCTATTACTGAATGTTGGAGCCAAAATGTAGTTTTTATTGCACCACCAGAGGGCGCTATGGATTAAGTGAAAACACCTGGTAATATAAATGAAGGTAGTTTTGGGTGTTTGTCAGTGTGTGCACAGGTGCCAGACACCTATGAGCCCAGCGATGACTTCTTTGGCTCCAGTGTCTGCTGTTGTATTCTGGATCTGATGAGCAGGAACGCCGGCATTCTCCAAAATTGAATTGGTGTGAAACCAGTCCTTAAAATAAAGAAGTAAAATCAGGAATCTTGTTTTAATCTACAACAACATTATTGTCATTTTCACACAACATAATCATTCTCATGTAACACACACACCACATCAATTCCCGGCAGCTGCATTCCTGTTTTCCCAGATAGCAACCATCTGAAACTGATAACACAGGCTCATCCTGGTACTGCAAGTAATCTTATTCAGTGGAGTCTAATACTTAAGACACAAATTCAATAATTATTAACGTCTAATAAATAACATTCATGAGATTGTATTTACAAATGATGCCACCAAGTTGCACGTTCGTACTATATGAAACAATTTATCTTGGCAGAAAGTTGGCAAATATTTCAAATTAATGTCTAATAATTTAGTCATGTGGCAATAGCTGTGTAATAAGTGGTATAATATACAGGCACATGTAGTAGAAACCCCATAAGGGTGAAACAAGGACCCGTCACATGGCGTTCAGATCACACAGTCTGGGTTTATTCTGAGATAACAACCGACTGCCTGCAGGAATATCCATGATGACTTAACAAATACAACCTTATTTTAAAGTGTTACCACCAAAATCTGTTAAACATGGTTAAATGCTAATAGGTTACACAAAAATTATTTTAGTAAAGGATTTAGGACTTTTGTGCAATCACGACTCAACTTGCCTAAGATTTCATGAAACCTGAGCAATAAATACACCCGAACAGATGAAAATGCTGGGCATGAGTCTTAGAAATCCTCAATTCTTGGAGCAATTTCTTCAAGAAACATGAGAGATATCCCCACAACAGCATGACAAACAGAGGACATTTCAGTAAAGCAGCTAAATGCTTGATAAGACATACATCACAACTGTCATATTACTAATAGCACGAGAAATGCAAGGACATTTTTACTACTGATTTTTAGACAAGACCGCTAAAGAAATGATATTGTAATTCTTTAGGACATTGCTTTATCTGAACGTATTCCTGTAATGAAGCAACCAATAATAATCGTTTCTGGTGAGCCACATAACCAGCTGAACTCCATCAACCCTCCACATACAAACAAACACCAAAACTGATACTGTGCTGTGTATCAGTGTCCCTTTCCTACAAATTAGACAAACACACAAAGTTTTTGGATAAAAGTGTCTTCCTATTACATGCATGTAAATATATTAGGAAGTGTACACATTTGAAATGTACAGTCTTGTTCAAAATAATAGCAGTACAATGTGACTAACCAGAATAATCAAGGTTTTTAGTATATTTTTTATTGCTACGTGGCAAACAAGTTACCAGTAGGTTCAGATGATTCTCAGAAAACAAACAAGACCCAGCATTCATGATATGCACGCTCTTAAGGCTGTGCAATTGGGCAATTAGTTGAATGGGGTGTGTTCAAAAAAATAGCAGTGTCTACCTTTGACTGTACAAACTCAAAACTATTTTGTACAAACATTTTTTTTTCTGGGATTTAGCAATCCTGTGAATCACTAAACTAATATTTAGTTGTATGACCACAGTTTTTTAAAACTGCTTGACATCTGTGTGGCATGGAGTCAACCAACTTGTGGCACCTCTCAGCTGTTATTCCACTCCATGATTCTTTAACAACATTCCACAATTCATTCACATTTCTTGGTTTTGCTTCAGAAACAGCATTTTTGATATCACCCCACAAGTTCTCAATTGGATTAAGGTCTGGAGATTGGGCTGGCTACTCCATAACATTAATTTTGTTGGTTTGGAACCAAGACTTTGCCCGTTTACTAGTGTGTTTTGGGTCATTGTCTTGTTGAAACAACCATTTCAAGGGCATGTCCTCTTCAGCATAGGGCAACATGACCTCTTCAAGTATTTTAACATATGCAAACTGATCCATGATCCCTGGTATGCGATAAATAGGCCCACCACCATAGTAGGAGAAACATGCCCATACTGTATCATGCTCCATGCTTCACTGTCTTCACTGTGTACCGTGGCTTGAATTCAGAGTTTGGGGGTCGTCTCACAAACTGCCTGTGGCCCTTGGACCCAAAAAGAACAATTTTACTCTCATCAGTCCACAAAATGTTCCTCCATTTCTCTTTAGGCCAGTTGATGTGTTCTTTGGCAAATTGTAACCTCTTCTGCACATGCCTTTTTTTAACAGAGGGACTTTGCGGGGGATTCTTGAAAATAGATTAGCTTCACACAGACGTCTTCTAACTGTCACAGTACTTACAGGTAACTCCAGACTGTCTTTGATCATCCTGGAGGTGATCATTGGCTGAGCCTTTGCCATTCTGGTTATTCTTCTATCCATTTTGATGGTTGTCTTCCGTTTTCTTCCACGTCTCTCTGGTTTTGCTCTCCATTTTAAGGCATTGGAGATCATTTTAGCTGAACAGCCTATCATTTTTTGCACCTCTTTATAGGTTTTCCCCCCTCCAATCAACTTTTTAATCAAAGTACGCTGTTCTTCTGAACAATGTCTTGAACGACCCATTTTCCTCAGCTTTCAAATGCATGTTCAACAAGTGTTGGCTTCATCCTTAAATAGGGGCCACCTGATTCACACCTGTTTCTTCACAAAATTGATTTCTCAGTGATTGAATGCCACACTGCTATTTTTTTGAACACACCCCTTTCAACTAATTCAACTAATTGCCCAATTGCACAGCTTTAAGAGCGTGCATATCATGAATGCTGGGTCTCATTTGTTTTCTGAGAATCTACTGAACCTACTGGTAACTTGTTTGCCACGTAGCAATAAAAAAATATACTAAAAACCTTGATTATTCTGGTTAGTCACATTGTACTGCTATTATTTTGAACAAGACTGTACATGTATATGGGAAGAAATTAGTCCTTAATAACTGTGATCCAGCATGGATTAAAAAATTAGGAAATAAATTAATTCTGGGATTTGAAGCTTCATCTTCCAAATTTGGTAACCTGCATTTCTACTGTGAGAGAGCCCAACAAGCCTCCAATGGCAAATATAGACACAGTGATCGAACACAAAAGCGTAAGATGCTCTTCATCCACTCCTGACCCATATCGTCTCACAATGGTTTGGTTCTGAATGTACTAATGATGAACAAAAACAATTAAAAACATCAGTTTGTATCGATCATAATTTATACAGAGTAGTTTTTCTCTGTGAGCATACAAACACAAAATGTCTTGACATATACAAACAATAATTGTTTAACCGTTAGAATATATTTTGGTATTTAAAATACACATTTAATGCAATTATAGCAATGTGTTATCTGATTATACCTACATGTTATCAAAAACTGATGGTAGCCAAAAAAATAATACAAAAGTTAATTAGGCCGAGTCCAAACAGTATTAGTTTCACACATAGTATTCATATTTAGGTCACTTACTACCACAGGAGAATTAACCACAGCCAGGTCATAACCATAGAGCAGAGAGCCTCCCAATGACGAGAGCAGTGCTACTGCCAACATGGACAAAGTAAGATGCTGTTAAAAAAAGTGACAAATAATCATTCATAAATTAGTAAGCACTTAAAATACCACTCATTAAAGAGATTGTTTATTTAATCATTTAAAAACTCCTTTATTATCAGCTTCCTAATCACCCCTAGGGCTTTTTTCTTGTTTTAAACCAAATCTTTTTTGTGAACTGTGCCTTTTAATCTGTATCATGACTATAAAACTGCTAAATTTACTTTATTCATCATCTCTTAGCTGACTCTCACCCCCTTCAGTCTCTTTCTCTTTCTCTACCTGTTTGCTCTCCCTGTACTTTTTAGCATTTAATAAAGTTATCAATTTATAAAAAGCAAACATCACTAAATGTTGCTTATAGTCTATCTGATTTATGTGTTCCATATAAAAAATGTTTAAGTGCACTGGGTTACATGTGCGTGCTTGTGTCTATTGAAGGCGCAGCTTACAGAAATTTTGTGGGGTTAAACTCAGGAATTATGAATGGATGGCACATTTCTCAATGGCCTGTTCTAAAACTTTATTGATAGCATTATATTATTCACAGCTAGTAATACTGTTAACTAGAAAAAGGCACTAAATATAGATTTTGAGTTTGCAGCTGCCTCCGGGTGACAGGCAGCACGCGCTCTACTCAACTGTCCACTATAATGTACTTCACTTCATGTACCACGGATGCGCAGAACAGCAAACCAAATGAAACAGCTCATGAGCTTGTTATTTCTTTCATCGAAATGTCCTGCATTTTGCCTTATTTTCATACATTTTTTGGATGCCACCATTAAAAGGGAGAACAGCCCCCGGACTCAAGTTATGAATAGGTAGTTAGGCAAGTAACTTTATCGAGCGCCACATTTTGATAAATACACACATTATTACCAGATTTACAATTATTTTACACGTTATCTTATTTTTACATTTTAAAAATTCAAGGGATCCTAAATTAATATCAACGGAGCTTCTGAAGGGACCTTCTTAACATTTCAAAAATGGATTTCAAAAATTTGACTGTTGTGTACGCACCAGAAACTATAGAGCGAGTGTGTGCATGTTTTTTTTTTACACTCTATGGTTTAAACAAACGGGCGAGGCATTTAAAGATGAGGGGGGGACCTTGGGCAATCCAGAAAAAAAACAACACAAAGTAAAGGATAGAAGAAGTTGCGTTTCTCTCCTGTGACTTTTTGACCAATCGCGTTTCTCTCCAGTCAGAAATTGTATGATTATAGACTAAAGAGAGACAATGGCTGCGTCCGAAATCACATACTGTGACAGTACTGAATTAAATGAAGTACCTACTCATCGACAGTTAAAGCAGTACGTTCTATATAGTATGAATATGTATAGTATGAATGAATTCGGACGTACATCCGCCCTGTTGATACATCACGTGACCATAGACTGAACACCCCACTCTTTATATGGCACCAGAGAACTTAACCACTTCTTCCATATAGCCTTGTAGTGCATTTCTTCACTGTGTAATGACTTATTACAACTACGCTACCCTACCTTAGCATCTGTCACTTTCTACTTTTAATTGCAAAATCCATCAATGGAGGTCAAGCTTTTACCTACCTAAACTGTTGAACATCCTTCCTGACACTGTTCGGGGTTCAGACACTCTCTCCAGACACATCTCTTCAGCCTGGAATACACATAATTACATCCTGTAACTTTGCATTAAGTTAACTTAAGATAACTTTTTAATAACTATCCTCTAACTAAAAAGCTATGAACAGCAGCTACGCTAATTTTCTCTCTTTGCTTTTCTGTTTCTATGCTCATCCTGAGTTAACTACAGTAGAGATTATACCAGCTCCAGTCTGGATCCCATCTCCATCAGATGACCCAACACATATGGAACGATGTCACCGGCACTTCCAAGGACTTCAGACGACACCAGCACTGGTCTATAAACTGATCTATAATTTTTTCATTTTAAGACATTTGCTGAATGTTACTTCAATGCATACATATATAAAATATAACTAATACATATGCATTTTATACACTATAAATAAATGTTAAAACATGTAACAACAAATCCCATCTGAATTTGAGGTTTAGATCAGATTTATATAATTTCTCTGTTTTACATCTTTAGCTCTTGTGTCATTTAGATTTAATAATTGGTACTTTATATTTATATTAACAAGTGTAATGTAATTTAATTTATGCAAATCAACATCATATTAACATCAGGACATCACTGTCATATTCAGTTTTTTTTAGGTATTTTGTCTTGTCTGGTTTCAAATCATCAAATACAGCCTCTCTTTCATGGACATGTCCTCTATTTGGACCTTAATGGGATTGTTCAACCAAAAATTCTGTCATTTTTACCTCCTCATGTTGTTCTTAAACTATATGAATTTCTTTATCTTTTTTAACACAAAAGAAGATATTTTGATAAATGATGGTAAGCACACAGCTGATTGACTTCCATAGTAGGAAAAAGAAACATGATGGAATTCAATGGGTACCATAAACTGTGTGTTTACAATCATTTATCAAAATATCATCTTTCATTATTTATTACAAAACTTCCATGATATTTGTTTCCCTACTATGGATGTCAATGGTTACAATCAGCTGTGTCTGGAAGTAAAGCCAATGGTTTGTGCTTCACAACTAAATTTATGAATGAATGAATGAGAGTGTGAAAGATCTGTTAAATAATGGTACGTATCCCCACTTTTTAAGCGAGTAAAAATATTTAGTTCACTCAAAAAAGGGTCATTATAATATTGTCATATTGCTGCTGGACCTCTCAGCCTAAGGATTATTATGCAATTAACATTATTTATTAATATTTAGAATTTATAAGTGCCATGCCATCTAATAAAGAAGTGCTAATACTCTTTATACATGTGTATACATTGCACTACACTGCTTATAGTTTATACATATCTTTATTGTGGGTAACTCAGGTTTCTCAGGGATGAATGTATAAAACAGTTTAGCAGAGGGAGGGATCTATAGACAGTAACAGCAAAAAAATGGCTTTTGTGGGACAAACGTACCTTCCGATAAAATTTGTTAAAGAATTAATAACAGAGTCATGTGAGAGTGGTTTATTACTGATAACAAGTAAAATAAACAACAAGTAGATTACCTTAATTCAAATCATAGCTAAAGCATGTAAAAAGCTACACTAAACTAACATTAGGTGTAAAATGTGTTCTAAATAATGTATACAACAATGTTAACTACAAATCGGCTGCCAAACTTCCCTTCACATAGCAGTGATCCATCCTTCTCCCCTCGTCTTTAGGAAGCGAAATTTTTTTTTTCGACGAGTTATTGGTACAGAGTTCAGTTTAGCCACTACCATTAAACAAACTGAGACCAAGAGTTAAGTTCCACACAGACGGGTGACCGTGACAACGCAGATGCCTCCAGCGTGGAGTCATTATATCTGTGCGAAATCCCCACTGAAGTCACAAACAGAACGTATAAAAGGCTGCGCTCTGGGAGAATCTTCAGTTCAGTGATTCTCAGACCGAAAGCAAGTTGATCACTGATAGCTCTCTCTCTTACGGACTTTACAGTTAGTAAACAAAAACTATTTTAATTAAATCTATTTAAATCGACGAGTCTAAAACACTCAAGACAGTCGTGAAATAGAGTAAAGTAGACAATACCATCATGTCTAAATGCAATGATATGCTGAAGACCGGCAGCGGTGCACGTGATGCTCGGCGGTGGCTAAGCATCTCTGCACCTGCAGCTGGTCGAGGAAGCAATTCCCTTCAGGGGTCAGTTCTGGAAGTTGAGTGCAGCCCTGCAGGTATGTCAAGCAGCACACGGTAAGCAAATATTGAACTCGATAACCTTTCAACCGTATTTCTGTGACTGGAGAAAGTCACCAGACAGCGTCTGAGAACAAGCAGTGTCAACCGGCTGCCATTAAAGAGATTCGCTGACAGGCGATTTTCCCTTAACTGCTCAAACTTTACCTATTACACAGACAACCACATAAATACTACAATGAATTAAGTTTTTGCCACTATGAGAACATGTAAATAATCCTTTAGTGTTTGCGACACCTCTCTTGTCGATTTGTGCTGGTGAATGTCAGGATTTAAAGTGACATCATGTTGTTTTTGTTCTGTTAAATGGAGTTTTGCACCCTTAAACAATGCAACAACTATAAGCACAGATTATGAATGTTTTATAAACTTGTTTTTAACACGTATTCTGACGGATATATAGTCTTATAAGCATAGACATTAAATAAATTACTACACCGCGCGTTGGCTGCTCGATCGTGGGTCAACGGCGCCACCATATTAGTGGATGGCAATTTCTTCATTAATCTCAAAGCAACTGGAGTAAAAATACCTCCGTCATGTGCAGTTTGAGGTGTACAGACAGTCACACAACTAAAACAACTCTCATTAAGCCAGTCTCAGCCAAATTAGTGACGGTTTCCTAAAGGGAACTTAATGAGGCATTGAGAGGTGGCTGATAAAAGAAAGATATTTTGAGAAATGTTTGTAACCAAACTGTTGGTGGACCTCATTCACTTCCATAGTATTCTTTTTTCATACTATATAAGTGAATGGGGTCCACCAACGGTTTGGTCACGCCCAAGTAGCAGTGCTTTGCCTTCCGAGAATATAGTTACCAGTATGTATATGGTTAAAAGATGGCTGTGTCTCATATGACAATTCAACGTTATTAAATGCAGTCAGACCACCAGGAGCCCCATCCGAAAATTTATCCGCGAGGAGGAGGTTTTTAATGCTGCACAGACCGATTGGAGTGTGGCTCTTTCACGCACCTGTGCAGGCACTCACGCACGCACGCACAAACACACCAGATGCACAAACAACCAAGAGACGTGTCACGCGCACATATTCTTTTAAACGCGGAGCTTTGTCATACAGTGCGCTAACGAGCATGTCGCATGCCGCACGCGCCTCTTGGTGGTTCGTGGATCTGGTTTGTGTGTGCGTGCGTGAAACAAAAACACGCGGTGTAGCGGAGGCTTTACGGTTACTTAACCGTGACATTTTAAAGCGCGGTTAATAGTAAAACCGGTTAATCGCTGCATCCCTACTCTGGAGACAACAAATAATTATTTTTCATCTTAAAAAAGTCTTGTGAAATGTCCCCTTTAAATATCTAGTTTGAATCTGACAGTGTTAAGTCACTGTCAATTCAGAAATCCCACATATGGGACCGTAGTCTCTGGGGAATGTTGATTTGAATCCCACACATGGCACTGTACATTTCAAGCGGTTAAGAGATTAATTAATGGTTTCTGGTGGTAACATATGTTATTTGTCTTTTCTGTCTTTTAGAAAAGCAAGAAAAACACCGGAAGAAAAAGGGCATCCATGCTTACATCCATAGAAAATGGCAGGATGTAAAGCATTTTTGCTGTATCTGCCAAAATGAGGATGACCTGGAGCTAAATGATCCAGCTGATCCTCAGCCGTGTCCATCCGACCTGCCGTCAAGTGCCCGTAAAAATGAATGGTAGAAAAGTCCCTCAGGACTCAAGCTAGTGGGCTGTCACAAACCAGGCTGTTGCCCACATGGTTTAAATACCTTGAAGAAAACCAAACTTCAAGAAGAGACTGATCCAACCATGGTCCATTCTACCCGGAGTTTCGTGCTCAACCTGATCAGACTTATAGTCAGCCAGGCCCTTTCGGTCTGCATGGTGCCCGTGAGCAAAATAGTCCCTTCGGACTTGAGCAAGCGAGCCATGAATAATTAGCCTATTGGCTGTCTGGTGCATATACCTTGTGGAAAACCAAACTTCAAGAAGAGACTGATCCTAACCATGGTCCATTCGACCCGGAGCCCCGTGCTCAACCTGATCAGACTTATAGTCAGCCAGGCCCTTTCGGCCTGCATGGTGCCTGTGAGCAAAATAGTCCTTTCGGACTTGAGCAAGCGAGCCATGAAGAACCAGACTATTGCCTGTCTGGTTCATATACCTTGGAGAAAACAAAAATCCAAGAAGAGACTGATCCTAACCAAGGTCCATTCGACCCGGCGGAGCTTCGTGCTCAACCTGATCAGACTGATTGTAAGCCAGGCCCTTTCGGCCTGCACGGTGCCCATGAGCTAAATAGTCCCTTCGGACTTGAGCAAGCGAGCCATGAATAATTAGCCTATTGCCTGTCTGGTTCATATACCTTGGAGAAAACCAAACTTCAAGAAGAGACTGATCCTAACCATGGTCCATTCGACCCGGAGCCCCGTGCTCAACCTGATCAGACTTATTGTAAGCCAGGCCCTTTCGGCCAACACCGTTACCGTGAGCAAAAAAGTCCCTTCGGACTTGAACAAGCGAGCCATGAAGAACCAGCCTATTGCCTGTCTGGTTCATTTACCTTGGAGAAAACAAAAATATAAGAAGAGACTGATCCTAAACATGCTCCATTCGACCCGGCGGAGCTTCGTGCTCAACCTGATCAGACTGATTGTAAGCCAGGCCCTTTCGGCCTGCACGGTGCCCGTGAGCTAAATAGTCCCTTCGGACTTAAGCAAGCGAGCCATGAAGAACCAGCCTATTGCCTGTCTGGTTCATATACCTTGTAGAAACAAAATCCAAAAAGAGACTGATCCTAACCATGGTCCATTCGACCCAGAGCTTTGTGCTCAACCTGATCAGACTTATTGTAAGCCAGGCCCTTTCGGCCTGCATGGTGCCCGTGAGCAAAACAGTGCTTTTGGACTTGAGCAAGCAAGCCATGAAGAACCAGCCTATTGCCTGTCTGGTTCATATACCTTGGAGAAAACAAAAATCCAAGAAGAGACTGATCCTAACCATGGTCCATTCGACCCAGAGATTTGTTCTCAACCTGGAGGCTTCAGTTACAAAGGGCAACGTGACACAACTCAAGCTGAAACAAGACTTAATATCAGCAGGGCTTTCAATAGTTTTAGGATAGAAATCATGTCATGTTAATGTATAATGACATATCTACTCTGATGCGGTGAGATCACAGACATCAGATTTGAAGCACAAAGCACGTACAGAAAATTACTCTGCAAATAACTGCAGTTTTATAGTTCAAACAGAGATGGTGATAGTGAGGCAAAAGTTACAGAATGCAGCTGTAATAAATTTATAAATAAAGACCCCACTGTGTCTTAGGAAAAGTGTTGCATGGAAATTAATATTTTTTTGGGCTATTTTTAGCTAACCTCTTTTAAAGCTTTTGTTCTAGCATGGACATGCCAAGCTTCTGTATTCAGAAGTGGCTATCAATCTGATGCTGCTTAAACCTGAGAAAAGCCCCTACATTGTAGAAATGTTGGACTGGTTTGAGGAGGAACATCATTACATCCGCGTTTTGGAGTTTTCACATCCCTGCAGGGATCACTGAGTTTGTCCAGAGGAATGGAGGTAGTCTGTAAGAAATCCAGGCACGTACTTTAATGCGCCAAGCAGTGCTCGCATCTATGGGTTCTTGTACGGGGACAATGTCTTGACAATGTCCTGGTCAAAACAGACACGATGGAGCTCAAATTAATAGTCTTTGGAATCAGCAAACTTTACCCCCCTTCTGGGGGCTGCAGAGTAGAGGTCCCGTACCACCGGATTCTCTGACCAAAAGCGAAGGCAATCACTGGTGGCTCTACAGACTTCACAGTCAGTAAAACACGATAATACCAAACGTTCATACTCAAAGTCTATTCAAAGCAACGAGTCAATAACACTCCAGACAGTCGTCAAATAGACTTGGGTAGACAAACACCAACATGTCTACATCAAAAGATGAGCACAGCGGTGCATGTGATGTTAATCAAAGGTTGATAAGCTCAAGAACGGCAGCGGTTCATGCCATGTATGCTTGCCAAGTATGCTTTCACAAAAATACTGGTCCACATGCACTGACAAGGACAAGCTCGAAGGGAGGTTGCTCTGTGGTAGTGTGGGAGGGGCATGAAAATTGTAAACATTCAAAATCATCTTAATCCTCCAGAGTTGCCAACCGCAGCTTTAACCCTTCTGGTGGCTGTAAGAGCAGAGGTCCCCAACCACTGGGACTTCATGAATCCTTTGCAAATATACCTTGCAAATCACGTCAATACATGAAGACGTTCAATGAGGCCATATTTAATCTTTCACGTTTTCTATTAACTATTTAATGTCATAATTGCTAAAAAAACAAGAACAACAAGAGAAAATTATGCTGATATTTGGATCTTCGCTCAGTCTATCCTTATATTAATGACTAAAGCCTTTGAAAAAGATTAAATATTGCAAAGATTAAAAGATTGCAATATTATTGCTATTACGCGCACTCGTGGGTTTAGACAAAATGCAAATCTCTTCTGTTCTTTTTGTATTGATTGCTTTTACAAGAAAATTAAAATGGCTTCATGAAATGGGAAAGCAGATAGGAAAAGGTGGCTTTGGTGATGTTTATGAGGGCAGATACGATGGCAGAAATGTAAAACTGATCTTCATCAAACCTTACATATAGATCCGTTCAATGTTTTTATCTATATATGTTTATATCAATTACAGGCTGTAGAGTTCGATGTGGCTTATATTTGATTATTTTTCTTTGTAGGTCACCATCATAATGGCTGATAGGTCGTTTATGGAGCAGTACATTGAAATTGTAAGTTGGCAAGATTTATTATTCAAAATGTATAATGCAAGGGGGTCCAAAATCGACTTTGGACGATTTTTGCCATATTTGAATAATTGGCCTTGACTGGGTTTGCAACAAATTAGGCAGATTAGGGACATGATAAAAATAACACATAACAGCGCCTCTTGCTGCAAGCAGATCTCTCCCCAGGCAGCGTGTCAGCTTGCTTGCAGCTCTGCAGCTGTGCCATGTTCACAAACAGCTTTAGTAACTATGGCTGGATCGCGCAAATTAAGCAGCCCGGATAATAGCACGACGGGCTGTCATAAAGATTGGCTCATTTAATGTGATTATTGAGTGATGATCTTGATGTTTGCAAAACAGAGAATAAGCAGAGAGCCATGTGCCCCATTTCTATCTCCTTATCTCTCTGATCTTTCTCTCCCTGGCACATATTCCTCAAAACAAAACTGACACAATGGCGAAAGGTCGGAAGAGGAATATCCAGCGGATTTTTGTTTCATCAGCCTTAGCTGATGACCGATACAGGCTGCCAATTTTCTTGAGCCGCTATTTGGAGCCGATACCGCTTTAATTATTAATTTAAAAAAGTAACATTTATAGAACTTAAAAAACTATATTTAACAAATAGTAAAAACAGGTGAGGGTGCTATGGAATCATCTTTTGATGTTTTCATGGAAAGGTTGGTTGTTTTTAGTCACATGACCTGCAATCGCTTGCACCTTCCAGCCCTCTTGCAACTAGGGATGCTAAACAATTAATCGCGATTAATTGTTAGCAGAATAAAAGTTTTTGTTTACATCACATATGTGTGTAAACTGTGTATAATAAATATGTATATAAATATGAACACATTCAAGTATAATTTTAAGAAAAAAAATGTATATATTAAGTATTTATATTTATATATAATATAAATTATACATAAATATACAAATGTATATACATATGTAAACATTTCTAAAACATATACATGCATGTGTGTACATTTATTTATACAAAGTTATTATACACAGTTCACACACATATATGATGTAAACAAAAAACGTTTATTCTGCTAAAGATTAATCGCGATTAATCGTTAAGCATCCCTACTTGCAACACTTCCAGTCTGTAAATAATGCCGGGAAAAAATCGGCGAACACGGCAGCAACATATTGGCCGATGCCGATACACATAAAATTCGCAAATATCGGCCGGCCGATATATTGGTCTATCACTAATCCCATTGTTGAAAAATATCAATCTTTGTTACACCGACAGGGTTACAAAACATTTTCAAGACACTGAATATACAATGGAGTACTGTAAAAACAATAATCAACAAGTGGGGAAAATATGGCACAACATTGACATTACTTAGACCAGGACATCCACCTAAAATTGATGAGAAAACCAGGAAAAAAAATGTAAGGGAGGCTGCCAAGAGGCCTACAACCACATTAAGATAATTGTAACAATATCTGGCAAGTACTGGTTGCTCCCTACATGTGACAAAAATCTACTGAATTCTTCATGTCTGGGCTATTAGCATTTTTAAACCAAAAATATCATCAAGTCCATCTAAAGTTTGTAAAAACAAATATTTCTATATTCCAAATCAATGTTGAATAATGTATTATAGTCCATGAGACCAAAGTTGAACTTGGGCCGTTATACCAAAATATATATTTGGTGCAATAAAACCCAGAGCACGTCACCAAATGAACACCATGCCCACAGTAAAGCATGGAGGTGATAGCATCATACTGATTTTCTTCAGCCGGAACTGTGGTTTTTAATTAGGGTGGATGAAATAATAAACAGCTCCAAATACCCTTCAATGACACAGTCAATATTTTATTAACTTTTGAAAAAGTAGGAAAGTTCGAAATATATTAAGTTGATATAAAATACGAGGAATATTGCATAAAACCAAAAACACTGAGGCAATTGTTCTGTATCTGCAACACAAACAAAAATATGTTTTTTTACACAGACCTTTCACACATGTATCCTCATGAAAATAATGCATTATACTAGCTTACAATTAAAAACTGTAGAATTAAAGAAGAACATGTAGTGATATGTGCACAGGAGACTGTGAATGACTGTTAATTGTGGGGCGCGGGGTTGCTGGAGAGAGAGATTGTTTATGTGCGTTAGCAAAATAAAGCCAATAATGTTTACCAAGCTGTCTACTCTCTATAACAGAATATTAGATCATTTTATAAAAAAAATGAGACATTTTTAAGTTTGCGATTATTTTGCGAAATAACAAATAATGCAGGATCGCAAAAACCGCATAATAAACTGCTTGTTAGTGTTCGCGTCTCCCACTGGCACGTAAAAAGTGATGTAATATAGTAACATAATACATTTGGGGTAGGGGTGTAACGGTACGTGTATTCGAACCGGACCGTTTCGGTTCAGGGCTTTCGGCACGGTGCGCACGTGCACCGAAAGGCCGAATGCATTTTGTGTGCGCCTGTGCGGAACATAATACGTGCGTTTCCGCACGAACATATTAAGTGGCGGAAGTCTCCGCGTTCAGCGCAAGTCTTCTGTCAAACATATAACATAATTCGGCCCACAGAAAGATTTTTATTTACTTAGTTGTATATCTGTTTGATTATTGATGTAAACGTTTACGTGTCATATCTAAAAGCGCATGTTAAACGCGTGTCAACGCGCTGCTTTGTTCTTTCAAAAGTGCGTGAGAGGATGCACGTCTTTCGTTGCTACGCATTCATGAGACGCGCTTTCTGTGACAGCGAGAATAAGGAATGCGTGATCAGATTTTTCATCTGCACATCATGTCAATCATATCATTGTCACAATGCGATCAGCTGGTCGGGACAGAGAAGAGCTGTAACCCGGGCTTACTCAGCTACGGAGGGCTTCATTAGTAAAGTCACAGGCAGCTTACATTGACGACACAAGCAAAGATTAGGATAAACATGCAAAAGATCAAAGATGGCTATGTATGCAGCTCACTAATCTCAAAATGAGTGTATAATAAGTATATCATCATGTTGCTTGCTATGCAGTTACACATAGAGCAGTAATATTATGTTATGTTAAATGTAGGCTAATAGTTCATTAATGTATTCAGGAATTGAATTTGTTAGTTCAAGGTTTTAGTAGAAAAAGTTTAAGAGAAGGTTAAGAAAAGAGTTACCTTCTGTTATATTTTATTTATTATTTTTTCATTTTATATATATTTTATGTGTTATATTTTAATAAAAACTGTTTAAAAAAAAGTGTAATCAAATTGTAAAAAAAAGTTTATAGTATTAAACAACCTGCAGTTTAATGTTTGCATTTTTCCCTTACTGTACCGAAAATGAACCGAACCGTGGCTTCAAAACCGGGGTTCGCACCGAACCGTGATTTTTGCGTACCGTTACACCCCTAAAAATTTTGGGGTGATTCGAGGTTGGTACATGTTTACACCTTAAACGAGCCGTACCAGAGTTTGTTTTTAACCTGACCGAGACCACCTTTTCAGCTGGGTCTCAGCAAGGTTGTTTGGTTCGATTGCTGTATTCACACCTGCACAAAAGGTCCGCACCAAGGAGGAAAACGATCTTGAGTTCGATTCAATCGAACCAAACAAGACAGGTGTGAATACCCCTAAGCTTTAACTTCCTTATAATCGTATAGATTTTTTATAACCATACATAAAAAAGTAATTGATCATATAGTGTGTGCTTTTACCCTAGTCTAATGTAGTTTGACACCTAAGAGACCAGGTGAGGTGGGGATGAACTACTTGAGGGGAAAACCTATGAGGTAATCTTCACCACAGGGTTTGGCCCCCGACGCCTATTGCACTTCGGATCTTCCCTGGGCTCCTCACTGGTCTTTGTGTCCTAGTCTTTCCCTGTCAACATGAGAGCTATCAACATCTTCGATTGTGAATAAACTCATCCCCCTTTTAAACTGTACAAACATTACTGACATTACTGGCAAACGACCATTTAGGGCTGTGAGATTAAACTATTTTTCTTAAAAAGAAGGCAGGAGGTAATTTTCATCTTAAATCACAATATCATAGCCACATCTCTTTACATGAGTCTTTCATCCTTGTAAATAAGCTCTCGCATCCTTAATGCTTAGATTCAGGGCTCGACATTAAGGCTTGTCCGCTTGTCCGGGACAAGTGGATTTTTTGTAGGACAAGTGTAAGAGAAAATTAGTAGTCCGACTGGACAAGTTAATTTTCAAACAATGTTACTTAACGTTATGTGCCGTTAAGGACAGAGCAGAACGCCCAGCGCAAACACCGAGCGGAATATTGAACAGAGAGCATTGCGCGCCGACACACACACACACGTTTACATATTACTGTTACTAAACACGCTGCGCATTAAACCTGATCGACGAACACGGAGGGGCGGGAGTCGCGGGACGGCATGGAGTGGAGAGCAATGTTTCTTCAGGCTCCGGCGTGAATATAAATGACAGCCACTTCAACCCACGTTTTCATCACTGCGTGTCAAAAAATCCGATTTAAGTCCGTATTTTATCTCTTCTAAAGTTCGGTAAAAACACATAATGGGCTTAAAATCTTGTTTAAGAATCTGTTTTATAATAAGAATCTCTCTTTCAGCAGACCTATGTTTGTGCGCCATCTGACTGAGTTCGTCACTGTACATTAAAAATCCCACACAAACATTACAGCGTAAATGCTAGGTTTAAGATTGATTTTATATATAACAGATAATCTGGATACATTTACCCTAATACGTTTTTTAAAACATGGTAATGTTTTAATGTTTTGCTTTAGTGTTTTAATGTCAGACAATCATTGAAATGTGGGAAAAATGAAGGGAAAGGCAGCAGATATAGCATCCTTCTTCAGAAAGAGTAGCAAGCAGCCGCCAAATGAATCTTAGTATAATAAATTTCAGTGGCCTACAAAATTCACATGATTTTCAGCAATGGGAGATATAAATTCTGGTTTCAAAGTAAACTTCAAAAGTTTATTTGATTAAATAGTTTAAAAAAAAAGTTGAGGTTGAATAATGACTATAAATTGTATGTTAACTCTTTCACCGCCAGCGTTTTTAAAAAAAGTTGCCAGCCAGCGCCAGCGTTTTTCATGATTTTCACCAAAGTTTAATGCCTTCCAGAAAATTTTCTTCTTTAAATATATAAACATACAATATACCAAATGAAAGAACAGACCCTCTGCTTTCACAAAAAAAAAAACGTTTCATCCTACCTTAAGTGGTTCTTTTGTAATCAGCTTTTGAATATGGGTAGGTTTCTGCAAAAACACCACACTTTGAGCAAAAAGCAGAGATAATTCAATTTTTGTGACGGACTTTTCATAGAGATCCCATTCAGAGCGATCTTTAAAACAGACACGGACATGCAGCCACTTGCCATAGGGCAATACTTCCGGGTTTAAAAAGTTGCGGAAGGGCTAATAAGGGATAATAGCGGTATTGCGAAAAGACAGAAAATCTCGTCATTGGCGGGGAAGCGTTTTCTCTTAATTGACGAGATATCTCGTCAATGGCGGTGAAAGAGTTAATCTCAATTCATTTTAATTAAAATTAAAGTATTGTAGCAATTGTATGTTATACATTTTTCTGATTAACACACCTATAATACTTATTTTAAGGTTGGATGATAGAGATTTTATGTGCCACCCCAGAGTAACTGCTGGCCCCTGCCTGGCCACCAGTATGAAAAATCCCTGGCTCCGCCACTGATTAGCAAAACACAAAAAATACATTATATTATAAATCTTTACCCGGACAAGTGACTTTTGTGCATGGACAAGTAAAACAAAAAGTTTTCCTCAAAAAGTTAATGTCAAGTTAATGTATTGGATCAATACCAAATTTGATGTTCGATTCGTTCTACCTGATTCTGTTACAATTAAGTCCATGTACCAACCCAGCATTGTGTTGAACTCACTGTCTGACCACAAAAGGTTTGCTATAGGGCTGAAACAATTCATCAAGTTACTCGATTAACTCGATTACAAAAATTCCTTGAGGTAAAAATTCTGCCTCGAAGCCTTGTTAAATTCCTATGAGGCGCACTATACGCAGGGATCTGATTCACATGGACCGTTGTTCAATGTTCAGGAAGCACACCATAGCGCGTGATACATTTTGAATTTAGTTGGCACGATGGCAGAGAGTAAAGATGCCCATAAACGGCAGAGAATGTCTTAAGTTTAGGATCATTACATTCTTATCATTACATTACATTCAGCATCTGAACCAAACACAATCCACTGCTGTTTCACCAAGCGTCGCTGAAACAAGGTAACCAAATCTGAATTCTCATCATTTTCATACAGTGTAGGTCCGGAAAAAATGGTTATTACAAAAATTGTCAAGCATAGTAATAACTTTATGTAAATCATTTGTTTATATAACAAATCAACACAAATGGTTTGGGAAAAAAATAACAAGTGTATTTTGCATTTAATGTAAAAACATTTTTTAAACATAAACACAAGAAATATGCCAAAAGTAACCAGGTGCAAGATACAGAGCAACCTAAAGAGAGAAATGGCACTGTTTGTTTTCCATCAGATGCATAAACCATGGCAAAAAAGTGTGGTTGGTAGGCAGAGACACTGACCAAAATAAGGGGTGCACCTATAAATTGGCTGATGATGCTTCCTATGCTCATAGATATGTATAAAGGCCTTTATACATATCTATGCCTATGCTTCTCAATGAATTAAAGTGAAATACCGCTACATCCAAAAGCCAGGGGGCGCTCTCGGGCAGAAACTTAATATGCGCTGCAGACGAAGAACTAGACACACGCAGCTCAAGGAAATGTCTTAAGGATATATTTATATTGCTGTTCTTCAAACCTTTTCAGGTATTTTCATGATAATAAAGAATAAAGATTATGTTTGACGAGTGTTGATTTTTCAAATGCATGTTTTAAACGACTCAAACCAACAGTGATTTCAGATTGATAAGGACTTAATGATCAAAAGCCGTAGTACATGAAGTAGCTGTGCATAATATCTGGGTGTGATGGCTACAGCGTGACACAGGAAATTTTTTAATAACTCGTTTTATTTTCGGCCCAGGAAAACTCTTAAATCTTAAAACGAATGGTTTACAAGTTTAATATGCATTTGTAAAGTAGCAAATGCACACATTTAATCAATCACATAGAAATTAATGCACTTGTACTATGAAGTGGACGCGGGTCCGGATCAAGTTCCCGTCGGGTCCGGATCCGGACCGGAGTCCGGACTTTGAGAACCCCTGCTATATACCATAGCAAAAAGGCTCACCCCAAAAATGATATATTATTTGTTAGTAGCCTAATGGTAAATGCTGCAGGTGTAGTAATTTACATAAAACAGATATTAACTTTGATGTCAGGGCTATATTACAGCATGAAACCTGTTGTGAATATTTATCAATATTTATTGTTGACACTGGCACTTATAAACACTAAATGGGTAAAAACAGCAATAAATAGGCTTAGTTTTGGAGCCAAATGTTGGAGTTGGAATCAATACCTATCATTTTACAGCCACATCATTTTTGTTATGCATAATTTGTTTTGGTTGTTTAAAAACACACAAAAAAATTATCAGATTAATCGATCAAGTGCTAGATTAATCGATTACAAAAAGAACTGATAGCTGCTGCAGCCCTAGTTTGCTAGTCCACCTTTAGTCTAGCATGTTTCTAACCTTTTTTACTTTAAGTGGATTTATTACAGACAAATAGGGCTGGGCAAAAAAATCGATTTGTCGATTAATCGTTTTTTAAAATGTGGTCGATTAAAAATCGATTCTCAAAGAGCATAATCGATTTTTTCATATTTATTTCCACAAACATTGAACAGAGGAATGGAAGCATTTTAGATTTCGCAAGCAAGACGTGTTTTTTATAAGACGGGCTTTTAATTTCTTTTTATTAATTACGGACTTGTAAACTGCTGTTCACTGTTCTTTTTTATCAATATAGTATGTGTATTAAAACTATATTCATTGCAGTGTTTCCCATACGTTGATTTATTCGTGGCGCACCGCCACAGAATCAGCGCTGGCCGCCACAAATAGATTTTTCATGATCCCCATTTACATTTATATTTTACTGTTTGAAAACGTCTTAATTCATTGTTGCAAGCACCCAGCGCGCCCTCCCTTTCTATGTTGCATGCAGCGCGCGCCTCTCTCTCTCTCTCTCTCTCTCTCTCTCACACACATATGAGCGTGAAAAGGTGGCGGTGTTTCAATGTCCGTTCCTCTGTATAACTTACTTTCTTTTTCGCGTAAACGTCAACAGTCACAGATTTTACTGACAGAGAAGACGGCGATGACTTGACGAAAGGTTAGCATTAGTGTTTCCCACACACACCCGTTCTCTCCCTCGCTATAATGCGATATGCCTGCGCACGTGTTTTGTAGTAACTTTGTGTAACAGTTACTGTGTATTCTCTCATATTTCTGAATTTGCGCCCAATTGTCTGCGCTATACGCGACAATAAAACTCGCATTTAAATAAAAAGGGGCTCATAACAAGACATTGATGAGAAGAACAACAGCAGTAAGACTTCAATGTAAATGTATGGTGATTTATATACCAGCTGTAAACATACACGTACGTTTCGTAATTTCCTGTTATTTTGCGGGTTTCTTTCAAATATAAAAGCGCTTAAGCATTTACTTGTATTCTAGGCGAAAAAAACAAGTCAGTGGCAAGTCAGTTCCTGAATAACACGACACAAACTTTAAAAAGTCAAATTCACTTCTCAGAGGCACAGAACTGTTCCTGAAACTGACGTTCTCCCCAAACTGTGTTTCGAGTTTTTCTCGTCTGTGTCATGTTGATATCAAGAAGCAACGTGCACATGACGACGAGAGAGGTGACCTGCTGCGCAATCGAGTTACCCCTCCCACTTCTGAATGTTTAACTGAGATTTCTAATCCCGTCCGAATTGACCATCAATATTACAGACGTCCTGTGGTAAAATTACATTACGCCATCTACAACCGTAAAACTAATCTCATCCGAATAGGGCTATAGTCTGCTCCTTTTATGTCTGGCAACAGAACTGATAATATGTAAATAATAGCAATCAGTTGTTTTAAAATGCAATATAACGTGACAGATCAAAGAGTTGAAGTGAAACATATTTCAGGTGCCAACACTCGATCTAACCGGATCAACGTGATGACGTCACATATATGTTAATTAGAGTGTGACGTCATCACCGCCACAAGTCTCTCAAAATCCTGTGGGAAACACTGCATTGAGTTGAATCGAGAATCGAGTATAAAAACCAACCTGAGAACCGGAATCGAAAATTTAATCGAGAATCGGAATCGAATCGATAGCTTGTGAATCGAAATCGAATCGATCTGGAACATCTGAATCGATACCCAGCCCTACAGACAAACAGAGTTGGAAATCTCCACAATTCTTCTCTGACTACACAAAGGAAGTGTTTTAACGCTAGAAGTCAGAAACTATGTAAAACATTGTGCTTGGTATATCACATTCGATAAATAGGCGGAGAGTTAGCAGTCTTTTGTGCCTGTTTAAACACATTTGACACATACACCAAAAAGATCAAAAAAGTTGAATGTGTTTTCGACTACCACTTAATGTGGTTGAAAGTGGATGAGCTCAAAACATAATTAGAATATCGCAATAAACATATGCGAATAAAGCACCGATTAAGAAGACAAAACTATTTAGTGTAGTGCATGTTTATAACATTTACATTTATCATGGATACATATGAACCATGGGGTATAATAACCCAGCACTGGGTTAAAACAACCCAGCATTGGGTCAATGCTGTTCTGTCTAATATTTACCTATTATGGGTAAAAAAAAAACGGCCATTTTTAGAGTGAAGTTGACTTTTGCAAGAAGTTTAACCTTAAACTCTGGTGAGCGAATTTGACATTGCTAAACTAATCCTGTTATAAACAACTTTTGTAAATACCTGTTGACTTTGAATAAAAGCTTATCCTAAGTAAATAAATTTAAAAGAGAGAAAAGAGTGCTAATTTGATAGTGAACGAACTTTATACAGAGAGTGAGGAATGATGATATGCCATTTCACTTAAAGGGGTGGTTCAATGGTAATTCATGCATTCTGACTTATTAACACAGTTTAAGAGTGGTTTCCTCGTGCTAAATGTAGGCAAAGTGTCAAAAAAAGAAGTTGCAGAGTATTTCTGTGCCAAATGCACACCAGGGTTCATACAAGTTTTTGAAACTTTTTTCGATTAAGGGCCCAGCTGACGATTCAGGGGTTTCTATACATATCACTTATTTTTATGGGCACTTCCTCCGGAAAGCCCCACCCACTCGTCATGCGGTTGCATGCGCTAAGACTTTTGTGTTATTTTGGAAATAGGTGTGTAAGTGTATCATAAGTTAAACAGTGTTGTATAGTGTTTCTACTCGCTCCTCCCACGGTAGTAACTCCTCTTTCTGAATTTTTTTGTACGTTATCGGAAAGAATCTGTAAAGTTGATCTGTCTTGTATAAATCTGATTCAAATAAAGACTCTTCGGAGATATAACAGATGTAATACTACTCTATAGGTTCTCCAGATTAACACCAGAAATGCAGAAACAGCTTGTGTTATGGGAGTTTTAATGCTTCGTCTCTTCTGTCCTTGCGTCTTTTCCTCGCTGGCATCATACGAGGGTGGAGCGAAGACGCGAGGAAAGGAAGCAAGGAAACAAGGATGCGATGCACAAATAAGAATTGAGAAGAATCCTCACCCACAACCATTGTACTCTTGAAACTACTCATCACCGTCACCTGATCCTCATCACCCCATCACAGTGCACTATAAAAGCATCCTCACCTCCATTCACAGTAGTCTGGTCTTGTTTGAACTGCCACCTTCCCTCGTGTGCTGTTCTCACTCACAGACTCTTTACCTACTTAACTGTTATCCCTCGTCACCTTCAGATCATCGTTTCCATCGTCTGTCTGTAGCGGATTTCACCCAGCACCACAAAAGAACCACCGACTCCAGGCTCTTTGGTGAAATACGTCTGCAGTTTAATAAAACATAAGACAAGTGATCACACACACACACACATCCTCAAATTAACGGTCTGTCAAATGACTCTCTCCAGTCACATGCAGCACTGAGTTACTCTTGAATAAAATCCAGTTGGTCTCTTCTGGTGTCTCATTATGTCTCTTACACAGGTACATATTAAACCAGTGGTGTCAAACATATGGCCTGCGGGCCAAACACGGCCCACAAAGGTGTGCAATGAAGATAACTTATACAGTATTATTGAATATTAAAAACATATTTTAACAACCCTTCAGGCGAGTGTCTAGTTCAGATAGGAGAGTTCATATATCTAGTTCAATAGAGGAGACATGCAGAGGGCAACACAGTGCGGAGGGTAGACAGTCTGCATGTGCCCAAAAATCTTACCGTTTTCTTGGGCATGGCTCTTTGCCATGCAGGCACCAATTCCGCCAGCTAGAGAGATGCTTAGGCCAGTAAACAATATTGAGTGTGTTTACATGCACAGCATAAGCGGAAAAATAGCAAAAATCTGCTTATTATAGAAAACTTTTTCATGCGTTTACATGCAAATCAATAAGCCGTCTATGCAGACTACTGCGTTCACATGGAACTTGGAGATTTGTCAGGTTTCTCGCAGGCAGTGATGTCACTGGCTATAGTACATATCTGTTTTTAAAAATCCGATGGCATATCTGTCTTAAGCTATACTGTTGTATCTCTTCTCATGTCTACATCTGTAAATATACCATGAGCTTCTATTTTCACAGTTTTCACAATTCTCACTGCTTTAATCGAGCGGAGACTTTAATGAGTTACTTTGCGCTTACTTCTGTAAGAACTGTAAGTGGACTTATGTTTTGGGTTTATTTAAGCCTTTATTGTATGTAGTCTATAGTTCTTGCTAATTTAAAGTAAGTTAGCTGGTGTTTTTGTTGTTTGAGCAACCTGCTAGCTAGGTGTCACGTGCCTGTTGATTAGATATAATTGTTGAGCGCTCTTGCTCACATTATTTATGTGCATTATTTACATGCTACAGTAGTTACACTCCTTTAAGATAATGTATTTAATAGTGGGAAATCTGTTTTTACCATTTTTGTGCTATCTATCATCGTTCGCCAGACGTTCTACAACATCTGCTTTAGTTTGTGTTAGAGGTAAAAACATTTTTTATTAATTAATAATCTAGTATGTGTCCATTTTCTGTTATAATTTCTTCAAATTTAAGTTTTATTTGAGTGTGTTAAATATTTTTTTTTTAATTTTCATCATGACACATACGCCCCGCCCCGAAGTTTTAACAACATAGTTTGTTAACATTAACGTCAGCAAGTTTAGCAGCAGCACATGAACATTTCCCATGTTTAAACATGGACCTTACCTGTGTAAGTGATGCACGGGCATCATCTTTCAGTTTCTTGTTCTGTTTTTTCTCAAATCCTGACTCCTGCTGTATTTTCAGAGACATTTCCATAAAAGTTGCTTACTGGCTGTCAACTCCGGCGCAACAACCCGCGCAAACCATCCAATGCGAGGGGGCATACTTCCTAGACTAGAGCAGTTATATATTTTTTTCATTAGGTTATTATTTTTGGTGCCCCCTCAGCGCTTAGTGCCCTACGCACAGCGCGTGATGCACATTATGGGAGCGGCGGCACTGGTCACCTGCATACCCTTTACCAGTGCCACTGCACCCATCATGCGTATCACGCGCTGAGCATAGGGCACCAAGTGCTGAGGAGCTGAGAAGCATAGCAAGCATCATCGGCCAATATCTCGGTGCACCCCTAGTCACTGCTTCCGAGAAACCTGACAAATCTCCAAATCCCACTTAAATGCAGTTTTCTGCATAGCCGGTTTATTGATTTGCATGTAAACGCATGAAAACAGGTTTCTATAATAACCAGATTTTTGATATTTATCCGCTTATTGCATCTAAATGCATTGGTTCTGAAAGCTAGTGATGGCGGTTTACCACTAATCAAGGAACCGGTTTTACTGATGAGATGTGCGTGACAATCGCATGTGATTTATGGTGCAAACCTACTTAAATTGTGTGAAAAGTTTACTTACAGGTTGTAGATTTGATGTTGGACCAAACAAAGTATATTCTTGGAGAAACCGGCATTGAACTGCCACATTGACGAAGCATTCACTTGTGAAATGTTAAGAACAGACGGCTAAAGTCAAACTAATTGTTGTGGAATTTCAGAACAATTTAACATTAACCATTCATTGGTCTCATTCTTTGAAGCCTGTACAATGATTTAGTTTCCTGACAACTATAGATTGAACAGCGCTTTCTCGACATGATGCAATATTCCTTGGGGGTTTGTTTGGCAAGTTTGTTTGACTGTGAAATTACTGTTTTTAAACGTATATGGTACTTACATAGACCTTAGTTATCATAAAAAAGCTATGAAATTTTATGGGATCTTTAAACATGTTTTTATCCATCGCTGAAGAGAGATGCAAAAACCAACCTGACTCTCTCCAGTCACATGCAGTAGCAGAACGAGAGTTGACGCGGCCACTATGACGTCACTCAAACTATGCTTATTTTTCACATAACATTTTCCCTGCCATATAAAAAATCAAGAATTAATATGAGATGCAATGATGATAAAAATACATGGAATAAAAAAACAATTAAGTTCTTTAAATATAATCTCTTTTAAAATAAAAGACGCTACATCACAGCTGTGCCACAAGCTCAGTCAAGCTAACCCAAATTGCAATAATTGGAGTAATCTTGCGTTATAATTAATCAAAGAATTTAAAATACATTTAAGAACAAGTATAGCACGTTTTTATAAAAGATTTAAAGCAAATAAAAGATCGCCACTGAGTTACGTTAGCTCACTGCGCCACGAGCTTCAAGATGTCAACGCTCGAGCTACACTAACATTAAGTTTATCATCTATTAGTCATATCTAAATATACTAAATAAACATCACTGTGAACTTATTTCAATAAAGTAACCACGAATGAAAGGAAACTTACCTCAGAATTTACCACAGAAACAGAAACGACCGTTTGAGTAGAATTTCGGTTAATCGAGCACGCGCGTCTCGTGATTTGAATAATCACGTGATCACAACAAAGCGCTCAAGAGGCGGAAGCGCGTCTCTACCAATAATAACATAATTATTATAATTATTACATAATTAGTATCGTCCCATAAAGGGATACCCTCAAATATTTCTATACATTTGAAAACAATATATATAAGAGAGGAAATATAAAATAACAACATACTGTAGAATCAGATATAAAATATTACATAATTCATCCCAATAGGTATTAAAGTTAGAAGAGCAATTAGTGTCCCTTACATTCTTCAATGTTTCTGTTCTATAGCACTTGGAAATCTTAGAACAAAAAACAATGTTTACCAACAATGCAAATATAAAACCCATATGTGGCTCTCACTTGTAAATACAAATTTAAAGACGTATAAAGAAAAAAGATAATGACTCAGGGCACTAAATCCATTATCAGGATGTTGGTATACAAACTTATGTCCAAAGTTAACAACAAAGAAGTATCAAATAGCTAGTTCCAAAATTTTGTTCATAAAATATGTAGTCTCTAATATGGTATTTCATGAACAAACAGCTTAATGAAAATATCATATTGTTATAAGGGAGATTAGATAAGAGTTAATATGTGCAACAGTCTGAGAACCTGAAGGATCAGATAACTTCTTATGAATAAGGGACGGTTTCCCGGACAGGGAGTAGTCCTGGACTAAACTAAATGCAAGAGCTGTCCAAACTGAAAACGGCTTGTACTGACAGATCTTAAATACATCAGTGCCCTTTGTATTGCCTCAAAATGCAAAATAATGTTTTTAGTAAAGCAGGTTTGTTAAAACTAGTAATATTTCCTATTTAAACTGAGACCTAGTCCTAGTTTAAACTAATCCCTGTCCGGTAAACCACCCCTCAGTGTATAAAAACAGGTCTGATTGGATGTTGACAATACAAGAAATCAACCTCTGACTGAGTTATACAACCTTGTGTTTTTGCATTACTTAAATGTTTGATGTAACAACTCATAAAATATTTTGTAATTAAGAAAGCATTTCTTGCAGGTATTTAACTGTTTCTTTAACAACAATAGCACCTCCTTTGTCCGCAGGTTTAATTATGTTCGGATTATTCATTAATACAGTCAAAGCCTTTTTGTCATTCAAAGAAAGATTATGAGAAAATTTTGAAAACAATAAGTAGGTTTTTATCACATCTTATTCCACTAACTGACAATAAATATTTATGGAGCATGTGGTTAGACACATTAGAGCAAAAAGTGCTCCTAGGTCTAGAGTATATGTTGGAAGATGAGCTAGAGGTCATAATATTATCTTTCTACAAGATCCACTTAAAAAGGCCTCATCAGTTGAGAAAAAAGAAAAAGGAATGCTTCTCTGGGTCAAAAATATATAAATAATGTGTAAACAATCCAGGGTGCTCTTCAAAAACGGGCCTATAATAACATAAAAAAATTGAAAAATTAGGCACTCCTGATAAATGTTTAAAAGCATTTAATCAAAAATGGCTACATGCCTACGCGTTTCAACTACACAGTTTTCATCAGGGCATGCCAAACATACACATATTTATTTTTTTATTGGCCTCATCAGTTGATAATAATAATAATAATAATAATAAGTTTATTTGAACATGTAATAAAAATACAAAAATATACATATATAATAATAAAGTATGTATACTGTGTATACATACATACAAAACAAAAAAATAAAATAACAGATAAATAAGGACATGTACTTCTCAGCACTTTCAACCAAAATTATTATAAATAATATTGATTGTATTTTAATTATGTAAAATCATTACATTGAACCAATGTTATTTATTTGGCTTTATAATGTTGACCTAATGTCATTTTCTTTCAAATCAAACTCCACATCAGATGAATGTATTGTAATCATGTGGCAAATTTCCATGTAAAGTTATTAGTATAGCTGTATCTAATCATATTTGTTGAATGCAATTAAAGTCTTTCTACTAATTGCATGTGCCAGCATGCAACAGTGCAACATCGATACAACGAAAAGCAATCCAAAATGTACAGACTTAAATTAGATTAGAATTTATCTTTAAAATAAAAAAATATAATGAAAAAATGAAGTCAGAATCAAGAAAGGTGCAGAACGTGTTCAAAATGCCTAAATGTGCAGGGGAATAAACAAAAATCACAAATAGTTAAATCAGATAACCCTAACTAATTTATAAATGAAATTTTAAAAAAAATTAAAATAACAAAAGAATAGCCAGAATTTTTAGTGCAGAAACAAAGAGACAAATGCTTTACAATGGTTTATTAATCTCTTCCCAAGTAAAATTAACTCCACCGAAGGCTGAACGCGCCACGCGTTGTTCTTAAAATGACCGCTTGAGGGCGCTTAAACGCTATGTTCTTTGGTTGCTATAGACGGGTTGCACGGCGACGTCACTAACTGGTTGCGCGCGCAACCGAGGGGCAGAAAGAAGAGACGTGCATTGTGTTGTATGCTAGTAGCGGTGTCTGTAAGTCAAAATGCCAAGGAATTTTTGCGTGGAAAATAGTACCAACAGAGTCAGTGCTGGGTGCCTGATGTTAACATACCAGTAGATGCGACTATTACGTTACTAGCATTATAATTATAAAATTATAATTCATACATGTATCACAGTAACACTGCAAAAATAAAGACAGAAAAACAGATACAACTAAAATCAAGTCTTATTTATGTACAAACATTAAAGAACGCTTCAATAATTAAGGTTGTTGCAGTAGCAGATCAGCTCACCAATCGGTCTTTCTGCCCCTTGGTTGCGCGCGCACCCTGCAATGTTTGTAAACTTGCAACCCCTCTATTACACAAACCTCCGCTAAATTTCTGTATTATAAGTATCGGATTTTGCACAGAATTAGTTTTATCAAAGGGTATTTACATTATGATAGCACATTATGTTATATATATTAATAGAGACGCTATATTAAATGTTATGTTTTTGTTCAGTAGTGGAGGAAGGATCTTCCGGTTGGTCGATGTAGTGTTTGGCCCGCCTTTCCTTCATTGTGATTGGACGGCTGGATAAGCGACTTACCGAGCGCTACGTTTTAATAAATACATACTACGTTTGAATAACAACATTAAAAACTTCCACAACAAATATGAATATTAATTTAGGTTCTTATACAACGTCACTTTGTAAGATAATGTGTAAAACAATTGTTAATCTGGAAATACTAGGCTTGTTCGACCTAATGCGGCGCCGCGAGAACCGACAGCCGGATGACGTAAAAGTACCGCGATAATTTTTTAAGAAATCATATTTCGTCTCGCTCTCGTGATACTTTGACGTCATCCTGCTGTCGATTCTTGCGGCGCCGCATGAAGTCGAACAAGCCTTCATGTTATTATTACCAGATTAACAATTGTTTTACACATTATCTTACAAAGTGACGTTGAATAAGAACCTAAATTAATATTTATATTTGTTGTGGAAGTTTTTAATGTTGTTATTCTCCGTCTCAATGGCGAGGTGGTGCAGTAGTTGGTGCAGTAGTTTCGTGTTACTTGTAGGCGATAGCTTCGATCTTAATTCAGTTTCATTTCTAGTTACGCTCACATCCTGATAATATCCCTCACATGCAAATTGTAGACGTTTCTGTTTGAAATCATAGCATGTCATTTTTCCAGAAATAACTCCCCATTTTCCCATGAAGTGTACAAATTGACACTAGGAGCAAGGGGGTGGGGTTTTGTGATGGGTCAATTTGAAATCTTTTATAATCTATGAATTGCATTATCATTCATCAAGAGTAACAAAAATCTATCTGATCTCAAAAAAAGAATTACCGTATAGTTTCATATGCTATGAATATGATGTAAAACAAAATTTTAAGTCCTTTACATTTTTGTTCTTTTTTGACAAAAGTAGGCTAAACCTTATGTTAATGTGATTGACCACAATCATACAACAGCAAATTATTAAAAATATATATTTTTTGTCTATATTTTGAGGTTGCATGTTGTTTGGGATAAAAATCATGACTTCTTTTGGCCAAATTTAAAATATGATGGAATAAAGGAAAAAAGCTAAAAGTTGTGTTTTAAACTGTTCTTGCCCCTTAAAGACATGGGGTGGTCTGTGTACTTTACACATCTGTACAGATCTCACAGTGAGGAGTGTGAATTGCAATCTTTCAGGTGTAAAATTTGTAATTAATTTGATTCTAATACAAAAGACTTTAAGTATTTAACACCCTAATTTCCACTTAAAAAGCGTGAAACTCTACAAGGTGTTTTTAAAGGATGTGATTATTATAAAACAAACATGTATGGGTCTTATGCAACAGGACATGTAGCAAAATGGCAGAATAATGGTGGCATACTATCATAGGCGAGCTTGATATTTGAGTTTGGGGGTCAGACTGATCTGTTATAATATCTAAACCGCAACATGCGCTATGATTTTTACCCCAAACTAGATCATTAAAATTAATGAAAAATATTTTTGTTGACTACATTAAAATATCATAGCTTGAATGTCAGATAAAAATAAAACATGATAATGGATTTGATTTTTTGTAACTGTAACACACGATTAAATCTAAAGAATGAGGACAATTATTTGTATTTTTTTATTAATTATATTACTTCATTAGTAAAATGGATCACTGTAACCATTTTTATTAGGCTATAAACAGTGATTAAATACTTAAGCGTCCTAAATCATGATGAATTGCAGTTTGATAGTACATATAAACAACAATTATATTAAAGATAGTAGGCTTAAAAGGAAAGTTCACACAAAAAATGAAAATTCTGTCATCATTTACTCACACTTATGTGGTTCTTAAATAATAACCAGTTAAAAAAAAACACATAAATAGATATTTTGATAAATGATGGTAAGCACACAGTTGACAGTACCAGAATTCCATCGTATTCGTTTTTCCTACTATGGAAGTTATATCTTCATCCTATACACTTCAAGAAAAAAATCAGGGATAGTTAATTTTATGACATTTTTACTACTAAAAACCACACAATTTAATTCAAAACACAAGTAAAAACAAAACGAAAAATTAGATGCAGTAAACAGCACATTAGGTCATTAAAGTTTTCAATTAACGCCAAGCGTTGTTCTAAAAATGACCGCTAGATGGCGCTTAAGCGTTTATGTGCTTTGGCTGCTATTATACAAACCTCAGCGGAAGTCTTATAAGTATAATATTTTTTGCAGACAATTTCTTTAATCAAAGAGTATTCATATTGTGGTAGCACATGGTGTTATATATGTTAATCGAGAAGCTATAATAACTTTTATGTTTTTGTTCGGTAGCAGAGGAAAGATATTCCGGTTGGTCGATGTAGTGTTTGTCCCGCCTCTCCTCCATCGTGATTGGGCGGCTGGGTAAGCGACATACCAAGCGCTACGTTTTGATAAATACACAAATTATTACAAGATTAACAATTGTTTTACACATTATCTTACAAAGTTACATTTAAAAAATTACAAGAAGCTAAATTAATATGTATGTTTTTTGTGGAATATAATTTATTTTATTAAACTCCAAGCTCCTCCTATACTTAAACCCTGCAATGTGTTTCACTAAAATATAATTTCTTCTATTAGATCTAAGTTACTTGATTTGTGAATACAGCAGTGTCTTAAGGAATTTTATTCAACAGAAACCACTGTGACTACATACAATGCAAGAAAAAAATCCCAAGGTTTGCTAATTTAAGGACATTTTCTTGACTTCTAAACAACACAATTCAATGCCTAATTCAAAACCCAAGTAAAAGCGAATCGGAAAATTAATATGCAATAAATTAAGTCATTCATTTATTTAATCTCTTGAGGTAAAATTTTAACTCCACTGAAGGCTGAACGCCCCAGGTGTTGTTCTTAAAATGGCCGCTTGAGGGCGCTTATTAAATTAAACACTAAAGGCTGAACGCGTCAGTCGCTGTTCTTAAAATGGCCGCTTGAGGGCGCTTTGGTTGGTATTATAGACCCTTTGCAAACACGTGACCTAGACCACGTGACGACGCCATGCTGGACGGCAAAATCACTGGCGCACTAGGTTGATTAGTAATAGACGAGCGGGATTTTTGATTAGTTTTAAACAGTTTAAATATATATTACACTAAAATACATGGCTTCTTATATTAAGGAAGTTGTTGTTCCGTTATCGGTCGAGGTAGGGCATTTGGTAGGTCCTCACAAAAAGCGCTATTTAGAGAAGTTAGAGATAGCGGGACTGGATACCGACCCTTACCTTCTTCCTCCTTCAATTTTCACGGACCTCATTAAATCGCCGAATCTGCCCGACTTCAGCCCGCATGATTTGTACCACTATGTGGTAAACGGGATATCCTCATAGACTGGTGCTGATCTTAAGGCTTTTAAAAGTCTGCAGAGCTGCCAACTTCTGAGTCCTAACCATTTGCCAATTGATAATAGTGTGGATTTTAGCTATTTCTGTGTTAAATAGTTGGAAAAGACTGCGGTAAAATGGTTCACAGTACAAATCGAATCATATTTTAGAAATTAAATTGAAATAAAAGCTTTTACTGAGTTTAAATGCCTGAGATTAGAGTCTTTACTATTATTTTATACACTTCTATTATGCTTTTCTTCTGATAAAATCTAATGAATGGGCTACTGGTCTCTGTAAAATGTATAACTGCAGATAACAGCAGCTTTGATTCAGTTTATCCACTGAGAAAGAGAAGCGTAAAGTGATGATTTGTGATAGAGGGACTGTCAAAATCAAATAAACCAAATGAGTAGTTTATATTAAACTAAAGCAACAGATAATGTGTATGTCAAGACCATATAATTATATTTCGTATATATTATTGTTTATAGATGTCAAATATCAATTGACTTTTTTTATTAAAACCTGTCACCGCAAACATCACGCAGGCTTGTACTGCTTGCAAACATGCACACGCGAGTGATGGTTGCTTAAAATTGCTGTTTTCTGAGGGTATCTGCGTGCGTGGAATCCGGGCAGGTCTCTGCTTTTCATCCAGACCTTGACGCTTTGTGTGTTCGACTGGTGCGGAGCTGACTGATCGGCGTATGACATCAGAGTAACGCGAGAGCAAAGGTAAAGGCGGACCCTTTTGTAACATTTCGACTTGCTCTCGCGGTACTCTGATGTCCTCGCTGCCGAACTTCCTGCGCAGCGCCACATAAAGTGAAATGCTATTTGACTCTTTGCAGCAAAGTACCAGCAACATGAGAAGTGGTGGCACGCAAAAGACAGTGAAGGTACGCTAAAATATAAAAGTGTCAGTACTGCGAGCACTGGTTTAGCTACTTACATCGTGAAAATTGATGTGTGGCGTGAGAATGGGGTCAATTGCGATGCGTGGGAGTTAGCAGCTATGATTTATGGTGTCACTGCAGCATTAAACAGTAACATTCATGTAAAAATAATGTATTTATGCCACTTTTCTGTAATGGTAGGTGCATCATAGCAACACGAAATAACCATTTTATGACCCTAACGAACACAAACACGTACTTGTTCGGCTTGCCGTCCGTCTACAATATAGCACTTCCGCCGTCCGTCATGGCGTCCATAATTCGCGCGAGTAGACCGTGACGTCACGTGCAAAGGTCTATATATTATATGAGGTACTGATTTTTCTGATATTTTTTTCATCAAAGCGTATTCATATTGTGGCAGCACATGGTGTTATATATATTAATATTAATTAATTAAATTGTATGTTTTTGTTCAATAGTAGAGGAAAGATGTTCCGGTTGGTCGATGTAGAGTTTGTCCCGCCTCTCCTTCATTGTGATTGGACAGCTAGAAAAGTGACGTCACTGAGCGCCACGTTTTAATAAATACATATTATTACTAGATTAACAATTAGTTTACACATTATCTTACAAGAAATGTTTAAAATGTACAATAACCTAATTTAATATGTATATTTGATGTGGAATATAATTTATATATAAAAAAAAGTATTTTAGCCATGGGGGCCTGGACCCGCCTATGCTGCTGCAGTGTCACGTGTCAGACTGATAATCCAGCCTCAACAGCCTCAAGCTCAGGCCATTGGTTAGGGAAATTAATTTATTACTTGTCTTTGCATGTGAAGAGAAGTATTAACATACAAAACAATGACACTGAACAGCTTTAAATAAGATTATTGAATAAAATGTTTTATGTAAATTATATAAAAAGTTAAAACTATTTTAAACAGTTGAATAACATGGCTTTTTTCCAATCTGATTGATCTTAACAAAAGTTTTGTTTTTGTCTCAGGGACAATGAAATAGACACAAAGCTCCACGCCAACACACCACAGAACAGCAGGTAACAGAAAGCACCAGCTGACATCTGTAAAAACATTGCACAATAATCTTACAACTCATTTACAGGTAAATATTAAAGTGAGTGAATAAATAAATGAAATAATCTCATTGTCCTACTATACAGATGTAAATATACTGTATATGTTCATGTTCCCTGAGGAAGTCTACCTGTAGGAAAGGAAATACAAAGTCCACAGTGAAGTTTGATAACCAGTTGAGAAATCCCCCTACAAGGTAGCAGGATGATGAGACTGTTTAAAGAGCTCTCGTGTCATCAGAAAGCTGCACAGAAGATGCATTTGGTTTTTAATTGTTTTAAATGGATCAAAAGTTAAACTTTATCTCACTTAGTAGCATGGGTAAATCATCTGAAGGAAAATCTTTTAAAATAAGAAAGAAAAGAATCATGTCTATTTGTAAAATCTATTTTGCATTAATACAAGATGCAAACTAAATGGCTTTTTAGGACATTCATTATCCCTGTAAAATTAAATGGGTTCAATCCCAAAAATCGTGGTAGCTGTACAAAGTGCAGAGAAGAAGTATTGCTGTGTAAGGGAATGAAAAGAGCTTCAAACATTTTTTAAGGATTTTTTATTATGATTGGTCAGTTAATCAAAGAAAATATTCCTCTTGAACGCAAACTGTGTGTATTCAATATTAACACAAAAAATTTGGTCACAAGAAATTAGTAATTTCACAAATTAAATATTAATATTATTCATAAAAACATAATTGTGTCATTCTTTACTTTTAACAAAAAACATGAAACCATTATTTTCATACATTTTTATCTAGTTTTCGGTAAAAAAAACATCATACGTTCCGGTAGCCTATACTATGATCGAACCACAATGCAATATATATTGGCAATTGGAAATTAATAAAAAACTAATATATAACCCAATTCTTTTGACTACATTTGAAGTTGCATGCTATTTGGAATAAAAAACATGACTTCTCTCCTTATGTAGTTATTTGGTGAACAAACATAAATGTGGCTTGGATGATGGTGTAAGGATGATGGTGAAAAGGAAACAAAAGCTAAAAGTTGTGTTTTAAACTGTTACTCATTAAGACATGGGGTGGTTTGTATATTGTACACATCTGTACAGATCTCACAGGAAACTGAGGAGTGTGAATTGCAGTCTTTCAGGTGTAAAATTTGTAATTCATTTGATTAAGTCAATGGTTAATATCAGCTGTGTGCTTACCATCATCAAAATATCTTCTTTTGTGTTCATTTAAAAAAAGGAAGTTCTTCTTATTCAGGTTTGGAGGAACATGACGATGAGAAAATAATGACAAAATTTTCATTTTTGGGTGAACTTTAATACCCATTATATACACTGCAAGAAAAAAATCAGGGTTAGTTCATTTTAATATTTTTTCACTTTTAAACACAACACAATTTAATCCAAAAAACAAGTAAAATATGCAGTGAACAGTACATTATGTCATTCATTTTTTTAATCTCTTGAGATAAAAACTCCACCGAAGGCTGAACGCGCCAGGTGTTGTTCTTAAAATGGCCGCTTGAGGGCGCTTAAGCGCTTTGGTTGCTATTATACAAATCTCAGCTAAATTTCTGTATTATAAGTATCGGATTTTGCATAGAATTTGTTTTATCAAAGCGTATTCATATTGTGGTAGCAAACTGTGTTATATATTAATCTACACGCCTAATTAAATTTTATGTTTTTGTTCAGTAGTAGAGGAAAGATGCTCCGGTTGGTTGATGTAGTGTTTGTCCCGCCTCTCCTTCATTGTGATTGGACGGCTGGATAACTGACTTACCGAGCGCTGCGTTTTGATTAAATACATATTATTACAAAATTAACAATTGTTTTACACATTATTAAAGTAACGTTTAAAATGAACAAGAACCTAAATTAATATGTATATTTGTTGTGGAATATAATTTATTTTTATCAAACTCCTTTTAGCCAATCAGAGGCCTTGCCCCCCCCCGCAAGCTCTGCCAATGCATACTATTTACGTAATGCTTTTAACCTTGCAATGTGGGGCACTAAAATATAATTTCTTCTATTAGATCTACTCGATTTGTGAATATAATAAAAGAAACCAACATATAAAAGAAAATGGAATGGAAATGGAAATCAAGATCATAAGAAAAAAATGAAAGTAAAGAAATAAAAGGAGAGGGGGCATACAAGTTTACAAGCATATTAAGGTAGACTATTGAATAGGTCACAAATTTAAATAGTTTTAATAGCTTTCTTATTAAGCGGTATCGAAATTATATCCAAGTATAACTTCAATTCTTGTTTGAAGTTACTTGGATCCAACAATTTCTTTCTTTAAAGCTTTGGGCCTACATTTAAAACTGGAAAAAATACTGAAAAACGCAATTAATTATATCAAATTATCTGTTGTAATAAACATTGGTAAAAGGCTGGTTTTATTTTAGTACTTTAAATTATACCATAAAATTAGTTGTTTAAAATATTTGTAGAATATAGTTATTCTGCTGTGTAACCTAAAAATTAAAAAATAAAAAGGATAACTATCTGCTTTTCATAAACAGGCTCTTTTGGCTTGGTCTCTGATATTCAAGCACACATTTTCAACTAATTTTATTTGGAATAATTGTAATTTTTTTTATTAAACCAATTCTGAAAAATCTAAATGTTCTTGTACAAAATATTTTAGTTAGTCAATTAATCAATTCTCAAGGGTTGTTATTCTCATTAATTTCTAGATCAGTTTCAGTTTTTCATAAAGAATTTTCAATAGTTACCAGTTTAATCCCAGGTGTCCTTGCTTTACTGAGAGGCGCCCATTATTCTTCTTCTTCAGTATCTTTGCATCTGGTCAATAATCCTGTTGTGAAAATTTAGCTTTTTCACCTTATAAAAATAATAAATCCATTCACTATTCCAGCAGGACATTCCCAGCCGGCAAAACGGTGAATCAACTTCAAGGTTGAATCAACATTGAATTACATTTTGATTTTGCCAATTAAATCAACGTCGATATCGCGATGCAGTTTCACATTCCTATTTTAAACACTGAATATAGATTTTTACTTCACATTCCAATAAAAATGATTTACGATAAATACGTCATGTTTTCAGTACAATTATCATATGAATGCAACTATCTGCACATAACTTACAGTACAACCCTATTCATAATACTAAACACCTGAAGTAGGCAAAGTTTGAATGTGAACAAATGATGGCACGTGCCTACCATTTCTAAATAATCACAAAAGCAGCTGTTAAAATTGCTCAATAGCTGTGCAGAAGTGGAATATTCCAAAGAATAAAAACATAAAAGATGAAAACAAAATCATTTTTAAAAATCATTTTATTCATCTGAATAGAAAACTTTTTATTCAAGGAAAACTGCAAATATGAATTTTGTTGTTAGTTTACCTTACCCTCATACTGTACTGTAGCATCTAAAGAGGAAAAACAAACCACAAGTTATTTCATTGTCAATGCTGCAGCCAATGTATAAAAAAATCTTATTGCACATCAGGGCAAGATTTGTGTTCTTTAATAGTCTGACTAGAAACATAGCATAGCTGTCTGATGAAGGAAGACAGCTGTTGTGTTTATAAAAGTGACAATGAGCTTCAGTCAAGATCATCTACAGTCACAGTGCATTCAGAAAGTATTCAGACCACCTTCATTTTTTAATTTTATGTTGTTGGATGAACCATTGTTGATATTTACACCATGACAAAGTGAAAACAGAATTTTAAAAACTTTTGCAAATGCATTCAGACCCTTTACAACAGCACCTGAAATTTTGCTCAAGTTTACCTCCCATTTGTCTTGATGGTTGATGAGATGTTTCTTCATTTAAAAGGTTCTGACGAACACAAAGGAATATATTTTGAATAATGTTTGTAACCAAAATGATCACAAGCACCATTTACTTCCATAGTAAGAAAAAATAATATTGAAGTAAATGGTGCTTCTGATCAGTTTGGTTACGCAGCAAGCTTTGCAACACCTGGATTTGTTTGTCAGACCTGAGGCTGTAACTGCTGCTTCAACTAACTTCTGAGTAAAGGGTCTGAATACTTAGACGATATCGACTTTATTTTTCACCCCCCCCCCAAAATGAAAAGCTAAACAAAGCAAACTGACTGGCTGCTTTACGTGTCAATCAAACAGCCTCTTGTGCTGTCACTTACCAATGAAAGCTAAGATGGACTTCTGGACCGTCTGTGAGAGACTTCAACTCACCCAGACTGGCAAGGCATCACGCTGGCAGACATCCCGACCTGATCAAAGAATTTAGTGTGAAATGTGATTGAATATCATTTGCTCTGTGACTTATTTTGTGACACACAAACATTTTGGGGGGCACTTACATTTTGCTTAACTGGGCCGAAGCGTAGTGCGATCATCCCCACTCCCTTGCTGGTCTGCACTCACACTACACTACATGTACAAGATGTGATTGTACTGAAGAAAACGTGAAGATATGTGTGATGGATTTAATCGGAATTATAAATTTATGACTTACTAGCTGTTGTTGAAATCATGCGCGCTTTGCACCTCTTCCGAATTAAAATGGACCGTGCCAGAGACCACCTCTGCAAAGCATACCAGCATACACTTAAGTGTACCATACCCTGTTACAGTACTGAACGATCACACTAGCCAAATAAACCATACTTACTGGTGTCAAATGAACTCTGGTACGGTAGGCATAGTGCAAGTTAAACTATATTATAATATTTAATTATAAAATAAAATGTAAAATTTGCTTCTTATCTAAATGGATGTACTTTTGATCACTAAATGTAAAAGGGACAGAAAAATAAAAAATACTTTGTTACTTTAACTTTTGTTAACAGTTCATCACTGATGAGAAGTTAACATTTTTAAGCTTCTTGACTTTTCATGTCATTTGAACATGCATAGCCTGAAGTGTAAAAAAAGACAGACGCAAACGTTCTGGTCCTATTTTTAAAATATGTTTTACAAACTTACCACCGATGATCTGGAAAGCAGAGATGAAACAGCATCTTCCCACATTTCCCCTTCAGGCTCATCTTAGCTCTCATGGCCTTTGATAAAGAAATACAGATTTTATTAGTATAGAAACATAAATTAAATTAAGTAGAGTTTAGAGCTAATCTAGGGTTTGTTGATCTTAGTTCAATTTAAATTTGATTTGTGCAACTAAAACCGCCAAACCAGTAGACAGAGCAGTCACTTCAGTATTTAACAATGGATAGCAATGGCAGTTCAGACCCTGAGGAAATATTAAATGTTTATTTATACTCATGTGTTGGACCACAGCCATGCAATTATGAGTCTGCTATGCCGCCAAAAGTGCTGGGACAGGTCAGGATTAAACATACGGTCAAAGGAGACAAATTGAGGTGTTGTGTGAGGAGAACAGGACAGATGTCTTGGTTATTCATCTTCTGAAGTTCCTGAAGTAACAAATGACAAAATCAGACAGAAGGATTAATACACAAAATGATGCCCATTATAAAGTGACAATGAAAGCCAATTAAGATCCTCCATCGGCGCAAGCTTGGAAGATTCACAGACAGTCTTAAAAATTAAAAGAGCGGTCTCAAAGTTTAGACTGTAATAAAAATAAAGTTCATTATAAACAAATATATTGCATTACCTACAAAATGTAAGAAACAAAATTCAGAGAATTTGAGTCATGCCTAACGTTTCTCAAATCCCCACAGTTACTAAGTTTTGAGTTTGTTGTTAAAATGTAGTTAAAAAAAACTTCAGCATCAGTTAAAAGACAAAAAAGACAGAGCAAAATTTAACCACACATTTGACCAATTCCTAAAAATTTTCTGTTTATAAAAAACATACCAACCAAAATTACCTTTTTCCTCTCAGAGTCCGGCAGCTTCCAGTTCCTCGCTTTCAAACTTTGTTGGTGTAACCCTCTGTGTCAGGCTACTTAAGCAGCAGAGCACTCTTGTGAAGCTCCAGCGAGGTCTTGCAGAACGATTACGACGACTTAAACGTCTCCTGTTGGCTTCTACTCCATAGCTTGCAAACAGTCTGTTTACTTCAACTGTAAATTTGAAAACAATGTAAATATAAACGTATCCCATAAAACATTTAATCAATATTTTGGCCACCTGCAGCCACAAACGTTTGCCACTTGGCCTCTCCTGAAGTCTTGCAAGTTTGCTTCAAGTTTGTTTCATTGAATGGCATAACTCCAGTGACCATGACCGACAAAATCACTCCCAGGCTCCATGTTAATGTGCAGCGTCATACCTTCACAAAAGGCACTAAATCACATTCCCGCTCATTTTCCTTCACTACTCCCTGCTGGTGAAATGATCTTCCTATAGGAGTCTGGTCAACCGCATCTCTTGCAGCATTAAAAAAACAACTAAAAACTCATCTAGTCCAAAAATACTTCACAAATTGATATTGACTGCAGACACACCTCTACTATCTTAAATAAAAAATAAAAATGACTAACTCTCTCTCTTTACAGGTAATGTTTTGGAATAGTGAAAACTTGTAACCTGGTATAAACACTTCTTGTATTATTGCCTCCCTATAACAAATGGCTTAATTGTTTCCTAATCTTTGTAAGTTGCTTTGGCTAAAACATCTGCTAAATGTCTAAATGTAAATGTATCATACTATGGTTTATTTTTGAGGACTTCAGGCAGCAGAACTGCAGGTGTCATTGAGCTGAAAATGATCTTGAACACCACAGTTAGAGATCTTCACACGTGAGAGTACATTTTCACCACTTTGGAATCAAAACCAAGCATTGTTAATAAATCAGATAAGTGGACTCGAAATAGATACATTTGAAATGATGCCCAACCCTACTAATGGCCACTTCGATGAATTCATGCCAATGATTTTCATGTTAATAGAACGAAAAGTACTGTGTGACTGCGGCATGTCTTACATGACTATAATTCACATTTTCTGGGTTAGAGTTGTTGCATATTACAAAATAGATTATGATCCACAAATAAATGTCGAATTCACAAATGCACAGAAGCGATCTACAAATATATTTAGAATATATTAATTTGATAATAATAAACAGCAGTACCGTAATGTGTGTTACACAGTGACAGTGGGTGTTACATAGAATTTGGCCATACACATTACAGTACTGTGAGCTGCATTACTTACTTTTTTTTTTTAAAGAATATTTTCATTTGCAAATCAACTTTAATTTATTTGTGAATTCTACCGATTGTAACTAACTACTATACTTACAAAACACTTTTTTTAATAACACCTCCACTAATCAGCCAATAAACTACCAACAGTTCAATGGATAAAAGCATGCAGATAGGACAAATTTTCTACTTCTTTACTACTTCCTCACTTTATCTTTTGATTTATAAATGCACTCTCTGTTACTCAATGACTCTGTGCTTTGACAATAAATAAATTTATTAATTCTGTTGTATTTTTTCTCTGTGCTTTATTTTCCTTTGACTTCTACACTTTGATGAAGGACTTCTGTCTCTGTTCTCAATCGCTGGAGTCAATTTGTGGATCTGCTAAATCAAGAAATGTAAAGAACTTTGTATTTAGCATTTTACTTCAGTTTTCTTTCCTTTGAAAAGGTCTGTCTTTGATGACCTAATGTATAAAATTTCTGAAAAATATGATCTGCTCTGACCTTTATTCCTCATTGAACCATTTATGTTGTAAGAGTTCTTGCAATGTTGGCCTATTTTCTTCATGGGAGTCCAGGCACCGATCCATCAAGTCTTGACAGTCTGTATTCGCAAGTGTAGGCAAGAGCATTGATTAGACATTTAGGTTTTGGCAAATATATACAATCTTATATAAGCTTCTGAATTATGTACTATACAGAAACATTAATCAATGTTGACATTTTGAAGTTTAAGTAGCAATTTCTTCGAATTAAAACTTGTGCAGAAGTTTTGCTTGCGTTTAACAAGGAATTGTTTTGTTAGTGTCATTCTCTTACCTTTGGATATCACAGCAGTGCTGTCAGTGGCTCTGCCTCTATACACACGTCCATGCAACATTTTGAACAATGACATAGCCAAAGCATACACAGTCTGTCGAACAGCAAAATATAGCCCTGTAACATAAACAAAAGGTTAGAAAATATTTCATCATTCAAAAGTAAATGTAATTGTAAATTTCAGTAGTGTGCTTCCAAGAAAACAATACAGAAAGTCAACTCACCACTGTATGGTGCGCCTTGTCTCCCACAATCTTTCACAAGATCACAGACTCCAAAGTCTATCATTTTCAGCTCCATCGTGTCGGTGTTGACCAGCATGTTGTCGAGCTTTAAATCTCTGTTATAGACACCACTGTCAATGCAGTGTATAGAGGCGAGCACTGCTTGGCGCATGAATGGACGTGCCTGGACTTCTGACAGACAACCTCCATTTCTCCGGACAAACTCATGAAGATTCAAGCAGGGATGAGGAAACTCCAAAACCATGATGTACTGATGTTCCTCTTCAAACCAGTCCAACATTTCCACAATGTAGGGGCTTTTCTTCGGTTGAAGCAGCATCAGATTGATTGCCACTTCTGAATAAAGAGACTTGGCATGTCCAGGCTAGTACAAAAGCATTAAAAGAGGTTAGCTGAAAATAGCGGAGATATCATTTTCATGCACTTTTACTAAGATAAAGTAGGGTCTTTATTTATGCATTTATTACAGCTGAATTCTGTAACTTTTGCCTCACTATCGCCATCTCTGTTTAAACTATAAAACTGCAGTTATTTGCAGAGTAATTTTCTGTTTGCGCGTTCTGCTTCGAATCTGATGTCTGATCAACACATCAGAGCGGATCAGTCATTATACATGAACATGACAAAGAGAAAAACATCCTAAAACTATTGAAAGCCCTGCTGATATTCACGTCACGTTCCCCTGTGTAGCTGAATGCTCTTTACAGTTTTCAGTGTTTTAACAACAGATGATTCCTCAGAGATTATGTTGCTTAAAACTATTTATACTTTTAACAAATAATAAATCATTTTTTATAGGCTTATTATTGTGAATTGGGTTTAGGTAAGTAGACAATGAACACTTATTATTTATGTATTTACTCAACAACTGATTTTTGTTTGTGTTATTTAGTTTGTCCCCCTCATGGTGATATAGACAAAACCTGATGTTTCATGTTATCTGAAATATGTCCTAAAGAGCATCTTATGTGCTTCAACAGAGCCAAAGACATCTCAAAATCAATTTTTATATATATTAAAAATCTTACTAACTTACCATTGCAATACAACTGCTAGTGTGCCAACCCTTCTCAATAAATTTGATGGCGACCTATAAGGGAAAGTAATCATTTGTAAGTCACATCAAACTATAACTGATATAAACATATTTAGATCAAAACACTCAACATGGATTTATATGTTAGGTCACATTGTGCTGTTTGATGAAGAGCAGTTTTACCTTTCTGCCATCGGATTTTCGATTTCCCTCATGAACTGTCCCAAAGCCACCTTTTCCTATCTGTTTTTCTACTGTATAAAGCAATTCAAATGCACCTGAAAAACAATCAATACAAAATGAACATAAGGCATTTTTTGTCTTCAATAGCAGTGCTGCTTATTATAAAACAGATAGAATAAATATTCATGTAATGCGAGTTGTTCAGTACATCCAATGCTAATCAGCTACTAGCATCATAAACAAGATGCATGTTTGGGATCAAGTACGAGTGAAACAGCAGGACAACCATTAAAAAAAAACTAAATATTTATTTACACCGGAAATCAGGACAAGATGAAGAGAAAAGCTCAAGACTCATTGTGCCGAATCAAGAGTCCTTCAGAATAACACATTATATATTGAATACAAGGGGAAGGTATTACATAAACATATGGTGTATAAATACACTTATTAGAGTCACTGGGCACAGTTTTGAAACAATTAGGAGAAGAGCATTTGACGAGAGAAAAATAAAACTGACAATAAAAAACAGAACATAACAAAAGTAAACTCACTAGCAGGTTGGGAATCGTCATGGCCACTTGACTGCAGGCCAGATGGACTGCCTGGTTTATGACAGACCACTGGCTCGAGTCTGAAGGGACTTTTCTGCGCACGGGCACTTTGCAGACCGGAAAGGCCTGGCTTGCAATAAGTCTGATCTGGTTGAGCCTGCGGCTCCGGGTCAAATGGACCGTGGTCAAGATCAGTCACTTCTTGGATTTCTGTTGTCTCCAAGGTAAATGAACCAGCCTGGCAATAGACTGGTTCTTCATGGCTCGCTTGCTCAAGTCCGAAGGGACTGTTTTGCTCACGGGCACCGTGCAGGCCGAAAGGGCCTGACTGACAAAAAGTCTGATCAGGTTGAGCACGAAGCTCCGCCGGGTCGAGTGGACCTTGGTTAGGATCAGTCTCTTCTTGGATTTCTGTTTTCTCCAAGGTATATGAACCAGACAGGCAATAGTCTGGTTCTTCATGGCTCGCTTGCTCAAGTCCGAAGGGACTATTTTGCTTACGGGCTCCATGCAGGCCGAAAGGGCCTGACTGACAAAAAGTCTGATCAGGTTGAGCACGAAGCTCCGCCGGGTCGAATGGACCTTGGTTAGGATCAGTCTCTTCTTGGATTTCTGTTTTCTCCAAGGTATTTGAACCAGCCAGGCAATAGGCTGGTTCTTGAAAACCCGTATGCTTGAGTCCAGATGGACCTTTCTGCAGATCAGTTGAATCTGCACGGGTACTAGACAGCAGGTCGGATGGACCTGGCTGAGGATAATCTGGATCAGATGACTCCAGGTCATCCTCATTTTGGCAGATACAGCAAGCATGCTGTATAGCCTCGACTGTTCTACGGAAAAAAGCACGGATGCTCTTTCCCTTTCCTTGTTTTGTTTTTTTATCTAAAAGACAGAAAAGACAAATAATAATGTTAGCAACAGATACCAGTAATATATTTCTTAACTCTTTCCCTGCGTAGCTACATACTCTATACTCTCATTATGGTGTAATAATCAAGGACTTTGCTGCTGTAACATGGCTGCAGGAGGCGCAATGATATTACGCTGTGCCCAAAAATAATCCCATTAGTAACTTTCAATAGCAGGGGACTATTTTCGGCCGCTGCGTAATATCATTGCGCCTCCTGCAGCCATGGTACGGAAGCAAAGTCCTTGATTATTACGCCAGAATGAGAGTATAGTTCCTAGCCATATTGGGCTAGTAAATCGCAACTTTTAATTTTCTGTCAGTCTTGGTACACGATGTAACTACAGAAGAGTCAAGTTTTAAATAGGAAAGATATCAAAACTCTTTGGTTATTTTTTAGCGGAATGTTAATGGTCTAATCAGATTCAATGGAATGTGCTAAGCTATGTTAAAAGTGGTACCGCCAGACCCGGAGACCGGCTGAATGGATTTCAAAACTGGTAAAAATCAAATATTTAACTCTTGGAATATTTTAAAAAAAAAAGTGTAGTGTCCCTTTAAGGTGTCATTAATGTTGTGACTGACCTGCTTTTTTCTTTCTCCTCTCTTCCTTTTCTGCAGCCCTTGGAGGGGTGATGCTCTCTTGACTAGCTGCAGGTGTAGAGATGTTTGACCTCTGCCGAACATCTCGTGCACCGCTGCGCGTCATGAGCCCACAAGCTGACGTAGACAGAATGGTATTCTGTCTAACGGCTGAACAGACCAGATAAGAACATCACATTATAAACTGTAAAATCTAACTCATTTTACTGTATAGTTATTGAGGTATTTTGACAAACTTTATGAAACATATTAAACAAAAATTGTATAAACTGTATGCTACGGTTACTTTATATTATTCCACACCTCTTTAGAGAAACTTATTACATATCTATATATTTGAGGTGTCATTATAATGGTGTGACTGACCTGCTCGGCTGCACTCCTCATCATTTACAGCACACTTTACGTGACCAGCTGCAGTTGTAGAGACGTTCAACCTCCGTTGAGCATCACCTACACTGCTGCCGGTCACAAGCCCACAAGTTGATCCAGACAGGATGGTATTCTGTCTAACAACTGGACAGACAGGAAATCAAGAACACTTTATAAACTTCTATAAAATCTAACATATTTTACTGTATAGTTATTGTGGTATTTTGACAAACATTATATACACAGTATGCTACTGTTACATTGTGTTTTTCAATTCCAAATGTTTATTGAGTTTACTCTTAATGTGAAAAAAAAATAATGTGCTTTCAAACATAAAATATATTATTATGTTGGCTTGAGAAAGCCAACATACTGTTGTTGCACTTAAACTTATTATTATTCCCTCTTCTTTTCTTCTGAGACTAAAATTTCTAACTCTAACTCGTCCTAGAGCTTTCAAGCTACAGCCATCAAACTTTGGACAGACTTTCGGTCTGATCTGACGAGGTGTGCTATATCTTTTCTAACTGATGGGACCTTCCGAATTCCTAAACGGGGCGCTGAAACACCCCAAAATTTCCATTGACTTAACATTGAGACAAACTTTGACGGGTCAAAGCTGCGAGTGAGAAACTTGTAGAAACTTGTGGCTTACCACATTTAAGGAGGCTGACAGGCTGTGTAAGAACATACCTCACAATGGGGTGTAAGCTGTACCCCTGGGGTGTAAGAGGCCCCCAAAATTTCCCATTGACTTATAATGGGGCAGGAAACATGCCCATAAAAGGGAATAAAAGCGTCCCAGATGGAATATCTTCACTTTAGAGGGTCTTAGAGACATGGGGGTGGGCTCATTTTACTCAAGCATCCAATCAGTCTCTTAGGATCACCCCAGAGCTATTAAGCCACGCCCCTAGCAACAATTTTGGGTACCCTAGCAACATCTCCCATAGACTACCATTATAAAAAGCCCAGATGGATATCTTTGCACCAGAGTGTCATAGAGACATAGGGGTGGGCTCATTTTACTCAGGCATCCAATCAGTCTCTTAGGATTCTTATTGAGGTATTAAGCCACGCCCCTAGCAACAAAATATGAAGACCCTAGCAACATAATAAACAAAGCCTTATATCTCTGGATCTGAACATCGTAGAGACACAGGGGTTGGACCGTTTTTCTTGTGGTTTGACGTGTAATCATTATGGGATGCCAATTTTCTCCCTAGCAACCAAACTTAGTACCCTAGCAACGGAATAAACAAAGCCTTATATCTCCGCTTCAGAACATCATAGAGACACGGGGGTTGGACCGTTTTACTTGTGGCTTGAAGTGTGATCATTATGGGATGCCAATTTTCTCCCTAGCAACCAAACTTAGTACCCTAGCAACGGAATAAACAAAGCCTTATATCTCCGCATCAGAACATTGTAGAGACACGGGGGTTGGACCGTTTTACTTGTGGCTTGAAGGGTGATCATTGTGGGATGCCAATTTTCTCCCTAGCAACCAAACTTAGTACCCTAGCAACGGAATAAACAAAGCCTTATATCTCCGCATCAGAACATTGTAGAGACACGGGGGTTGGACCGTTTTACTTGTGGCTTGAAGGGTGATCATTATGGGATGCCAATTTTCTCCCTAGCAACCAAACTTAGTACCCTAGCAATGGAATAAACAAAGCCTTATATCTCCGCATCAGAACATTGTAGAGACACGGGGGTTGGACCGTTTTACTTGTGGCTTGAAGGGTGATCATTATGGGATGCCAATTTTCTCCCTAGCAACCAAACTTAGTACCCTAGCAACGCAATAAATGTTAGCTTCATGCTAGCTTCATGTTAATCATGCTAACATCATGCTAGCTTCATGTTAATCATGCTAACATCATGCTAGCTTCATGCTAATCATGCTAACTTCATGCTAGCTTCATGCTAATCATGCTAACATCATGCTAGCTTCATGCTTATCATGCTAGCATCATGCTAGCTTCATGCTAATCATGTTAGCATCATGCTAGCTTCATGCTAATCATGCTAGCTTCATGCTAGCTTCATGCTAATCATGCTAACATCATGCTAGCTTCATGCTAATCATGCTAGCATCATGCTAGCTTCATGCTAATCAGGCTAGCATCATGCTAGCTTCATGCTAATCATGCTAGCATCATGCTAGCTTCATGCTAATCATGCTAGCATCATACTAGCTTCATGCTAATCATGCTAGCTTCATGCTAATCATGCTAGCTTCATGCTAATCATGCTAGCATTATGCTAGCTTCATGCTAGCATCATGCTAGCTTCATGCTAATCATGCTAGCATCATGCTAGCTTCATGCTAATCATGCTAGCATCATGCTAGCTTCATGCTAATCATGCTAACATCATGCTAGCTTCATGGTAAATCATGCTAGCATCATGCTAGCTTCATGCTAATCATGCTAACATCATGCTAGCTTCATGGTAAATCATGCTACCTTCATACTTAAACATACTAACAGCCAGATAGCCTACTAAACTAAACTTATGTCAAACCGTTTTAAACGTTCAGGCTACGCTTTCTCAAGCCAACATAAAGTTTGTCTTCAAACTTTACTATCTAGTTACATATGTATATTTTTGAGGTGTCATCATAAAAGTGTGACTGACCTGTCGGGCTACACTCCTCATCATCACCCACAGCTCCTGGAAGAGTGAACCTCATGTGACCAGCTGCAGGTCTAGAGATGTTCAACCGCCGTTGAGCACCACCTAGACCGCTACTGGTCACGAGCCCACGAGCTGAGGCAGACAGAATTGTATTCGGTCTAACAGCTGGACAGACAAAAAAAAATCAAGCACACTTTTTAAACTTCTCTAAATCGAACATATTTTACTATATAGTGTAAACCCTGGACCACAAAACAAGCTTTGGCAGTGGGCGTTTACGTCCAGGTCTTCAATTTGGCCCGAATTCTAACTCAATGTAATTCAATGTAACTCTCTCAATGTAAAAGGCTCTGAGGAGAAATATCGCACGGCTCTCAGCCAATCAATTTCAAGAACCAGAAATAACTTTTATAATATAATATAAACTGTTATAAATGTAAATATCTAACACTATACATAATATACAAACATACATCAGTAAAACCAAGCTGGTATGGGGTTCGTACTCTGTGCTAATAATCATTTAACGGACCAAAAATGAGGCGCTGTCACTTTAAATCCGGTGCTATTGATTTATATGTTCTCATTAGCAGCGGAAACTTTCATCATAGTACTAATGTGCCTAGTTTGGTTGTCTAGTGTAATAATATTATTGAGTTTATAAAAACGTTTGAGCAAATAAATTTGTGAGTGATATCCGCCTAGCAGCGTATCTCTCTGACGAACGCTTGTGTTGTCTCCGCTTGTTTTCGGACGCTGTCCGAGTCACAGATAACTTATGTGTCAAAGGCTCAAATGGATAATGAGTTCAATATCAAATGTTGTGATTAACTGACCTGGTGGCATCCACTCATCTTCCATTACGGCTCCCGGAAGGGAAAATCCGCTTTTGAGCTGATCATTTGATTTAGGCATTTTTACCTCAGTCTATTTCACGACAGTCTGTAACAGTGTTATTGACTTGTCGCGTTTAAACGTTTGGTATGCAAGTGTTGAAAGTCTGAAATAGCTGTCAAGGATTAGCTTTGCTTTCGCTCAGAGAATTAATGATCTAAAGAGAATTTTTCCAGAACGCCTCAATTTATATGTTCTGTTTATGACATCAAACATTCTATTTGCTTTGCTATGGTAACGCGTAATTTACCTCCTGCACGTGCGACCAGGTCACGTGATGTTTCAGTTCACGTGGATTAAATCCTTCCGGTTTTCTCAAGTTTTCGTCAGAGATACGCTGGCGGATTTCACTCACAAATTTATTTGCTCAAACGTTTTTATAAACTCAATAATATTATTACACTAGACAACCAAACTAGGCACATTAGTACTTTGATGAAAGTTTCCGCTGCTAATGAGAACAACATATAAATCAATAGCGCCGGATTTAAAGTGACAGCGCCTTATTTTTGGTCGTTAAATGATTATTGGCACAGAGTACGAACCCCATACCAGCTTGATTTTACTGATGTATAATTGTATATTATGTATAGTGTTAGATATTTATAACAGTTTATATTATATTATAAAAGTTAAACCCGCAATTCATATATTTGTTAATCAGTATATTTCTTTTAATTGTGTTATTGCCCCGTCTTTTAGACGCTGTCTGGCGGCTTTTTCCAGTCACAGAAATAAGGTTGAAAAGTTATCGAGTTCAATATTTGCTTATCGTGTGCTGCTTGACATACCTGCAGGGCTGCACTCAACTTCCAGAACTGCCCCCTGAAGGGAATTGCTTCCTTGACCAGCTGCAGTTGCAGTGATGCTTTGCCACCGCCGAGCATCACGTGCACCGCTGCCGGTCTTCAGCACATCATTGAATTTAGACATGATGGTATGTCTACTTCACTCTATTCCACGACTGTCTTGAGTGTTTTAGACTCGTCGATTTAAATAGAGGTGAACGTTTTGTTCAAAAGTTTTTGTTTACTGTCTGTAAAGTCTGTAAGCGAGAGAGCTGTCAGTGATCGACTTGCTTTTGCTCTGAGAATCACTGAACTGAAGATTTGTTGATTAGTTACTATAGTGACGTCAAACGTTCCATGGTTGTCACGGTTACGCGTCTGTACGAACTTTACTGGTCTCTGTTTGTTTAATGGTAGTGGCTTAACTGAACTATTTTAACCTATAACTCTGGGAAAATATCAAATATTTTCTTTTCCTAAAGACGAGGGGAGAAGACGATCATGGGTTACTGCTATGTGAAGGGAGGTTTGGCAGCCGATCTGTAGTTAACATTGTATACAACATAGTACACATTTTACACCTAACGTAAATTTTGTGTTTTTTGATACCCTTTACTATGATTTGAACTAAGGTAATCCAGTTGTTGTTTATTTTGCTTGTTATCAGAAATAAACAATTCTCAAATAACTCTTTTGTTATTATTTGCCGAATTTTATCTAAGTTACGTTTGTCCCACGAAAGCCATTTGTTTATATTATTACTTCTAAAACTGTCTATAGATCTCTCCCTCTGCTAAACTGTTTTATACATTCATCCCTGAGAAACTGTTACCTAAAGTAAAGATATTTATAAAATATTAGCAGTGTAGTGCAAGGTATACACATAAAGAGTATTACCACTTCTTGATTAGATGGCATGGCACTTGTAAATATTTCTAAATATCAATTAATAAATATGTAATTTGTATTAATTAATTATGTTAATTTCATAATATTTTCAAATCCATAAGAAGTCCAGCACAGCAATATGACAATATTTTAATGACAATAATGACTCATTTTGGAGTTAACTAAATATTATTAACATCACCCAGAAAAAAGAAAAAAAAAACGTGGGAATACATTACTTTGTGACAGATCTTTCATACTCTCATTCATACATTGTGTAGCACAGACCTTTAGACCATTAGCTTTACTTCCAGCCTCTTTGATGGGTTGAAATGTGTATATAAATACACACACACACACACAATAATCCACTAGCTGCTCTTAGTTCCCCTTTAGCATGTTTGCTAAAAGTGTTAAACTGTAAGAACACACCTGATTGTAACCATTGACATCCATAGTAAGGAAACAATCATGGAGAATTTGTAATAAATAACAAAGATGATATTTTGATAAATGATGGCAAGGACACAGTTGACGTTACCCATTGAATTACATCGTATTTGTTTTTCATACCATTGAAATCAAAGTTTACAATCAGCTGTGTGGCTACCATTTATCAAAATATCTTCTCTTGTGTTAAACAAAAAAAAAAAAAAGAAATTCATACAGGTTTAGAACAACATGAGGAGGAGAAAATGATGACAGAATCTTCATCTTTGGTTTAACTATCCCATTAAGGTCCAAATAGAGGACATGTCTGGGAAAGAGAGGCTGTATTTTAAGATTTAAACCAGACAAAATACCTAAAAAAAAATGAAGATGACAGTAATTTCCTGACGTTAATATGCATACATTACATTACACTTGTTAATATAAATATAATATTCATATTATTCATTGTTGCATATTCCATTGATGTAATTTAGTGGTTAACTAAAGTACCAATTATTAAATCTAAATTAAAAAAAGCAGATGTAAAAGATAGAAATCATATAAATGTGATCTAAACCTCAAATTCAGATTGGATTTATTGTTACATGTTTTAACATTTATAGTGTATAAAATGCATATGTATTAGTTAGATTTTATATATGTATGCATTAGAGTAACATTCAGCAAATATCTAAAAAAAAACAAAAAAAATCAGATTAGTCAGTTTATAGTCCAGCGCTGGTGTTGTCTGAAGTCCTTGGAAGGGCCGGTGTCGTCGCTCCATATGTGTTGGGTCATCTGATGGAGATGGGATCCAGACCGGAGCTGGTATAATCTCTACTGTAGTTACCTCAGGATGAGCATAGAAACAGAAAAGCAAAGAGAGAAAATTAGCATAGCTGCTGTTCATAGCTTTTTAGGTAGAGGATAGTAATTAAGAAGTTATTTATAACTTAATGCAAAGTTACAGGATGCAGTTATGTGTATGCTAGGCTGAAGAGATGTGTCTGGGAGAGAGTGAGGTCAGGAAGGCTGATCAACAGTTTAGGTGTGAGGTGGGTAAAAGCGTGACCCTTGGTGGATTTTGCAATTAAAAGTACAAAGTGACAGATGCTAAGGTAGGGTAGCGTGGTTGTAATAAGTCATTACACAGTGAAGAACTGCACTACAAGGCAATATGGAAGAAGTGGTTAAGATCTCTGGTGCCATATAAAGGGTGCTGTGTTCACCGTTCAGTAGTGCAACTACCTTAAGGGGCGGTCACACTAGACTTTGAGCATGAAAATATTATTTCGGATGTTGCTATGGGCATACTCTTAAAATTTTCTGCTAGTCACATGTCTTCATGTGATATGAATTCACTGGTCGGAGTTCACCAGACTTGAACTTTGGCACACAGCGAAAGTTTACACAAGTTTGCATTTTCAATCTGGCGCATTCACATGCTCATGACTGGAATGGAACAAAAAGTGTAGCATGACCGTCCCTTTATGTTAAACATTTTTGGACTGCATTTTTAAGTACAACCAACTTGGGTTTACAAGTCATTTCACAAGTCTTAGATTTTTTATCTTGACTAATGATTCGTTGCTGTAACTTTATTTAGTCAATGAAAACATTGTTAGTCAAGTTAAAAAAAGTTGAAGCGAGTTGTAAATCCAAGCTGATTATAGACAAGTTTCCTGTGTGAAATAGGCGGGCCGCCATTAGCCTTTCAATCTGCCAACGACTTCCGGTTGTGTCTGCCAAGCACTTCCGGTTAGTGAGTTTGTTTTCGCCACTAGTTGTTGCAACCGCGAACAGCACAATATGTCCCCGAGCCGTGTCGGCGTGTAACACCATCCATAGTTTACTTTTTCTTCATGCTAACCAAAGACAGTAAAAGAAGCTAACCGGAAGTGCTTGGCAGACACAACCGGAAGTCGTTGGCAGAGTGAAAGGCTAATGGCGGCCCGCCTATTTCACCCGGGAAACTTGTCTATACTTAACAAAAATGTAAGTACAAAAAATTTTTTTAAAAGAAAAAGCAGTTTTTGAATCTGTTTGTAAGAGCAAACCTGTACAATACTATCGTTTGCCAGATGTCACGGGGTGAACATGTTGTGGCCAGGGTGTAAATTGCTGTGACCTTTCTGGGTGGAACGTGCCCTTTAATTGTCCTCCGGACTTTGGATTTAGGAACCGATGAGATTTCCTATTTTCTGAAGTCCAGTCAGAGTACCACACTGCAATGAAGTGAAAATTAAATAAATCAAAAATCAGAAACACAAACAACAACAACAATAACATGTTATATTAATATTAACAGTAAGGCTGGAACTGTCAAGATACAATGAATTACTTAATAATCTGTAATAAGTGAAATTGGGCAAGTTTACCTCCAGCACCATCAGCACTGGTGCTCCTCAGGGCTGTGTGCGGTCTCCACTTCTCTTCTCCCTTTACATCAACGACTGGATTTTAAAACACCCCTCCATCAAACTCTTGAAGTGTGCAGGTCACACCACAGTCATCGGCCTCATCCAGGGTGGTGATGAATCTGCATACAGAAGAGAGGTTGAACAGCTGGCTGTCTGGTGCAGTCAAAACTAGGGCTGTCACGGTTATGAAATTTGCCTGATGATTAATTGTCGAATAAATTGTGACAGTTATGACGATTAATTTTCTGGTTATTTGTTTGTTCATGAAAACATTTTCACACGTTGTGATTATTTAAATTAAATCTTTTGTCTTATGTCTGTAGTGGCTGCAAAAATCTCAATTCCTTACAGATCCTTAAAGCGTAACTAAACCCCTGGTCAGAGCCTGACTCCACCCACTGCAATATTTGAAAAATGCAAGAAAAGTGGGCAGTGCTTACGTCACAAGTTATTTCTTGGATCCAATAGGAAAATTCAACTGCAGTAGCCACCGTTCAACCTGAAGAGGGCAGCACTCAGACGTTTTTACACCATATATTGTAGTATTGAAACAGTATACTGCTATCTACCAGCATGTGTACAGTCAGTTGGAGTGATAAAATTGTTAAAAATACTCACACATATCCACTCAGATAATCAAAAACTACAATACAGTCCCATAAAATAGAGATTGTGTGTGTACATACTCACTTTCAACTCTTCCTGGCTCCGCTTCCCCTGTGCTGGACCCTGCCTCTGCTTACTGATTGTACAGCTACATATGCATGAGAAGAACATCAGTAATAAATATGACTAAGAATAATTCCTTTTTTTAATTCAATCTGTGCTTTAGTCAGGTTATAATATAGTATGTGGAACTATTGCATTTTATCCTATATGTAAATATGTAATATTGTGCTGTATTTTTCTATTTGTGTGTCCTTAATAAAGCTTTGATTGATTGATTGATTGATTGATATGCCTACCCTGCTGAAAAAACAGCATCAAACCAGCAAGGGAATTATGCTGGTCTATGCTGGTTTAGCTGGTGGTCACCAGCATACTAGCACCAAAACACAACATATGCTGGTCTTGCTGGTATGCTGGTTTTCCAGCAGGGTAATATGATTGCCTACCCAGCCCTGCAAACTGCCCCTGTACCTATCACCGTTTTTGTACTGGTTCCATTCTCCTCCTCCTCTTGTTCTGCTTTCTTTCCTCCTCCTCATCAATATGACTGCAGGGGTCATCATCAACCTGTCTCTCTCCATCACTGACCTTAACAGCTAATATACAGACATACAGGGATTCCTTAGACCATTTTACTGTTTGAACACAATGATGACGTGGAAACGTATGCACGCGCATGTAATGGAAGTATGGCAAGAATCAGCAATGAAGCAACACAGACAGAGAAAGTTAATCTTAAAAGTTGACTTAATCAACTTTTTCAACACAGCCACCAGATCCGTGTACTATAGTAGAGTGAATAGAAGACGTTAGCAGATGGCCAAATATAAAGTGTCCAGATACATATATACGTATATTAGTATAGTATTAGTGCAATCAAACGCAATTACCAGACATTTTGATACGGGGAAACTGTTTTGATAAACTTACTGAGTTGCTAACACGTTAGAACCACTGAGGAACAACACCACTTCTGTTTTCAAATACCTGAAAAGGTTTGAAGAACAGCAATATAAATATATCCTTAAGACATTTCCTGGAGCTGCGTGTGTCTGGTTCTTCGGCTGCAGCCACTGATCTATATAAATGACTGGATTGCGCATGACGTCACACTTGTGAAGCCACCGCGCCGCCATGTTGGTATACCCAAACGTTCTATTAAATCAATGGACGTTATCGGATTTTAATGATAAAACATCACTTTACTCGTCTTCGTTTTTATATGTGAAGTTACCCTGTACATTATAACAACACAAACGTCCAAAGCATGTAAATAGTTATTTACTGAAAGTTGTACATTTTGCGTTTTAAACAGTTATTATACATTCATCTTTATTACAGTATCAGATCAGCAGACAGACCGCAGCATATTTAGTATTAATGACAATAAACGTGCTCATTCTGAAATCTAAATAAATAATCATGCTTTGTACCGTATGTGCATGCAATAATTTGCTAGTTTTGTAATTATGTTATCTAAACTTACAAGTTACCTAAACTTATTTAGAGATATAACGCTGACCGTCACAGTGTAGCTGAATGTCAAAAAAAACTTTATTTATACCCGTGTCATTAACAAATGCAACAGACACACTCACATTAACGGTTTTTTATAAATCCATTATCCTGCCCGATTAAAACATAAACATTGCAAATAACACCAGAATTAACAAATAATTTACGTACACATATCCTAAAAATTAACCTTGTGTAACTGATACGTGGTAAAGGGGGTAAATTTTGATCATGATTTTGAATGGAAGTCAATGGCGCTCTCTGCCGGTTGGGTATACCAAGATGGCGGCTCGAACTCTGCGCTGGCTTCAAATCACGCAGTTACGTCAAGCGTTCTATGCGCAATCCAGTCATTTATATAGATCAGTGGCTGCAGCGCATATTGAGTTTCTGCCCGAGAGCGCCCCCTGGCTTTTGGATGTATCGGCATTTCACAGTAATACATTGAGAAGCATATAGCAAGCATCATCAGCCAATTTATAGGTGCACCCCTAATTTTGGTCATTGTCTCCGCCAACCAATCACACTTTTTTTGCCATGGTTTATGCATCTGATGGAAAACAATCTTTGCCATTTCTCTAATTAGGTTGCTCTGTATTTTGCACCTGGTTACTTTTGGCATATTTCTTGTGTTTATGTTTAAAAAATGTTTTTACTTTAAATGCAAAATACACTTGTTATGTTTTTCCCAAACTATTTGTGTTGATTTGTTATATAAACAAGTGATTTACATAAAGTTATTACCATGCTTGACAATTTTTGTAATAACCAGTTTTTCCGGACCCACGAAAATGATGAGAATTCAGATTTGGACCTTTGAATGTAAACTTTGAGAACCCCTGCGCTATAACAACCGCCTCGCTCTACATTATCCCTTATATATGCCTATATTTAAATGCAAATATAAATTATTTCAGTGTATAATAAATGCATCACTAATCGTGCACCTGTCCTGTCCATGCTGCTGGTCCTTCCTCATCTGCACCTCCTGCCACAGCGCACTTTTGACTGCGAAAAAGGTCTGTTAATTTGGCGCATGTAGCTGCCTCTTATGCCAACTTTTTTTTTTCGGCCCCACCCATTTCTTTCTCTTCTTTCCTTGTTTTCGCAATTTTTACTGTCTTGTCTATGTTGTATTCACACGAATCCAAACCTTACCAAAAGTAAACACTTTTGATCGGCGCCTTTCAGCCAATCGGATGTCAGGAAAAACGAGGATCAGTCCAAGTTTGGACGTTTCAATATTTGATACTGTTTATAATAAAAACGGTTACAATGGGAGTAATTTGCAGATTAAAGTATTAATATCATTAATGAAAACATAATTCTCATAATTCTTTACTTTTAACAAAAAAATTTAATCCATTGTCATATTTTATTTTTATCTAAAATTCAGGCTGCTATTTTAATGTAGTCAACGACTACTGTTCTTACTCCTTTAAGACATGGGGTGGTCTGTGTACTTTACACATCTGTACAGATCTCACAGGAAATTGAGGAGTGTGAATTGCAATCTTTCAGGTGTAAAATTTGTAATAAATTTTATCCTAATACAAAAGACTTTATTTAACACCTTAATTTCCACTTAAAAGCGTGTACAACTGTACAATGTGTTTTTAAAGGATTTGATTATTATAAAACAAACATATGGGTCTTATGCAACTGGACATGTAGCGATGGCAGAATAATGATGGCATACTATTATAGGTGAGCTTGAAATTTGAGTTTGGGGGGGTCAGACTGATCTGTCATAATATCTAAACCGCAACATGCGCTATGATTTTTATCGCAGACTAGATAATTAAAATGAATGAAAAACATTTTTATTGACTACATTAAAATAACATAGCCTGAATGTTAGATAAAAATAAAACATGATAAGGGATTTGATTTTTTTAAACTGTAACACACGTTTAATGTAAAGAATTTTTTTTTTTATTAATAATATTACTTTAATCAATGAAATTACTCACTGTAACCATTTTTATTAGGCTATAAACAGCGATCAAATACTAAAGCATCCTAAATCATGATGAATTACAGGTTTACAGTAAATATAAACAACAATTATATTAAAGTTAGTAGGCTTAAAAGGAAAGTTCACACAAAAATGAAAATTCTGTCATCATTGACTCACCCTCATGTCGTTATAAACCTGTATTTTTTATTTTTTTTATAAACACATAATAAGATATTTTGATAAATGATGGTAACACACAGTTGACAGTACCTATAGACCCTTTTACAGCTCACGTGATCAAATAGCCTGCGCGCGCATTTGGGCAACAAAAGTGGTGTTATTCCCCATTGGTTCTAACGTGGTAGCAACTCAGAAAGTTTATTAAAACGGTTTCTCAACATCAAAATGTCCCGTTGTTGCGTTTGGTTGCACTGATATAATATACTAATATACGTATATATGTATCTGGCAACTTTATTTTTGGCCATCTGCTAACGTCTTTTATCCACTCCACTATAGTACACGGATCTGGTAGCTGTGTTGAAAATGTTGATAAAGTCAATTTTTTTTAAATAACTTACTGTTTGTGTTGCTTCACTGTTGATTCTTACGATACTTCCGTTGCCTAAATGCGCGCGCATACGCTGCCACGTCATCATTGTGTACAAACAGTAAAAGGGTCTATTAAATTCAAATATTATGGAAGTCAGTCAGCTGTGTGCTTGCCATCATTTATCAAAATATCTTCTTCATATACACTTCAAGAAAAAAATCAGGGAGTTAATTTTATGAAATTTTTACTTCTAAAAACCACACAATTTAATTCAAAACACAAGTAAAAACAAAACGAAAAATTAGATGCAGTAAACAGCACATTAGGTCATTAAAGTATTCAATTAACGCCAAGCGTTGTTCTAAAAAATGACCGCTAGATGGCGATTAAGTGCTTTGGCTGCTATTATACAAACCTCAGCGGGAAGTCTTATAAGTATAATATTTTTTGCAGACAATTTCTTTAATCAAAGAGTATTCATATTGTGGTAGCACATGGTGTTATATATGTTATTCGAGAAGCTATAATAACTTTAATGTTTTTGTTCGGTAGTAGAGGAAAGATGTTCCGGTTGGTCGATGTAGTGTTTGTCCCGCCTCTCCTCCATCTTGATTGGGCGGCTGGGTAAGCGACATACCAAGCGCCATAGATATGTATATAAAGGCTAGATGGCTCGTCCGCGCTGATGGCCAATTGAGTGGAACGTCCGCATTTTGGCGGCCATCTTAGGACAGGGCGCTCGCTCACTCGTAGCATTGAGTTTTAATGATGCAGGTACTTTTAAATGACCATAACTTGCTTAATTTTTTACCGATTTTCAAACGGATTGGTTTGTTATAAACGTCAAAGATGTACCTATGACACTGAATACGTATACTAAAAATAAATAAAAAATTCATGAAACATGTTAAAGCATCCAGAATTATAGCCACGTTAATAACGTTTGTAAAAAACCAAACCGTTTGTAAATCCGTCAAGAATTCAGCAAGTTACGAGCATTTTAGTTGGCGTATGTCACTCACCTTCCGTCCACAGCAGCAGGGAGCAGCACTATGGCAGCACTGACCTAAGATGGCCGCCAAGTGACGACACAGCTGACTCCGCCTTGAGCCATCTAGCCTTTATATACATATCTATGCCAAGCGCTACGTTTTGATAAATACACAAATTATTACAAGATTAACAATTGTTTTACACATTATCTTACAAAGTAACTTAAAGCTAACAAGAAGCTAAATTAATATGTATGTTTGTTGTGCAATATAATTTATTGTAATAAACTCCAAGCTCCGCCTATGCTTAAACCCTGCAATGTGTTTCACTAAAATATAATTTCTTCTATTAGATCTAAGTTACTTGATTTGTGAATACAGCAGTGTTTTAAGGAATTTTATTCAACAGAAACCACTGTGACTACATACAATGCAAGAAAAAATCCCAAGGTTTGTTAATTTAAGGATTTTTCTTGACTTCTAAACAAAACACAATTCAATGCCTAATTCAAAACACAAGTAAAAACAAATCGGAAAATTAATAATATATGCAATGAACAGTACATTAAGCCATTCATTTATTCAATCTATTGAAGTAAAATTAACTCCACTGAAGGCTGAACGCGCCATGTGTTGTTCTTAAAATGGCCGCTTGAGGGCGCTTATTCAATTAAACACTAAAGGCTGAACGCGTCAGTCGCTGTTCTAAAAATGGCCGCTTGAGGGCGCTTTGGTTGGTATTATAGAAACCTCCGATGAAGTACTGATTTTTCAGATATTTTTTTTCATCAAAGCGTATTCATATTGTGACAGCACATGGTGTTAAATATATTAATATTAATTAATTAAATTGTAGTCGGAGCCTATGGTGTAGTGGGCAGTGCTCCGACATATGGTGCAGACGCACTCTCGGCGACCCGAGTTCGAATCCCGGCTCGAGGTCCTTTGCCGAACCCGTTCCCCTCTCTCCACCCTATACTTTCCTGTCCTCTCCTATCACACTGTCTATCTAATAAAGCCACAAAAAACGGCCCAAAAACATAACTTTAAAAAAAAAAAAAATTTAATTAAATTGTATGTTTTTGTTCAATAGTAGAGGAAAGATGTTCCGGTTGGTCGATGTACTGTTTGTTCCGCCTCTCCTTCATTGTGATTGGACAGCTAGAAAAGTGCCGTTACTGAGCGCCACGTTTTAATAAATACATATTATTACCAGATTAACAATTGTTTTACACATTATCTCACAAGAAACGTTTAAAATGTATAAGAACCTAATTTAATATGTATATTTGTTATGGAATATAATTTATTTAAAAAAACTTATTTTAGCCAATGGGGGCCTGTTGGACCCGCCTATGCTGCTGTAGTGTCACGTGTCAGACAGATAATCCAGCCTCAAGTTTAGGCCATTGGTTAAGTGAATGCTGTCATATAAGGCTTGTGTTAGGGAAATTAATTTATTACTTACTTATCTTTGCATGTTAAGAGAAGTATTAACATAGAAAACAATGACACTGAAGAGCTTTAAATAAGATTATTGAATAAAATGTTGTATGTTAATTAAAAGAAAAATCCAGATAATTTACTCACCACCATGTCATCCAAAATGTTGATGTCATTCTTTGATCAGTCGAGAAGAAATTATGTTTTTTGAGGAAAACATTGCAGGATTTTTCTCATTTTAATGGACTTTAATGGACACCACCACTTAACACTTAACTCAACACTTAACAGTTTTTTCAACGAAGTTTCAAAGGACTCTAAACGATCCCAAACGAGGCATAAGGGTCTTATCTAGCAAAACGGTTGTCATTTTTGACAATAAAAATAACAAATATCCACTTTTAAAGCACAACTTCTCGTTTAAATCCGGTCGTCATGCGCTAGCGTGACCCGACGCAATACGTCATCACGTCAAGAGGTCACAGAGGACGAACGCGAAACTCCGCCTCAGTGTTTACAAATGTGGTGAAAGAGGACCAATCCTACGTTGTTGTATGTCAAATGATACTAATTAATGTCTTTGTGGCAGTTTATTGTTTAAAATAGTCAGCAAACGTGAGTTTTATATATTTAACACGTGACCTCCCTACGTCACTACGCATTTACGTTAGGTCGCGCTGGACCGGACCTAAACGAAAAGTCGTGCTTTAAAAGTGTATATTTGTTATTTTTCTTGTCAAAAATGACAATCGTTTTGCTAGATAAGACCCTTATGCCTCGTTTGGGATCGTTTTTAGTCCTTTGAAACTCCGTTGAAAAAAACTGTTAAGTGTTGAATTAAGTGTTATGTGTTGGTGTCTATTAAAGTCCATTAAAATGAGAAAAATCCTGCAATGTTTTCCTCAAAAAACATAATTTCATCTCGACTGAACAAAGAAAGACATCAACATTTTGGATGACATTGTGGTGAGTAAATTATCTGGATTTTTCCTTTAAGAAAATGGAATATTCCTTTAAGTATTTTACTTTCTACTTAAAAGTATTTTTTTCAAGTATTTGTATTTTATCAGTGTTTTTCTTCGGAAAACATTCATTCCAAAGCATATTATTTTAGTTTTTCTATATTACATTTAACAAATATAAGTTTTTGTTTTACATTTAATATTTAAGCACATTTACGTACTTTTACTCAAGTAAAAGTACACAATTTTAATGTAATTAGGTATTAAATAAATGTTAAAATGCAATATAAAAGAATACACATTACACAGCTTTAGAATGTAGTGAAGTAACATTTTTCCAAAGACAAACACCCAAATAAAGCACAGATGCTTGGAAAATGTAACTTGTGTAAGTAAGTATTGTCCACCTCTGATATCAAGTTCAACTAAATTCAATTTAAGCTTATAATAGTCAGTTTTACTGGCGTTTTTCGCAGAAGCCGCTATGAAAACCAGTTATTTTGTTAAATGTTTGCCACTCAACAGGGCGTGATCACGTGGAAAGTGACGTCAATGCATATCCTTGTTTGTGAAACTGGGCATTAAAGTTAGCAGAAAACGATGTCACACTGCTAGTTTTTGTATTGGACTGCCGAACATTGCGTCCTTTTTTCCACTTGACTTTTCTTTTGTTGTCATTCTGTGTATTTGCGATGTTGTCCAGTTGGCATTTTCACCCCAAAATGGCGGCCGCGCTACTGCTATTGTACCGAAGCGCCACCTAGCGACTGTTACCAGAGTTTCGCCTCTTCAGATCACGCGCAGTCGCATACAGTGCACGGGCTCGTGGAGCGCAGTCGCAGACAGTGCGCATTGCCGGTGTGGTTCTCGCTGATGCGTGCCTCTTCTCCTCCTCCTTTTCTGGATGTGTTTGTGTTTTCTTGCACTTTGGGGTTAATACAGTACGAAATATTAGTGCAGTGGACGCAGCGCTGATCGTTACAGGTACGTTTATGTAAATAAACACGCGACTGTCTGTTTCAAATTAAGCATTTGTCTCACTTTACATTGTGTTTATGATTAGAGGGTGGCGATGGTGATGACGACGACAGTGTATTTATAATATCTAATAATGTCAAGCTGGACATACAATCGAAGTGTATTCATTTTAGGTTTATTCGTTGGTTAGTCTGGTGTGTGTTGTGCGTAGGTTTGCGTTTTAGGGCTGTGTCATAAACTGAGTAATGAACAGTGACTTATGAACTGTCTGACAGACAGACAACACCCCACAGACAGTCAGTCAGTCAGTCAGTCAGTGTGTTATAGCAGATCTAAGTTAATGCATATTCTCGACAACAACACCCTGTACTGTACACATATATATTCACTACACACACACGTAATATATATAAAAAATGTAAACACTGGTGCAGTATTACAGTTGTGTTTTCTGCCGCTGACAACACCCCATACATAAACACGTAACAATAATGTCTTTAAAAGACTGCGGTCAGCATTTCTAACCTTAACTGATTTGATTGTTTTATTTATTTATTTGCTGTGCTGTGCATTAACAATATAGAAATTACATCTTAATAAACAAAGAAATATTATTAAATAATATATTGCAAATGACAAGTACAATTTTATGTGGCAGGCACATTATATAAAATTATAGCATTTATAGAAAATTATAGTTAATATAGTTTTTGCAGTAGATGTTTTATGTAAAGTTAAGGACTAAAAAACTAAAATATCAGTTAAGTTAGAGTTTCTTGTTTTATGTCTGTCTTTAATCTTACATCTCTGTAGTGAGAATCAAGTGGTTCACACTGCTTAATCTTGAATAAAGCCAAGCCACTCTTTACCCCATGTTAATAATGCAGTTTACATATTAACTATGACATCGACAACACTCACACTGAATGAATGACTCTGTTTAGTGCTTATCAGAGTGTGTGATCAGATTGCGTTTATGATATAAAAAGGATGTTAGGCTTTAACTAAATATTTAATTTTTTTTCTAAATGTTAATAGTTTCCAGGGCATTGCAGGGTGGTTGCAAGGGTAATTGTTGTTTACATATGCTTAATGGTTGCTATGATGTAACTACAGTAGGTGGTTGTTAGGTTATTATGAAATGAATGGTCACTAGTTTAAATGGACACTGCACTTTTTTAAAAAATATACTCATTTTTCAGCTCCCCTACCACTTTTAGCATAGCTTAGCATAATCCATTAAATCTGATATTTTTCCTATTTTAAACTTGACTCTTCTGTAGTTACATCGTGTACTAAGACCGACAGCAAATTAAAAGTTGCGATTTTCAAGGCAGATATGGCTAGGAACTATACTCTCATTACGGCGTAATAATCAAGGACTTGCTGTCGTAACATGGCTGCACGAGGCGCAATGAAATTAGTCCCCTGCTATTGAAAGTCACTAAGGGGAATATTTTCAGCTATTATACAAAGAGAAAGAAGACAAATGATAACAATAATCTCAATTATACATTTTTTAAATAAATAGCATTCTTAACAGTTTTTTAAGTTTCTTTTTTGCAAATCATTGGATAAAAATTCCTGCAAGATTACCATCTTTCTGTGTCAAACCTCTCGTGTGGGTGGAGCTTAACATAAATTGGCTAGTGGGTGATTCTGTTTTTGATTTTGTTATTTTTTCCACATTTAAGGGGAAAATTGTCATTACCGCAACGTGTCCATGACTGGATTTGGGTTCTTTGACATGGAATTGTTTATAATTAAAAAAATCTAAAAAATAAAAAGCTTCAGTGCATTTGATACTATAAACATTTACAGTAAAGAAACATGATATTTGGTGATCATTGGTAAATGTAGAAACAATAATAAGGAATATAAATGTGTCCAAGAGCAATTTTCTCATCCTCCGCAACAATTTTCAATCATTGTTTAAGCCCTCAAGGAACTAACATTTAAAAAAAAAATAGTTTGAAGGGACATAATTGACTGTGACACTCAAGATGGCTACCAGGTAAGCAGTTCTTATTTTTTCTCTCCAGATAAAAGTAGAAATTTTGTTTGTCAAAGTACCTACACAACTTTTTAGTTCTCATTACCGAAACATGAGTTTGTAAATGCATATATTTTATGTAATATCATGTTGTGGTAATGATAATTCTTAATAATGATAATCTAAAAAATTTAAATAATTATATAGGAAATATTTTTTAAATCCTCTGAAAATAACGGTTATAGTTAGTTCAGACCTTAATCTTATAAAAATGGGCCTCAAGAACTTTTTCAAAAATCTGACGCTGGAAACCTTTTAAGTCTTGTTTTTTGTGGAATCACCCTAGTGAGATTTAGATTGACAGTTTCCTGAGCAAGAAGTCCAGTGTTATAAAAGATCAGCGTTTTATACCGGCCGAAGTCAAAAAAGCATTTCCGTGCTGATGATAGTTTGCTCTTGTGTGTGTTAGCTGCATTGTATCAAGTTTCAACGTCTGGAACTAAAGCATTGATTTAGATCCTATAAAGTCACATGAGATGTTGCTTCTGGACACGATGTGGGTGTCATGTTAGGAAGCTGCTGAGTGATATTACTTTTCTTCATTAGACTATTTGAAGGAATCTGACAATTTTTTGACTAACAAATGATAAATTAGGGGAAGCTGAAGCCGTAACTGCAAATACCATACAGACACAGAGATGAGCTCTTTTTACACCCTTAGCAAGGACACAGCTATGACCTGGCAACCATCTAGAACACAGAAGAATCATGGCAGTTGTGGCTGCGTGAATGGATCACTCACATTTTCACTACATTATAATCAACTTTGTTTTTAACCTTAAACTCAAAAATGATTTCCGTATGTTGCATGTGCAAGCAAACTGCGTTTTGTAAATTGCTTCATAACTGAATCTTCTGTGTGTATGTGTTAGTGAGAGAGTCAGTTTTAGTGCATCACATCCTGTAAAATTATTGCTCTACTAATGACCCATCACATCCGATCTCTCGCTTCCACACAACAGAGCACTTAAAACAATTATAAAAGAGAGGAGTAGGCAAAGAAGCATTTCTGTTAATGTTTTATCCTTTTTTGAGAAAACAATAAAAAGAAAGCTTTTTAGGGCATCTCGGAGGGATGTGTGTCTGAAGGGTAATGGGTGTATTCACACCTGTCTTGTTTGGATCGATTGAATCGAACTCAAGTTCGTTTCCCCCCTTTGGTGCGGACCTTTTGGGCAGGTGTGAATACAGCAATCGTACCCTGGTGCAGACCCAGTTCCTAGCGCTTAGGTCATCTAACCACAAATTAGCTCTTAGCCCCCCTCCTTTTCTCCATATACATAACATTGCTGGGACCTTTCATCTAGAAATGTACTACTCTAAGTTCTTACAATTTCACAGTAGTAGATGCCTGACTAGCAAAGACCTAAATTCATTACTTTTTAACAAAAATGTAAACATCTCTAAACTTTTGCTGAGTGGATTACAGTTTCACTTGGCTTATCTTTAGGTGTCTCATAATAGTAAATCATTGATGCATGTAGAAATTGATAAAACATTTATGAAAGAGATCTAAGAACCACAGTGCATGCAGTATATGTGCACTAGCGCTCATATTTCTTGACCAGAACAAATTCTTTTTTTATAGTGGACTCAGTGACATATTACATTTAGTGCACTGGGATTTAACTTTAAAGTCTCTTGCTATCGAATGTAAATTGAGCAAGAGCAGGACCACTAGACCAGATGTACTGCAGATGGGTTCAGTCTTTCTTGGTTTTATCCACTGCTGGGTCATAATCTGCTCTGATAGGGAGGATTGATAAAGATGGACCAGACATCTTTAATTTGGATGCTGCTAGATTTAGTTAGTTTGCAAGATTTAACAGACAAAATTTCATTGAACTCTTTTTTACACCTGTCCTCTCTAAGTCGTTTTTGTTCAGTTAATCATTATTTAGAAAAGCTCTAGTTGAGCAAGGTTTAACTTTGTTGTGAGACGGTTAATGTTTAGAAATGATTCATATTATGAAAATAAACGTCTGTGTAAAATAATTTTTTGTTGCATGAACACATTATTGCTGTGGTTTGTCTGATCATGTGTCTATCTAAACTGATTGTATTACAGTATTTGATTGGTTGTCGCTGATCTGCATTATGAACAGCATGAGCTTATGGTAACTTAGTAGGACTGTTCCTCCGTGTCAGATCATGTGATTGAAGGTTTACTGGGAATTCAGTCCCTCCAGAAAATTGCAATTATGCGATCACATGATTCAATGCATAATCAGGCAAGGTCCGCATATTTGTGCGGTGACAGCATTTTAAAAAAATACGTCACACTTTCGCCACATAAATTGCAGATTTACGCATGCAAAATATGCGGGCTTGCATGATTTCATAATCCCCGTATTTTCATAGCAAAAAGTTGCAGTTTTTGTAAGTTCCCGCAGTTTTTGCAAATACATGAATTTTCGGAAAGTTCCCGCATTTTCGTAAAGTTCCCGAAAATTCTTTGCAAGTTCCCGCAATTCTTTGCAGGTTCCCGCAATTCTTTGCAGGTTCCCGCAATTCTTTGCAGGTTCCCGCAATTCTTTGCAGGTTCCCCCAATTCTTTGCAGGTTCCCCCAATTCTTTGCAGGTTCCCGCAATTCTTTGCAGGGTCCCGCAATTCTTTGCAAGTTCCCGCAATTTGTTTTCTGAAAGGACTGGAAATTGGTCAGTTTCAAAACAAGACTTTAGGTAACATCCTAATACCATTCATATAAAGAAATTAGTGATGCACCGATGTATCGGCCGCCGATATTTATCAGCCGATTTTTGATGAATTTGAAACCATCGGCATATCCGCAATAGCACGAGAAAGGCCAATACCGATTGTTTATTAATTAACTGCATAAAGAAATCCATTATATGTAAAAAAAAAAAAGAGTTAATGTTGTTAATAAAATAAATGCTGAATAGCAAAAAACACCTTTTGAAGGTTGTCATGTTGTCTTATTATATTTGTTTTAGCTTAATTTGTACCTCTTTTATTATGTTGGTCAGTCGTATGTTAATTAGATCCAATCCATGTTTAGTAAAAATATTTGATTCAGAAATAAACTAGCTAATAGACCAACTCTATAGGATTGTATACAAGTGTTTAATATCTGTATCGGCATCGGTATCGACCAGAAGTTGTCTGTTTAAATCGGTATCGGCCCCAAAAAATCCTATCGGTGCATCCCTAAAAGAAATATTTATTGAAAAGTAATAAAATCTATGAAAATCTGTGTGTAACACACCGGTCACTGGGCTAACCTCCGTTCGGATCTGCACGATGCAGGCTTCACATCATGTAATGGGATGGTCCTGTGATCGGATGATCAGATCTATCGGATTGTAGACTAAGACCTTGTTCACCCTGTCCAAATCCGATTTTGGTGCATATCCGATTGGAATCCAGTCACATTTAGAATGTGTGAACGGCCAAAAACTGCATCAACTATTTTTTTCCTAATCCGTTTCAGGCTACACCCAGAGGTGGTATGAAATCCATTTTAAATCGCATTTCCGGAAATCCATTTTAGTCTGACCGCTCTGATCGCGTTTGTGTAGCTTTTTGGTTACGTCATGCCGTCCAATCGCAGTGGAGGAGGGGCGGGACAAATATCACAATAACCAACCAGCGCATCATACAATGACTGATAAACAAAGCAGAAGTATCACAGCAAACAAAGTGGTCAGCTGAAGAAAGCTGGCAGTCGGCGTCCGCCTGACATTTTCAGATGCGTTTAACTCTTTCCCCGCCAGCATTTTTCATGATTTTCACGAAAGATTAATGCCTCCCAGAAAATGTTCTTCTTTAAATATTTAAACATACAATATATTAAATGAAAAAACAGACCCACTGCTTTAAAAAAAAAAAAATGTTTCATCGAACCTTCATCAGTTCTCTTTTATCAACTTTTCAAATATTGGTAGGTTTCTTCAAAAACACCAAATTTCCATTTTTGTAAAGGACTTTTGATAGAGATCAGATGAAGAGCTATCCTCAAAACTTAGACGGATATACAGCTGTTTGCCCTAGGGCGATAGTTCCAGGTTTTATAAATCCACCTGGTGGATAATAGCGGTATTGCGGATTGACGAGAAAACTCGTCAATGGAGGGAAAAGAGTTTAAATCTTTGGTGTGCACACTCCCATAGTAAATAAAACCACAGAAAATGGTAAACTCTGGATAAAAGCACAGAGTGACGGCCTCAAAAACTGTCTTTAACTTACCCACAGTCATTGTGTTTTCTGGCAGATCATGTCCACCATGGTCTATCCTCACGAAGAGAGACTAGAGAAGATGACACAGGAGGAAATCATCTCCAGCACCAAACTGGTTATCCAGGGTCTGGAAGCTCTGAAAAGCGAGCACAACTCCATACTGAAGAGTCTTGTGGAAACCATCCAGTGTTTGAAGAAGGATGAGGAGGCCAGTTCAGTTCACGAGAAGTCCAATCTTCTCCGCAAGTCTGTGGAGATGATCGAACTGGGCCTAGGTGAAGCACAGGTGAGGAATGATGGTGTGTTTTAGTGTGACTTAACAATGGCACCTGTGATGCCTTGCATGTGTTTTTAGACAGTTCAGGCCTTATAAAAATGAATTGATGAAAAGTGGATTTGTTAGAAAGTTATTACTGATGTTTGTTTTAGGTCATGATGGCTTTGGCCAATCACTTGGGCGCAGTAGAGTCCGAGAAACAGAAGTTACGAGCTCAAGTGCGACGGCTCTGTCAGGAAAATCAGTGGCTGAGAGATGAGCTGGCCAACACCCAGCAGAAACTTCAGAAGAGTGAACAAAACGTCGCCCAACTAGAAGAGGAGAAGAAACATCTGGAGTTCATGAATCAGCTTAAAAAATACGATGACGGTGTCTCAGAAGCGGTGAGATTTTTGCATGTCAAACTTACACGTTGATGGTCAAGTGCAAATTTGCAAAGGGAACTCTTAAAGGGACAGTACCAAAAACAACTTGTTAATTTGAAAAACTTGAAAACCTAAATTATGACTGTTTATGCTGCAAGAAACTGTACATTGTATACTAATATTACAAGCAGACCTACCGTGCTTTCACACCAGACGTGGAAGAGGCGGCAAAAACGCGTGAACATTTTGAGTTTACTCACTTTATTTGCATGTGAATGCCAACCCTAACGCGGACCCAACGCGCACGACCGCCCACTCCGCGTTGAGGTAGGGCTGCTCGATTATGGGAAAAATCATAATCCAGATTGTTTTGATAAAAATCTTAATCTTGATTATTTAACACGATTACTTAAATGACTGTACGATTACTTAAATGACATGGGCTTGACATTAACTTTTTTGCTCACCAGCCAAAGTGGCTAGTTGTTTTCCAAAGTTACTAGCCACTCAGCATTTTCACAATTCCACAATTTTGTTGCTGGTAAAATAAATTGTATATGATTAAACTTGACTTTGGCATCCTAAAATGACTTTAATTCGAGCAAATTTACTTGGTTAAGCTAAATTAGATGCAGATTGAATTTCAAATGCAGTCTGACCACCCAAATTAGGACAACATTTATTAGATGGTATATACAAGGTATATCAGTATAGATCATATCATATATTTAGGTGCATAAAAGCAGTCTAGTAAGGCATAAATATATTTACATTTAATGAATATATTAAAAGTGAAGCAGGGGTGTAGAAGATTAACTTAAAAGATAAACACAAAACCCCTCGACAACCACTTTAAATATTTATTAACAACAGCAGTCAAGAAATTTACATGAATTTTACTTTCAACTTGTTTATGCAGATTGTATTTATATGCTTGATCATGTTTTCTGTTAAAAGTGATTTAAGACTTTTAATGACAACTGTCGAGAGGGCATTATTGTTGCCCAAAGTAGCCTACATTAAAATGATGCGCGGACCTCTCAGCTGGCAGGTTTCCTTTGATTTCTTGTGCATTCAGGTATGCGCTGAATTTCTCTCCGCTCTTGCCCTGAGAATGTGCATGCAATATATATCTCTCCAATCACTTCCATGAAATTGTTTTATCTTTCCCGAAGTGTGTATGCCCTCGGACTGCGTCCTCTTGTGCATTCGCAAATCCATCACCTCTCGCGCGCTCTCTGGGAGGTGGCGCTTTGGTCCGCAACGCGCCGCTGATCGCGCGCGCGTCTCTGAGTCCACAAACGGTCTCTGTGTGTTGCGCTCGGTGCAGGGAGTGCTCATGGGAGTTGTAGTTTCCCAGTGTCGAATTGCAAAAATCGAAATTGAAATCGAAAAACGATTAATTGCACAGCCCTACGTTGAGGTCATTTGTACGTGTCGAATATAAACATAGCTTTTCACGTCTAGTGTGAATGCACCATTAGAACTCTGACTTTAATGAGACTTTAATGGGACGGCTTTTAAAACCAGGGGTGCCTCACATATCCTAAAAACTAAAGTGAAGCCAAAACATTTCGATCTCACCCTGGTGGCTGGCTGCAGTATAGGTCATAAACCTAGCCCTCTCCATGTAAATAAATAGTTCCTGTGCCAAAAGTAAAGATCAAATTATAGAAAGAAATTAAAGAACATTTTGTCTTGATGGTTTTAGTTATTTTTACGTAAGTTAGGAATTAGATGCTATTTAAAAGGGGTGTAATAACTTCATTTGTGCGTTTGTAATTGAAACAAACGAGGAAATAGGAGGGGCCTTGATACCACGGCTTCGCCTTACAATCACAAATGACATCAGCACAAGAGTCAGCGGCCATTTTTTAGATATTTTGGTTTCAATATTTTACAGTGGAAGTCTGTTGAGAGACGTAAACCCCCCAGCTTGTCATTTATGATTTACTACATTAACATGGGGGCATGTATGACTACGTAACACAGAAATGTAATGATGGAAAAGCAGCACAGTAAGATTAACAGACAATTAAAGGCGGGGTGCATGATTTTTGAAAAACACTTTGGAGTCGGGACGAGTACCAAAACACACTTAAGGGGCGTGTCTCCTAACCAACATCATTGCCTGGGTTGCGTATGTGTGGGGTGGGTCTATTAAAAGAAGATCCAGATTCTATTGTGGTAGGGGCGTGTTTGTTTAGGTGATTTCAAATGTAAACATTGGCTTTCAGAAATAATGCACCCTGCCTTTAAACCAAACTGGTTGTTTAAATAATACTTATTTTTATTGGCCTTGATTTTATTATAGGGAGATAAATCTAGTGAAGCTCCAAAAGACCCACTGGACGATCTGTTTCCTAATGATGAAGATGAGCAAGGTAAGCAAGTATTAACATTATTTAATATGTACTGTGATTGATACAGTTTTGATTATTTCATAGGTCAACAATGTTTGCAATGTTTGTGTTTGTATCTTATTTCATTAAACCTAAAGGAAAGATGTAAATAGGTATAAATATGTTTCACAATGCATTATTCAGAAAATTGTGCTTATATTTAATCGAGGTTTAATGATTTTAATTTTTTGCAAATGTCACCAATCCAATTTAAGGTCCTCCAAACACCTGTCTTATAGAGTAGATTAATTGAAACCATTTTAACTCCTTAAATATTCAGTTCAAAATGCTCTCTCATGTCTAAGTCGTCTTTGATAAAAGCATCTGCAATAATTACTATTGAACTCACAATGTGTTTTTCTCTATTCAGGCCCACACCAGCACAACAGTGCAGCAGTTGCTGCCGCCCAGCAGGGTGGGTACGAGATACCGGCCCGTCTCCGAACCCTCCATAACCTGGTCATCCAGTACGCCTCTCAAGGCCGGTACGAGGTGGCCGTGCCGCTCTGCAAACAGGCATTAGAGGACTTGGAGAAAACATCTGGACACGACCATCCTGATGTAGCCACCATGTTGAACATCCTGGCTCTGGTTTACAGGTGAATGTCTGTTCATGTGTGCTGTATGTGCCAAAAATAAACATCCACTAAAATAAATCCGAGTGTGGTTCTGGTTCAGGGATCAGAATAAATACAAGGAGGCTGCCCACCTCCTCAATGATGCCCTGTCAATCAGAGAAAAGACCCTCGGTAAAGACCACCCAGCAGTGAGTATCACAGAGACCATCAGTCCCTCCGCTTTACGCTTCACATGAAACTGTCATACATATCTGAATTGTCATTATAAACACACTGTACTCAGGTCAGCCTTCTTTCTGTGGTTTCGTGACATCGTACAGGTGGCAGCAACTCTCAACAACTTGGCCGTCCTGTATGGAAAAAGAGGAAAATATAAGGAGGCAGAACCTTTGTGTAAGAGAGCGCTGGAGATCAGAGAGAAGGTATTGTTCCAATATTTTTTCTATTAAAAACTTGACTCTTTTGTAGTTACATCGTGTACTAAGACCGACAGAAAATTTAAAGTTGAGATTTTCTAGGCAGATATGGCTAGGAACTATACTCTCATTCTGGCGTAATAATCAAGGACTTTGCTGCCGTAACATGGCTGCAGGAGGTGCAATGATATAATGCAGTGCCCGTAAATAGTCTCCTTTGTAACTTTCTATAACTGGGGACTATTTTTGGGCAGTTCGTAATATCATACAAAAAATAATATTCACTCAAGTAAAAGTGTGGCCACAGTCTCTCCTATCTGAACATCCTTGCTGTGACTGTTTATTGCTCAGGTGTTGGGCCGTGATCATCCAGACGTGGCGAAACAGCTGAATAATTTGGCTCTGCTGTGTCAGAATCAAGGGAAATATGAAGAGGTGGAGTATTATTACTGCAGAGCTCTAGATATCTATGAGAAGAAACTTGGACAGGATGACCCCAATGTTGCCAAGACCAAAAACAACCTGGTAAACCTTGTAATATTTATCCAATCTTCCTGTGCACACAATCACATAATAGCATGTATACCAATTAAATAAATCTTGCGTTTATCTTCTCTCGTAGGCGTCTTGTTATCTGAAACAGGGAAAGTACAAGGAAGCTGAAATTTTGTATAAAGAGATCCTGACACGTGCTCACGAGAAGGAGTTTGGATGTGTTGATGGTACGATCATTTCTAAATTACAGCCTTCAGCATAACTGCTTTATAACACACGTTTTCTTTCTGTTCTTCATTTTTCTTTTTCTCTTTTTGGCCATGTTATAAAACTGTTATCATCTATTCGAATTGACGACTTCACCAGCGGATCTCCCGCCTCTGATATCATGATCTAATCCTCACGTCTGATCTCTGATTTACAACCAATCAGCAGCAGAGTATTCAGAGAAATCAAGGAGCAAATCTAGAGATTTTTCTCTGTTCAACATGTAGACAACATTTGTCTGAAACATTTAAAAAGTTTGGATAAACTAGGGTTAACTTAATGTTACAATTAATTGTATTGGCATAATCGGTATACTGTACAGTATCTGGGTTTTTTTGTGTGTGTGTGTCTGTGTGTACACAACTGCTGTAAAGATGATGACAGCAACACAGATTAATACAGAGCTCTGCTTACATGTGCCAAACAAATTATTCAATGTGAACATGAGAAAAAATGAAAGTGAAAGTATGATTTGAACAGGTGCTTTGTATTTTTTTATTTCCTTTTTTTTTTTACTTCTGCTTTTTTACTTTCAATACTGATCACACACCTAATTGTATATTATTAGAGTCATATGTGATATATATATATATATATATATATATATATTTTTATCTTATAAATATATTTAAAGGAAAACACCACCGTTTTTCAATATTTTACTATGTTCTTACCTCAACTTAGACGAATTAATACATATTTATCTTTTATCAATGCGTGCACTTAATCTTTGTACAACGTGTCGTGAATGTGTTAGCATTTAGCCTAGCCCCATTCATTCCTTAGGATCCAAACTAACATTTTATTTTACTTGTGTAACCACTCATGTAACAGTCTTTAAATAGTGAAAACATGGAAGTATTTGGTGGCTTCTAAATTCATCCCTGTTTGGATCCTAAGGAATGAATGGGGCTAGGCTAAATGCTAACACATTCACGACACGTTGTACAAAGATTAAGTGCACGCATTGATAAAAGATAAATATGTATTAATTCGTCTAAGTTGAGGTAAGAACATCGTAAAATATTGAAAAACGGTGGTGTTTTCCTATAAGATTTCACATGCTTTGATTTGAATGATTTTGTGATCTTTTTATATTGGTTTTACACAGTTCATTTCAATAAATCAACGTGCATGTTTGTATTTTGTGAGCACCATTTTTATAAACACACTGATGTGATATACAGTTGGAAGAATTAAATGAGAACATAATATCAGGTGAGGTTTAAACACAGAAAATGTGTAATGATTATCTTTTTTTTTATTATCAGATTTTTGTAAATAGACAAATTCTGATCACTGAACGGCTAGTAACCTATTAAATGATCATATGCTCATGTTTCATACATTTACATACAGTAATAATGGTTGTTTTACACATCATTTACATATAAGTTATCCATCCAGCACAGTTTGAACTACAGATGTAAATGAATCCTGCAGATTGTTTTGCTATATGAGCCATCAAGGACACATGTGTTCATAATTGAAATTTTTGTTAAGAATGACTTAATTTTTGCAAGATCCGATTATAGTGAAACATATTTCCCTGTGTCTACAGTTGAAAATAAGCCCATCTGGATGCATGCTGAGGAAAGAGAGGAGAGAAAAGTAAGTATTTATGAATGCAGCTGCTGATATATACATGTATATCTGAATGATTGACAGCTCTGAGGTCTCTCTTTCTCTCTCTCAGGGAAATATAACAGAAGGAAAGCATGGAGAATATGGCGGCTGGTACAAAACCTGCAAGGTGAACAGGTATGATATTAATTTCTAAAAGAGTTGTTTGTAAAGTTATGTCCAATATTTCAACTACAATTACCATGTATAGCTGTTAGACCGAGTATCTTCATATTCACAAAAAATAACAGCTGAAATAACACACAATTTAGTAAATAAAATACTTGCAAATTATTTTAAACCCTGGTTGTAAACATTGTTTGTATTATACATTACAGTAGACACCATCAGAAAAACATACCAACTGATAAGTCAAGATAAAATAAGTTTCAATTTAAAATGGACATCTTTTTTAAAGATATAAAATAAATATTTGGTGTTCCCAGAATACATATGTAAAGTTTTAACTCAAATTACCATATAGATAATTTATTCTAACATGTTAAAATTGACACTTTGTTGGTGTGAGCAAAAATGTGCCGTTTTTGGGCGTGTCCTTTAAAATGCAAATTAGGTCTCTGCACTAAATGGCAGGAAGTATAGACGGTTTCATCGGATGCACGTGCGCTGACACACGATACACGTCTGGATCCGAACTTTACTTCCTGTTTCGTTTTTTTTAATGGTCTGACTAGTTGCTAAACTGATCTCTTGAACAAATGCCTCGTCGAAAATAACAAATGTTTTGGTTTCCTAGGTAATCTATGTGTTGTTTTTTTGCTTGTTATATAACTAAACTACGTTAAAAATTTTGTTGTTATTTATTCTTAGCGGAGTTTACCGGAAGTTACGTGCGGACCACGACAGCCGCTTTTTTTTTTTTTTTTTTTATTTGACAGGGACAGTGTACATTAATTAACATTTCTGTAAATGCACCAGAATTAGCCAAGAGGCTATTTTTCATCCGTTGTCCCTGGACAGATCTTAAAATTGTCTACCTAAAAACACAATCTAGAATTTACAAAAACAATACAAATAATAAAAACAATAAAACAGCAAAAATACATCAAATCCTAATACTAGGATTTTTATGTTGATACTGCTTTTTATGTTGATACTGCTGAAACCGTCTATAGGTCTCTGTGGAACAAAAAAGGGGGCGTTTCTCAATTTTGGGGCGTTTTCGAACTGGGATTAGGTGTTTTAACCGTCCAATCAAAAAAGTATGGAAGTGCTGAAAAGCCTTACATCATTATTTTTTTAGAGAAGGAGGTCTCTGCGGAACCAAAAGAGGCGTTTCCCAATTTTGGGGCGTCTTCAAACTGAAATAGGAGTTTTTCCACCTCTTCATTGGCTCAAATCGAGTGCCTTATGTAAATACGATACATAGTTCTCTCGTAGTTGCTCGTTTTCTGTGTTATTTACATATTTTGATGCGCAACAACATAATACTGTTATGGCATGATTTAAAGGGGACGGAGAATGATTTTTTTTTACCTTGTCTTTGTTGAATAATGGTAGTCTACCCGCATTCACTAACATACAAAAAGTGCTAGACATGCTAAACATCTCAGTTTCATAGAAATTCCTCTCTTAGAAATGTCACCCAGAAAACGGCCCAATCTGAAAAACTGATGCTTATGACATCACAGGCATCTCACTGCCCCTCCACTTTAAAATATTGACTAAATTTTTTGAGTGGCAGCAAAGTCAGCCAATCAGTAATGAGATTGCAGGTTAAGCCAGTAGGGGGTTTTAAAATAGGTGCAAAACCACTTGTTTAAAATCCCCCATCCTAATAGAGCTACCTGAGAGAGGTTTTTAGGAAGCTTCTAAGGCATTAAAGACCCTAAAGAGACTAAATTTTCTTAACTAAATCTACATGTCACATCACAGAACAAGGATAAATACCCTGTTCATTCAATCTATGTCACCTTTAAAATGGTTTATGAATGATTTAAGATTACTACATAGTTTTTATATGGATTACGCCGAATTATCTTTCTTTTTTTTTATTTTGGCCCAATAAATAGTTTGTATCCCTTTAAATATTTTATTTTTCTTACTGAATTACAGTATTGATATGTAGCTGCCTTCCCTTTGAGCGACTTAAAATTATGTCACACATTTCCTTCAGGCGTATTTGTAAAGAAAATGTTTTCATATGTCTGCATTCTTTTTTATTTCTTAATTTTTTTGTACATAAATCATTGATTAAGAGAAAAAATAATCATGTATGGCTTTTCAGGGCTTCCGTACTTTTGGATTGGATGGTTAAAAACGCCTAATCCCAGTCTGAAAAAGTCACCTTTAAAAGTAATGCATTACAATATTAAGTTCCTCCCCTAAAAAGTAACTAAGTGCATTTCTTAGTTACTTTTTATTGAAAGTAATACTTACGTTACTTTTAAGTTTCTTGTGCGTTACTTTTTCTTACTAAGTTGGCTGAGGCTTGATCTTTTTCAGGCCTTGCAGGTGTTATTTTTGACTGAGAAGTTTTGCATATTTGCATCACAAAAATGTTAAGCTCTGGCCTGCATCTCCATTTCTGACTCAAACTGTTTCCCCTCATGCACACACATAGGCCGTAAAAAAAGATGGACGACGCCCCTTTGCTCTCTTCCATTGGTGAAAAGTGAAGCCTTTGTGTCCTAATACGGCGCTGACATCTTGGGTCTTGAGTCTGCGCAGTACCAATTTCGGGACCAGTCCTGCGCAGTAGTGAGCAGGAAGTCAAGCCGTGAAATCAAGGCCCCGCCCTCGCAGAATGCACATATCACCGCTGTCAATCATGACATGACGCTGCTGTTTTTATAGCATTAAACAACTAACTAAAAACAAACTTATTTTAAAAACAAACACTGGAATTTACATCAGCGTGATAAAAACTACAGTAAATGACAGTAACCAGCTTCGGAAAAAAGAAATTGAAGTGTTATTACATTTCTCAGTTGGTCTCAAGTCCCCTGACTTTACCGGTAGTTTAATGCTGTCCTGTAAACAGATTTTTATTCAGTCCCACAGTAAACACCACACTGAAGAACCTCAGCGCTCTGTACCGTAAACAAGGTAAAATAGAGGCGGCTGAGACCCTAGAGGAATGTGCCATGCGATCCCGCAGACAGGTATATCATCTATAAACATCATATAGTACATACATACTTTACAATAGATGCATTGTTACATGATGAGAAACCTGATGATGATGTTTGTGTGTCAGGGAGCATCAGTCGATCCTCAGAGAGATGGTGGCAGAAGACGAAGCACTTCATCTGTGTCCAGTATCAGATATGACTGCAGCAGTGAGACTGGAGATGAGGGCAGTGTGGAATGGAATGGGGTGAGTGACTTCAATACTATAGCCTACTAAAAGATGTTACCGGTCAAATTAAAGCACGGTTTAAAAAAACACAATTTACAAAATAGGTTGGTTATGTTAAAAAAAAAAATGAAAGAAAGAAAGTGAACATTGAATATAAAGACGCAGTGTATTACCATGTGGTTACACAGCTTAAAGACCTTTATGAAACATCTGCTCAGTGCTGACCTATTTTTTTATAATTAAGTTAGTTTTAAGGAAAATACTTAAGTTAGTTTTAAGGACTTGTGGACTTCCTCAGAGTCCATACTTTGATGACATCATGTAGTGCAGACTTTAGGGACCCTTTACGCGAGTCCACAAGGGTGCACCAGAGTCGTATTTAATGCCGCACTTCATGTGGACTCGTGGCCTTAAATTGCGCATTCTCGCTTACTCTACTAGTCCGTAGGGTGTCCCATCTGTCATTTTTAGGCTTCAAAGTGTGCTCATCAGCGCCCCCTTTGCACCCTTCTCTTGTCTAAATAAATTACTGGATTGCTCATGATGTCATAATATTAAAGCCACTGCGCCACCATATTGGTATGCCTAAACATTCTATTAAACTGAGTAATAGGAAGTTATCAGATTTAAATTATGAAACCAGTCTCCGTTTTTATCTAAAGTCTCTCTGTACATTCTTACAATGCAAATGTCCTAACCATGTACATAGTTATTTATTTAAAGTTGGTAATTTTCCTTGCTTATTAAACAGTGAGTGAAATATACTCACCTAAAGGATTATTAGGAAGACCTGTTCAATTTCTCATTAATGCAATTATCTAATCCACCAATCACATGGCAGTTGCTTCAATGCATTTAGGGGTGTGGTCCTGGTCAAGACAATCTCCTGAACTCCAAACTGAATGGGAAAGAAAGGTGATTTAAGCAATTTTAAGCGTTGCATGGTTGTTGGTGCAAGACGGGCCGGTCTGAGTTTTTCACAATCTGCTCAGTTACTGGGATTTTCATGCACAACCATTTCTAGGGTTTACAAAGAATGGTGTGAAAAGGGAAAAACATCCAGTATGCCGCAGTCCTGTGGGCGAAAATGCCTTGTTGGTGCTAGAGGTAAGAGGAGAATGGGCCGACTGATTCAAGCTGATAGAAGAGCAACTTTGACTGAAATAACAACCGAGGTATGCAGCAAAGCATTTGTGAAGCCCCAACCTTGCGGCGAATGGACTACAACAGCAGAAGACCCCACCGGGTACCACTCATCTCCACTACAAATAGGAAAAAGAGGCTACAGTTTGCACAAGCTCACCAAAATTGGACAGTTGAAGACTGGAAAATGTTGCCTGGTCTGATGAGTTCAGATGGTAGAGTCAGAGTTTGGCGTAAACAGAATGAAAACATTGATCCATCATGCCTTGTTAACACTGTGCAGGCTGATAGTGTAAAGGTGTAGGGGAAGTTTTATTGGCACACTTTAGGCCCCTTACTGCAAATTGGGCATCGTTTAAATGCCACGGCCTACCTGAGCATTGTTTCTGACCATGTCCATCCCTTTTTGACCACCATGTCCTCTGATGGCTACTTCCAGCAGGATAATGCACCATGACACAAAGCTCGAATCATTTCAAATTGGTGTCTTGAACATGACAATGAGTTCACTGTACTAAAATGGCCCCCACAGTCACCAGATCTCAACCCAATAGAGCATTTTTGGGATGTGGATCCCACAAATCTCCATCAACTGCTATCCTATCAATATGGGCCAACATTTCTAAAGAATGATTTCAGTACCTTGTTGAATCAATGCCACGTATAATTAAGGCAGTTCTGAAGGTGAAAAGGGGTCAAACACTGTATTAGTATGGTGTTCCTAATAATCCTTTAGGTGAGTGTAAAGTACATGCAACTTCATTACAGTAGCAATTAGCAAACATATCAGATCAGCAGTCAGTTATTTTACAGTAACTATAAATGCTTCAACAGTAGTTAAACTAACGTTCGATTCAACAATATAGAAGTCTAAAGTGAATGTTGATAAAACACTTTTTACTGTACTGTATTCTTGTATTCTTTTCTTTCCTCTAAAGTGTCTCATCTTTGTTATTTCTATCTCATCTGTGTCTCTGCATTATAGGATTAAACTCATCTTCTCATCTTCTTCATCACTGTCTGCTTCTACATTAAACGACATCTGTTTGATCTGAATGAGTCCTCAGGTTTCCTCTCTGCTCTGTGGCGTCTATGAAGAGCTTTAACTCTTTCCAAAGTCTGATGGGATATCTTACATTCCCTGTCTGTATATTTTCTGTCTGTCTCTGTCATGCCTGATTCTTCTGCCGACATTTTTTATCGGTTTGCTTTTTCCTCTGTTCTTTGTCTTTATTGTACTCTGTGTAATACTGTATACAGTGGCAAGAAAAAGTATGTGAACCACACTTTGCCATAAAATGTGATCGGATTCTCATCTAGGTCTCAACAATATACAAACAGAATGTGTATACAGGGGTTTACATAATTTTTTCTTGCCACTGTGTATATATATCATTACATTAACACAATTAATAGCACATTTATTGTTATATACAACCCCTGGGATTATAATATACACTATGTTTAATGATATCTATTGGTGCAGGATCATAGCAGGTATTTCTCACATATATCCCACTGTCTGTTGTTCAATCACACACAGAGCTTAAGCCTCATGAATAAAGTAAAATGTTTTATGTAAATAAATACCCTGGTGTTCACAGTACATATCCACACCTACGTATGTTAACCTTTAATCTACAGTGTTAATATGCACTATACATATGAGCACATATTTATATACATGTAAAAGGAAAGTCTATATGCAAATATACTATGATACACAGATTATCAGTTAGTCTCATAATGGCATGATATGTTGTTGATACCTTCTGTGACTTTGCACATATACCAAAATACAACAAAATCATTAAAAGTGTTTACTTACTATCCAGACAAACTATTAAACCACAGTGAATAAACATCTATAGACTTAATTAAAGGTTAACCACTCTATTCATGTTGCATTGCAGGTTAGTTTGAATCTCTCGGTAGTTTATTAATTTAAGACCTGTGATTGTTGATTTGTGGGATGTTTCGTGTGTGTGTGTGTGTTTCTGCATGTATTCATTAACATCTTATGACATTTAACCTAATAAAGATTCAAGAGCTGGGCTTCTCTGTCTATATGGAAATAAATGTGAAAAACTTTGCAACAGAAATAAAAGTGGTTTTATGTCCAAGGCCCTGTTTACACCTGGTATTAAGATGTGTTTGGTCGATGAGATCACAAGGGGACACAGTGGCTGCGTGGCGTTTCTGTTGCGTGCCAGTTGCGTCGCATTTTCTGTGTCTTTACAAACCAGAACCGTGCCTGATGCGGCCCTAGGGTGCTGCTGATGCTGCAGGTGACATAGAGGGAGGCCACTGACAGACCAGGCATAAATATAAAGCCTACTGATAAAGGACACCGTCAACTGTATTAACGGCAAAATAGCGTTATGTTTGACAGGTGCAATATTTGAAAATCGATATTTATTTATTTATTTATCATTTAAAATACATTTATATCTAAATTTATGTCAACCTATAGACTTTCAAACATCCAAATGTCATTAATTAATATGTATTTGTGTACAAAATGACATATAAACATATTTTCCTATTCTATTTTTGCCTGGAAACGCTTCCAACATGCTTGCGTCTCGTGTGAAAAATAGGCATCGGTTCTATTTCTAGCATGCACGTGTTTTCCGCGCGGCTCAAGCCGCACTGGAGATGCGCGTCTCACGCAGGCAGTCTGCAAGCTCTAACCTATTAACATGGGAGCCGAATTAAAAACGGACACGCCGATCACTTGAGACCCTTACGCCACGCATCCAGTGTGTCACCGGCATAAGCACGTGTAAATGGCGTGTGAACCATTTTGAGCTATTTGTGACTTTTCCAGATTATCTGTCAAGATTCATATAAAAAAAAGTGCAAAGATGACCCCAATTGAAATTGCAATGGGAAATGCAAAAAAATTTTATTTGTCAAAAAAAATCATTGCATCCAGAATATGCATCAACAAAAATCTACAAAAAAATCTACTATTTGAAAAAATATTTATTTTTAATGTTTATATATACATAAATTCACAAAATGTATCACTAAAGTACTGATGTTGAGCAGTTTGCCACATACAGTAAAATTAATGGGTCTCTATGGGCCTCTGCTGGTTGAAATGATTTATTTCCTAAGCTGTAATTCTTTTGTAAACACCTGATGGCAGAATTCAACACATAACATCTAGATCAATATCTAAAAACAATTTAAATCAAATTGAGATAATAATTTATGTGAATGTTTCACAAAAATTATATATTTTACTGTCAAGCTAATGGTGTAGTTGAGGAATTTAGTGGTAAACGGGTACAAAAGTACTTCATATCTCCCAAAACACAGCATTAATGTATAGATGGGAAGTAAACAAAAAAATTATATATTATTTGTATCATTAAAAATCTATATATTTTTTGTAATCACTCTTTTAATCTCTGGGGTCATTTTTTTACCCCCACTGAACTATAACGTATACATAAAAATTGGGTCTTATGAGGGTTAACTCTTTAATTGCCAAGTTCATAAGTGATGTCCCTGATTTGGGGAAAAAACACAAAATGACAGATTTTCAATATAAAAAGTGATTGTGGACTGAATTTTTTTTCTTGGGCATGTCAAAGATTTGTAAAAATTTTTTTATTTTTTGTGCAGCATCAGATTTTATTTTTTTCTCCCTCATTTATGGTTTTTGGCCGTTTATGCCCCATTTACTTCCATTATAAGAAGATTTTTTGATTGCAGAGCCATGACATCTTATTATCATGCATTCTTGATTGTTGGTGGTTTTTCCTTTTGCAAAGAGGTCAAATTTATCCTTTTTATGGTTGATCACCATGTGGCACCATTAACCCTTTAGTAGGCCTGTGCAAAAAACAGAGCTTAATCTGTCTAAAATGATTCTGTTTTAAATTAAGTTTTTCTAAAAAACGATTCTTTCGCCCCCGCTTTCCCCTACACGTACAAAATGTTGCGCAGCATGTTTACTAACAACGCAAGCAGTGGTACTCTGACATAATAATATTTTAACATTAAAGTTATCAGGACAGAAGCAGTCGAAGTGGAGAAAAGAGACCGATTAAAACCCCAGGTGTGAACCGTATCCAGTCAACGAAAACACATTTTAATACCAAGTGTAAATGTGCAAAGCATAACTTTAGTAATAACACCACACGTGTTTATGTTCAGGATGGAACGATGAGACGGAGCGGCTCTTTTATTAAACTCAGGGATGTTCTGCGCAGGAGCAGCGAGATTTTGGTGAAGAAAATCCAAGGAACTTTGCCACCCGAACCTCGTAACACCAAGTGAGACTGCTATTGAATGATTAAACTCCCTTATGCACACATTTACCAAATATATTTTACAGATACATAACCAGATTTGCATTTTAGAAGTACGATTCACGAATGCAAAACAAAATTAGACACCTGTGCTTGCATTCGGGCTTGGGCTTATTGCCACTTCATTGCCAGGCAATTCAAAAATTCATGTTTTTTTTAAAGATTTTTCCTTTAGCCAATCATATATAAGTTTTAAATCCTGCTAATTAGAATAGGATGTTTTAAAAGAAACAGTTCACCCAACTATGAAAGATCTTATATAATTTGCCTACCTTCATTACTTTCTTTCTTCAGCTGAACAGAAAGACTTGATGTGATGAATATGATGTCACTTATGTCCTTTTAAAAAAGGACATACTTAAATAATACAGAACTTATAGGTACTCCTACGTTCTACTTACTCAGATATTCCCTCTTAAGATTTAATATTCAAAGCATTTATTTCATATAGCCAATGAGGAAAGCAGGTTTCCCCGAGCAATGAAATTCTTACTTTGCGTCCACAATGAATGCCAGGACTTTACATACATACACAAACTATACATGCATACATACATACAATGTAAGAAACATAATAATAAAAACTATGCGGCAGAGGCAGACTATGAAAAATAAATCTTTAATGTTTTTTCTTTACAGTATGAAGCGGGCCGCGTCTCTCGGGTATCTGAACACCACAGATGATGACCCATTTCAGGTGAGCTGTTGAGAAATTCATTCTGATCTAACACATTTAACACAATCAAGATTAAGATAAAAAGAGGAATTAATGTGTTGTTTGTGTCATCACAGGGTTCATTGAGAAAAAGCAGAACTCTGAGCTCCAGCACTGTAGAGCTTTACAAAAGCCCAGATCAGTGAGATAACATCAAACGCATTTCACTCTACAACACACATTGATCTAACTTTAATGATTTACAGATTATTGCTCATATATATATATCATACATTTCAATCATATGTTACTCTACAGGCTGTTGTAGGTTATTACTGTGCTATAAAGATGTTAGATGCTGCTGTGTTCAGATCAATAGTGTGTTTGCTTAATATGGCTTGAAATGACAGACAGATCAGTCTGTGCCAGTTTTAGCAGATTTAGGTACGAAGTCAGAAAAAACTTTCACAAGTCTTCATAATGACTTTTTAAACACACGCCAGGTCTGCTATTTGCGGGCAGAATGATCATAAGCTCATAAAAACAGCAAGATAATGTCAAACAGTTGTAGACGTTTACTCAGTTCTTGATATTTCAAATAACTTTTTTTAATATTTGCTGCTAACAAGATTTTGGGGCAGAGCTAGATCATAAAACTACATGCAGAATTGCACTTTTTCATTGCAAATGTACATTTTTCATTAAAATTATAAAAATACATATAATCTGTCAATATGAAATGTATTCTGTTAATTGTTTCTATTGCAAAAGCCTTTTGTCACACATTGCATGAAAATGTCATACTAAGTTTATTTGTATTATTGCAAAAGGCAGTTTCATTGTTGATTTCAGGTTGGTTGGTTGATTATTTAGTTAAATTTCTAGAATGCTCAAGTGTAACTACTCAGGGTTTGTTTGATTTGTTAATATATTTTGACAGCACTTGTAAATTTATTAATTGTTGAGGGAAAACCATACACTTATATTGTCAAACTAGACCTGACTTGAAATAAAATGTTTTAGTATAAGTAATGAAATCTGCATTTCACTGTGTCTTTTGCTGATGTCAAGAAAAAAATGATCAGGATGACAATGAGTTGAAAAAAAAAATTATCAATCACTCACTTGTATATAATTTACCTTCCTTTAAATCCTGTAGGATTTAAATGCTCTTATGTGTACAGTAACAAAATATGTTCAAACTTGTTACTTGCATTGTATTTGTGCATCATAGATGGATGCATAGTTTATATGCTATTTAAGATACATCACATATTACCTAGTTAGTGGAGAGTAGTACTTGTTCT